>NC_136502.1:50095217-50687717 GCF_053919585.1 Euprymna scolopes
ATCAATCCAGTAGATATCTCACTGCTGATGCAATTCTCTATCTATATCAGAGCCAGATACGTCCAAGGATGGAGTACTGTTGCCACATATGGGCAGGAGCTGCTAGAAACGACTTGTCCTGCCTTGATAGGGTTCAAAATAGACTTTGTGGCCTGGTATGAGATGTCCTTTTCTCTTCGCTGCAACCTCTGTCTCACAGAAGAGATGTTGCGAGTTTGTCTCTGCTTTATCGTTATTTTCATGGAAAGTGTTCAACTGAGCTTCAATCTATGGTCCCCCCTCGCCAAACTTTCACAAGGAACACTAGACTAGCTGAAAACATTATCAATAATTTTCCCCACTCTTTATCTGTGCCTAAACCTAAACGTAGATTCCATGATCAAAACTTCTTTCTTAGAACTGCACGCCCGTGGAATTGTCTTCCGTTTTCCTGCTTTCCAGCTGTCTATAATATGGTTGTCTTCAAGTCCAACGTGAACAAGTTTCTGATGAGCCGTTCCACCTAAGTTAACAAATTTACCGAACTTCCATTACTATCGATTACTATATTGTCCTTTTGACTACTCTACACTCTTTAACCCTTATCCTTGAGTGGCCTATCGGCCTTGATAAGTGGTGACATACTATGTAAAAAAAAAAAAAAATCAGAAAAGCACAGTGAAAGGAAAGACGACTCAAAGAAGCAGTGCATATGCTTCCTATTTTTGTCATTGTACCTGAATGAATCAAAGGAGAGTGCAAATTGTATTGTTATGATGACTAAACTTATGTATTCATGACATGAAATTGTCATCCCTCTGTTGCAAATATTGATGGTGTAGGACTAAGAAATAAACCCATCAGAAGTAAAGATGCATCATTGAATTCTACTATGCAGAAAAAAATTGAACCAATCAACATTCACAGGCACCTGTTGAACGTTTACGAAACTGATACAGTTGATGTCAGCATAGTTAAGATATGGGTTCGTCGATTTAAGAGTGGCGACAGCGATGTAAGTAAGAAAGCGTGTAAAGAGAAATTGTGTTCATGTGTTTATTTCGGTTGATGCCACAAGCATTTACGTACATGTAAATAGGGTAGGCATGAAAATTTGCATGTATATTAGTGTATCTGTTTTGTGAGAGTGTATGCACAAACTTGTATGCAAGCATTCTATAGACAAAGTGTATACACTGTCATTGGGTGTGCATAATGTCTCTTGCCCTACTTGCCATAGTTTTTTTGTCCAAGCAATAGTCGACACAGAAAAACAACATTCAATGCTGCTGTAGCTTTCAACAAAATCTTTAACAGGAAACTCCTTAATTATTGAAATGAATTAAGATTCACGATAAAGATATCCACTTTAAAAACTGAAGTATTTAAAAACATGTTCCTGCATTTTTTCACATCGATATTTCAGTAAAATAATAAACAAAAACAACCAATTTACTCCTAAACATGAATAAAATTTAAAAAAAAAAAAAAAAAAATTATTCATTTTTATCCCAACCGGAAACGAGAAACAATGTGTCGCATCTGTTTGTTCTGCTATTTCGTCTTTTTTGTCCTGTGAAGAAAAAATCCTTCTAGATAGAGACAATTTAAATTTTTGTCTTAATCCGAAATAACCTCTTTTTTGGAGGAAGGGGATTGAGTCTTACTCACATTAAGGCAAATAAATAGCCATTAAATATTACAAACACCTATTATTTCTAAAATTATATAATAAAAATTGGGCACTTGTGCATTAGCTCTGTTGTGCAATTTTTTGGTTTTAATTTTGAAGATTTTGAAGATCTCCGAACAAGGGGAGCCAATTTACGTTTCAAGTAGACTTATTCGAAAATATCAGCAACAATACTATAACATAAAACATTATTTGAACATTTATTGAATTTAAATAAAACTTAAAAAATCAAAACACCAAAAATAAATCATTTATTATCTGAACATTAGAAAGTTGTCATTATATTAAATTTAATTTTTGTTGTTGTTTGTTTTGAGAAAACAATAATCTAATGAAGTCAACACTGAAATGAATTCGTTTTCTAAAATGCAAAACAACAACAACAAAAAAAAACTGAATTTTTCTTGTTTACGATGAAAATGCAAAAAAAAAACAAACAAAAAAAACAAAATTGTCTTCCCTTGCTTAGATATCTTCAAAATGGAAAACAAACAATTACTTCCAAAACTGTAATGCACAAAAAAAAAAAAAAAAAAAAAAACGAAAGAAATACTACGAAATATTTTCCATCGAGTTTCATGATATTGAATTATCGTCACTATTAACATTTGATATTCATTTGCTTCCCCACGAAAGCAAAATGTGACACAAGGTCAGTTTAATGTGAGATAAGCCAGCTCCCCGCAAAAGGGGCACTCTGGAAGTAGGCAAAAATATAAAAAAAATTGCCTTAGTATAGAAGACCTACCCCTACATTGACCAAGGACAAACTAACCCAAGTGTAGCATCAGAACAGATACTAAACTGTGATCTTCGCCTGGAGGCTAGATCTACTTTTCAAATTCACAAGAGCAAGCTGCCATAAGTAGACTGCCTCTCATGCAGCAAACCGTCATATAATTTTTTTCAAATAAAATTTGAAAATTAAAATTTATAGAAATGTGTTTTTATAATAATTTTTTTGGTGCTTATGTACTTATGTTACCATGCTATTTTTTAAATAGTATTTTCAAATTAAATTGAAGTTTTACGATATCTTATTAAATCGTTAGCTGAAAGTACAGAATAGTTATAAAAAAAAACACCATCCCTTCCCATGTTAAGAATGGCTTTCTAAATAATATTTGTTTAGCATAGTAACATAAGTGCATAAGTACCACTTTTTTTTTTTTTTACTGAAAATAGTAAGCAAAAATGGAATTTCGTGTACCATCATTTGTATCGCTTTGAAATTTAAAGAGTTGTTTATCTGAGAAAAACAGCACACCGACGGTGGCCCATGGCAACACATTCATAATAGTGACATCTAGGTCAGATAATTTAATACTGGCCCCAATTTTCTTCCAAGCACGAATGAAAAAATCAAAGAAGGAGTTAGTTTATTGCTAATTGCCTGAAGCACCCCCCTTTTTTTTTTTTTAACTCATGTTCACCCCTAACAAGGCATATTGACACTTGTACGAAGGAGGCTACTGTTTGGGACCGTGCCTAGATGTTGGTTTAAATTACATTTACATTTCTGCATATCATTACAGCTTGGAAAGCAGGTAGCAGGAAGGGAATTCCAAAGTTTAGCTGTTTCAGAGAAGAAACTATTAGTAGAAACCTTTCTGGCATTTAATATTGAAGGGGTAAGATTTTGTTGCTGGTTGGGTTTGCTGGGGATATGTACGTTGAGGGAACACCAGTGCAACGAGTTCATCAGAGCATATTCCATTAATATATTTGTAAAACATGCACAGTGATGCAACATTGTGGCGATGGGACAGGGGTTGGAGCTTAGTTAACAAAGTGGGATCTATTAGATTGAAAACTATTTTTTGAACCCTATCCAAGAGGGAGGGGCTAGTGGTAGATGCACCAGCCCTGATGTGGCAACAATACTCCATGCATGTGAATGGGGGTCTTGTAAAGGTACAGGATACTCTTGGGTGCGAGTAGTCTTCTTGCACAATAGAGAGAACTCACCTTCTTTGCAGCAGCCTTTGCAATATCCTCAATGTATTTGTTCTAGCTCATATTGCCTGTGAATGTTAAGTCAAGGAGTTTGAAGGAAGAATTTCCGGGTAGGGTGTTATTTGTCATGGCTATCAGTGGTTGGAGAGTCGTCTTGTAACTGTAAAAGAAGAGCAGTTTAGTCTTACAGGGAATACCGACAGGGCTGCCAAGGTACTTATTGTAGGTCAGAGTGTCCCTCCTCTGAGGTGCTGATTTATCAATCCTACTTTCCAACCCATGTATTTTCCCTTTTTTTAGATTAAGTCAAACCGCTGATCTATGATTTTTTATTTCTAATCATTGCTAAGATATTTGATAAATGCAAAGTAATTTAAAGGACATAATGTAACATTTTTTAATGGTGTTGTCCCATTTTAACAGACTCAACACGTTGCAGACTCCATCGAAAAGAAAAAACTCAACGCACTTTTTCTTTTTTAACAAAAGCCTTTATACATGGTATTTCCAACAATATATTTCAAAAAATTTTACACAGTTCATTTTTTCTTTTCTGGCTGCGTATGTTATTTTGTCTCTGCTCTGAGGCCACCCACACTTCTCGAACACACCTCGAATACGTGCTTCTCTGAACACACATGTCTCAAACTCTTTGCATCTCAAATACTACTTCTCCAGACACATGTCCTTTTTATCTCAGCTCTGATGTCACATCACACAGCCGGCTCTGTCATTTGCATATCTTAGTTGCTGCCAACAGCATCATCAGCTCTATCACAATAATACGGCTATACAGGCTCAAAAATTGTAAATATATGAAATTTAATACAAAATATTTCCATTTTTACTTATTTGGAAGAAAAATATAAAATATGGATATGAATTAAATGACTCAAGTTATAAAAAGTAACTCAAGAATTCGACTTGGGTGTAAATCTTAAGAAATTTAAATCCAATAAATATATTTAATGTACAGTCTTAAAGAGATGAAAATGGTTTGACAGTATTATATCGTTCAGCTAATCAAACTTTTTTTTACTTTTGGCCAAGATCAAAGTGTAGTATCTGTTCCGGCAGATGCTGCAAGCTATGACTAGCAAAGACCAGATGTGGGGGCAACCCCACATGCCTGACCATTAACCAGCTCCCATTTCCCACCTCTCGGTAGCTGGTCCCCTTTTTCCCTTCCCCCTCCCTTCACTCCTCACATTAAAAATTGGCCTTGTGCCTAATTTGCTCGGTGGGGGAGCAAATAAATACCATCTGTTCCGGCAGATGCTGCAAGCTATGACTAGCTATGACTAGCAAAGACTAGATGTGGGGCCAACCTCACATGCCTGACCATTAACCAGCTCCCATTTCCCACCTCTCGGGAGCTGGTCCCCTTTTTTCCTTCCCCCTCCCTTCACTCCTCACATTAAAAATCGGCCTTGTGCCTAATTTGCTTGGTGGGGGAGGAAATAAATACCATCTGTTCTTCAGATGCTGCACTTCCATTTCTTGTTCTCTTTCTGTGGAGGAGCAGTCCTTCACGACCGAGACAATTTTTTATTTTTGTACTTTTTCTCCACGTTAAAAAACGACCCTAGTGTCTAACTCTGTCCCATGGGGAGGCATAGTAAATAGGTACTTATATAGACAATATATAATTAGTTTTCTACGTTTATATGATTTATATCATGTTTTAGTGTATGGCCATCAAGGGTAACATGGATCATTTAGCTGAGAAGGATCTGATTATATTACAGGGTGGAACGATAAAATTGTCGCCCTAGAAAAGCCAACATGATTCCATTTCCGTTTGATAAAAACCGGTTTTCTTTTTTTGTTGCAGATCATCTACTAGTTGACCAGCTGTGTACAAATCCCAAGAGTGATAGGAGTCTTCTATCATGTCTGAAAGTGACACAATGTTCAAGAGCGAGCTCGGAGTGTACCGCTGTACAACTCATGCTCTCTACCAATCCAAAATATGACAGCAGGACCATTGCCAGCACTATCAAAGTGTATCGCTGAATTACCACGAATAACAGAGACGTGTTCAGGGTGATGAAAACAACGTTTCCGTCCATGGTTATGGTCTTTTATGTGCTTTCAAGTGAGGGCCACATCATATCTTCGAATTCAGCTTGAAAGTCAACACCAAAATGTACCCGGATGTGCTAAAGAGTGTGGTGATTCCCTGGTGCAATCAGATAGCCACTGGCAGACCAATGGTGTGGCAGCAGGATTTGGTGTCAGCCTACAATTCCAAAGACACCCAGGCTTGGCTTCAGAAGGAGTGCTACGACTTTGTCCGCCTTCCCTCACTAAACTCCTTCCTCTCCTGCTGAACTACTTTGTTTAGTCATACATCAAAAACATCACCAACATGACCTCCCACAACACCAAAGCCAGCCTGATCGCTGCCATCCACCGAATATTCGCCAAAATCCTGCTGGCGCTTGTGAAAAAGGCATGCTCCAAGTTCTGAACCCATATTGAGACGGTTAACTGAGGATGAAAGTGGCTACATTGAATAGATGTTAGCTCTACTACATAATCAAATTAATTGAATTATTTCTTTTTCAATAAAAGTTTTAAAATAAAGTATCGGAATTTTGTGGACGTTACCAAAATCTGTTTTCCATGTCAACAAAAATGAAAGAAAAAAAAAAAGGAAAAAGAAACATATAAAGAAGATTTTCCCGAAATGGGAAACTAATAGAAATGAGCAAAAGAAATACAGACCCGAAATATGATTAAAATGATCCAAATTTATTAAAATAAAAGTTATGAATTGCCTTTATTTCCAAAAGCTAAGGTTAAAAAAAAACCCTAAAGAAACATAAATAAAAACAAATACAAAAAAAACAACAATTCTTACTTGAAAGAAAGGTTGAAAAGAAAAGAACATATAAAAAAACAGAAAATAGTTCTTTCAAGTCTTAAGTTCAGTCTCTCTTTCAACAAAATGTTTTGTTTTTCCTAAAAAGGAATCTGAAACAAAGTCCTTTTTACTTTAACCAGGAGAAAAGAGGTAAAATATTTCTCCTTTGTGAAGGCTCAGATACATTTAAATTCAAAGGAAAGAAAAGAAAACCATAAAGCCGCTTTGATAGGCTTTATGTGTACAAATAAAATTATTCTTATGTCTGTATTTTCAGACTGTCCAGGATGTTGTGTCTTCCTTACATGGAAAAAATTCTGGTATTAATGTTTTTTTTTCTTTTAAAATAAAAAAGATGTTGTTCTGTGAAGGAAACTTCGGTTGACGTGTCTTCCAAGATAGTCTCTTTCAAGTTCCTTGAACAAAGAGGGAATTTTCTCTCTTAACGGTACCATTAATCTGCTCATCTTCCTCTCAAGTCAGCAAAATTAATTTTTGTCTTTTACAGAAAGGAAATCCCTAAAACACAACCAGTTTCTCCTGCTGGGCTTTTTGAGACTAATTTTCCAGTCGATAAAACCTTGTTATTTTTTAATAACTGGGAAGAAAATTACATTGAAAGTTTATTAACTATCAATGGAGTTCCAAACAAACCTCTTTCTCTAAAGGGAAAAAAAACAGGAAAATTATATTGAACGTCAAAATCTTTTTTGACAGAGAACGAAGTAAGCCTCCTCCTTGAAGGCCGGCAATACTCAAACTTTAATTTTAATGTCAAAACCTTTTTAATGAAGAACGAAATCAACTTCCTCTTCAAAGGCCGGCTAAACTCGAACTGATTTAAACGGGGAAAGGTCCGTTCTTCCTCCCTCCCTCCAGAGGGACAAGAGGAGGTGTGTGTGCATTTTTTTTATTACTTCACTTTGATCTTGACCCCAAGGCCAAGTTGCATGATTTTGATCTAGTTTCTTTTCTATTAACATGTAATCATGCACGCACGCACACACAGAATGTGAATGTCTACTAGCTACAGTCCTCTCTGTAAAGGGGTTTATTATTATATCCCAGAATGTCCCTGCAAAGGGATGTGTGGAGAAGTACAAATATGAGGATGCTTCTCACAGGAAGTAAACCCCAACCAAATGTTCCCAAATAATCTATATAAACAAGAAATTTTAAAGCAAATGCTGGCAGGACGTCGCCCAGGATAAAAAGGTCCCCTCATCATGGCTCCGCACTGGGCCATATGTGGAAAATAACAGTGCAACTTTTTCCCCCGATACTACTACAGGTAGCAACACTATGTTGGAGAATCCACCAGACCAGACGAATTCTTATCTTGGACTGGCAAAATGAAGCAAATACCACAAGAAAACAGAATTATAAAACAATAAATTGGTCTATTGCAGAAAAGCAAAAAAATCTTTCACTGCTCCAAATACTCAAGATTTAAGAAATGGGGTAGATACAAGGACAAAATATTCGAGGAACAAATTATACAAACGGATCTACCAAGAGAAAAATTGGAGACCACTGCAACTAAAAAAATTTCTCTCTATTGTCTCAGAAATCAATAAATATATATCTCAACCTGAGATTAATGAGATAAGAAAGAGGACCATAAAAATGACTGAGGTTTACTTCAACTCCCCAAAAGACCAGGGAAAATACCATCAAACACAGTGGAGCCAGGAAGTGGAACCTTATATGGGCAATGAAGTATGTCAAAGTCAAATATGCACGGCTGAAAGAACAGTGTGCAGAATGGCAAAGAATCTTCTACCAACATTGCCCATACAAAAATAACATCTCAAAGAAATCCAACTTCCTGCTGAGTGGAACATTCTCACAGGATGAGATTACAGAATTAAAACGTTGCATTCATCAGATGGCTATAAACGGGGAGTACCCAATCGACAACCCTGTCCCCATGCAGGAATCCTGCCGGACTACCAATATATATAGCCCAGAAAAGAAACCTGCGACACAAACACATGACACAATGAAAAAATCTCCACCAGAGGAAAAAACGCCCATCAAAAACTCCTCATCAGTAAATGCCCTGCTAAAAAAACAAGACCACAAACCTGAGGAAAGGACAGAGCAAAACCACTATTCAAAATCCATTGATAGATGCAGAACAGATTGAGCTCGAGAACCTACTGGCCAATCAAATTGAAAAAACTAGGTATCTGCCATTACAAAACCAACCTAGACTGATCCAAATAAAGATGACCAAGGCCTTCAAAAACCTTGTAAAAGAGAACGATGCCCTTACATGGCTGGTACCACAGGAGGCCTAAACCAAATGAACCAGTCTGGAAAACCAAACTCCAAAAAAAAATAAATGGTCTCAGAAAAGAAATATCCCAGATATATTCTTTTCTGTTGACCGAATACTCTGGAAAAAAATCTAAAGAAGTGGGTGACAACTTTAAAATCCAGATACTCCCTTTGAACCACGATTCAGCTGAGAGCCCATATAGCGGAAAATCAGGCTAATGTGAAGAGCTTAGCTGCACAAATAAAAAATAAACAACAAAAAATTGAGTCCGGGTCCATGAATAGGTTGTTGGACAGAAACCCAAGAATGGTGTACCGGAATCTCATTAGAGATGATATCAAGATAACATCACCACCAACGCAAGAAGAAATCAATAAATTCTGGGGGCCACTGTATGAGGACCAAAAACAACATCAGGAAAGGGAGTGGATAGGCACAAGAAAAGGAGCCGTCAAGGAAAATAACTGCCAGCGTTTGAAATTACCAAGGCAGCTGTAAAAAAAAAAAAAAATCTTGAAAGCCCAGGAATTGATAACATCCCAAATTTTTGGCTAAAAAAGCTGACGGCACCACACCAACACTATGCCTTGGCATCCAATCGAATTATTCGTGGCAAAGAAAAAACACCAAAATGGCTCACTATTGGCAAAACAACTCTCATACCCAAGAGCCAAGAACCAAACAAATACCGACCTATCTGCTGTTAACTACATTCAAATGGGCGACAGGAATAATTGCTGTCGCAGCATATCAGCACTTGACTAATGGTGAATACTTTGAAAGGGAATGGAAAGGGTGCACCAGAAACTTAGGACAAAAGATCAACTTCTCCTGAACAAAACCATCTCGGAAGACTGCAAGGAACTGGCAAAGACACCTGTCAATGGCCTGGATTGACTCCAAAAAGGCATTCAACAGTGTGCTCCATTCCTGGATATTGCAATGTTTGGAACTGTCTAATGTCCATGGGAACATAAGATCTTTTCTTACCAAACAATTGACCATGTGGCAAACATCTATTGCTCTACACCACATGGAAGGGACAATACGGTCTTCAAATATTAGCATCCAGTGGAGCATATTTCCACTACTATTTAGCCTTGCAATTGAACCACTCAGCAAATTTCTAAAAAAAAAACAAATGTGATGCTGGGTACAATCTCAGTAGAGACAGAAGAAAAGATGAGAGTAAAAGAGTGAATCATTTACTTTTCATGGACGATCTAAAACTCTATGCAGAGACAGAAAAAATACCTCCCTGATAAAAATTGTGAAAACGTTCTCAGAGGATATCTACATGGAGTTTGGATTTGACAAATGTGCCAAATGTACAATAAAAAAAGGCAAAACAGAAAACATCTGAACATTTTTGGATCAATGACAACCTCATTGAAGATTTGAAAGAGGATACCACATACAAATACGTTGGTATCGAAGAAAACGTAAATGTGGAACATAATAAAATGAGACATAAAGCAGAACAGGAACATCATACGGTACATGTGAAAAAGATCCTTAAATCTGAACTAAGCCTCAAAAATAAAATTACTGCTATAAATCAGCTTGCAATCCCTGTCATCAGATACAGTTTCGGTATTATAGACTGGCCTCAATATAACATAAATAGGTTCGATACAAAAACTAGGGAACAGCTATCCCTACATAAAGTAACGCACCAAAATCAAGCATGAACAGGATATACCTACCATGAAAAGAAGGGGGTTTAGGCCTCAGTGAATTCAACCATGTATATTGAGCCACTCTAGTAAACATGGGTCAATATGTTAAAAGTTCAATGGACCTGACGATGGGAATGGTGAAAGACAATCATGATCATCTTTCTCGACAAACCTCAATCACAATCACAAAGCTTGCTGAAAACTTTGAAGGAATCATACTGGAGAACACTGTTGAGGTACACGATAACCAGCAACACAGATCGCAAGAATGAAAAGAAAAAAATACACCACAATGGAGATAGAAACAAGAAAACAAGGATGGAAAGAATATCGGCGAGCAAGGAAGTTCCTAGAGGAGCTGAACCAGGAGTACATAGACAAGGATGCTTCACTCCAATGGCTCAAGAGCGGGAGACTTCCATTTGATGAGGAAATACTCATTGTAGCCAGGCGAAATCAGGGTTTACTCACAAATGGATTAAAAAAAAATGGCTGGTCTACCAACAAATGCTCAGTGTAGGTTTTACTACTCAGCGATTGAAAGCCCAAGCTACCTAATGTTGGGATGCCAAACCCTGTGAGCAGATGACCTTTTCACTACCCGCCACAACAAAGTATGTAAATACCTCCATTGGAAGATCTGTGGAGAAATGCAGCTCGACAGACTGACGAACATATGGGAACCACCACCAATAATATCAAATGGAAAGGTGATTGTGTTCTATCACAAAGATCTACAGGCCGGCAGATACATAAAAGACAAGGCAATCAAGCCAGACATTGTGATATGGAACAAGCCTGAAAAAACTGCGCTCATGATTGATATCATTGTCCCAAATGACTATGGTCTTAATAGAGCTGAACAGGAAAAGATAACCAAGTATTAGGACCTCAAGAATGATTTGAAGATGACGTGGTCTCTGAAAGAGACATTATACCAGTTTGTTGTATGCAACTGGCTTAGTGAAAAAGAATCTTAAGAAATACCTGCAAACAATTTCTGGAAGGCCAAGCTGTAATGAAATACAGATTGGAGTCATAAAGAGAACAAAGAGCTCTCGGATATAAATCCAAATCGTAATGAAATCAAGTGTTAGCATCAGGGGGAGTTAGCTCCCTTGATCTCTTAAAAATTATCAAGTAAAATAAATTAAAAAAAGTTATTGCTATATGGTTTGGTCGGCTACAACAGGTATGCACAAACTTACATTGGGGAATTAGAACATTTAGTGCACGTACCATCTTTCTGACACTTTTTCTCTAGGCTTGCTTTTGTGCCTAATATAAACAGTTACAGTAAAGATGTCAACATAAACAAAAGTATTTTTTCCTGGTTTGCCTCTCATCATGAGTTGCATGAGAAGCATTCACTCTCTTTTTTTATATAGTACATGCATGTTGTCTGGACCAACCTGTCTTATATCCTTGTTTTCCTGTGTTGATGACATTGTTAAATAAAAGTCAATATAAATTGTGAAAAAAGCTTGTCATTTTAACTAGAATTCTGTGGACCATATTTTCATCATCCAAAACATGGTCAATCAGATAAGTGCAGATGCAGATGATATTACAAAATCTACAACAAGCATATTATCATTCACAACGCTACAGATGCTAAATTTGTTGCCTCGAATCACGTTTCATTTGATTTGTATCCAACATAATCAAATGCACTTGTTCATTGTTTTAATGAAAAGAAATTGATTTCTAAATTTTTTATTTACCCAAAAAAATAATAGACACTTTGCATATTTTAAGATATTAAACATTTAAAAAATATGATGAAAAATCATTCTAACATTTCTCATTTTTGTTGTAAGATGAATTAAAGTTATAAAGAATTTTGTTTTGTAATATTTTGTATACATACTCATATTTTATATACATACACGAATTTTCGTCAATTAAAAACCGGAAAAAGTTATAACTCATTGATGCAGAATGCTAAATTGATGGTTGAATATAGTTAAATTTGTGCTTATTTTTGTATCAAATACCAAATTGTACATCAAACTGAGAGCATATGTAGCTTGCTCCATCTGATAACAAAAGCCCATACAAAATTTCAACCAGATCGGCCTAGTAATTTTCAAGAACTTAAATGCCAATCCCTGTGCATTGAACGAATGCCATAAGTTCAGTACACTATATCATAGCGAATGTCCATACACCATTTCAGTCAGATCAGCCCAGTAGTTTCCAAGAAAAAGTGAAATGGAGAGTTAGACTAAGAGAAATTTAATGTAGATAGATTTTGTAAGATAATTATTCCCAAAACTTGATGATGTACACAAGTTTATTTTGTTCAGAATATGTTGATTGTTTGTATTCAGTATACATTTGCATGTAGCACACAAAGTCATGGCAACATATAAAACAGAACCCAGTGAAACTGATTGGCCACAAACGTAAGATCTTTTAAAAATAAAAAATAAGTGATTCTAATACTTCCAATGTATATAGCATTTAGAATTCATTGCAAATTTTTAGTTGAATATACAAAATGGATTTAATAGAATTATGTGGCCTATAAAGTTATGTGTGAAGCGAGTATAACACTCTTGTGTCATATGAATACCATAAAGATATGTCCATGTGGTGATGTGTATAACAAAAGCTTTTATATCCATACTAGCGGGAGTACCTGGCGTTGCTTGGGTATCGAGTACGGAAGTCCCCCCAAAAAAGTAGGCAAAGTTGTGAACGTCGAAAAGAGATGATGACTTGCAAAAATGTCGGCAGAAAAAGCAAGGAAACTGATGAGTTGAGGGTGAAGGAATTAATGTTTTTGGCCATTTTCGATATTTGTCGTCTAAAAGATCGAGGTTTAAAACGATACCAGTTTTGTCACATTCTGACGCATCTGTTAGAAGTTTTTGCAGGACATAGAAACACACACATTTTAATATATAGAAGACTATGAATGCTGTAAGATATGACAAACTTATTCAGTACTATGCAGAGCAAATCCTACTCAGTCAATAGCAGATTATCTATAAGATTACGATTAAGAGATTACTATTAAAAATACTCTGTAAGAACTATTGTTTAGAGTGGTTTCATTTTAACAATCAGGTTATTATTTAATAGATAATAAGTCATCAGATTTTTGCAATCCAGACAAGTTTAGCAAGTTTATTCTTTTACATAATCAGCGACAAGCTTCATGAGAATATGATTTGTTTCTGTCTTTTTTACTGTTTTGACTGGTTTTCAGAAATTAAGGGAAAACTAAGTTTGTATAATGACTTCATTTTCTGTAGTTTTTCATAATTTTTCTTGTGGTCTCTGCTTGATTTTGATGAAGCCGATGACTTGAATTGAATGGAATATTCAGCTTTACATTTTCATGAAAATCATTGGGCAATGTTTGTACCCTAAGTGAAGTCACCTGTCCTAATATCTGGTGTGCATTTGTGTACATTTAAACGCCCTTGTATTCAAGTGATTCACCATTCACCAGAATATGTATTCACACTTTTCTTTTTTCTTTTAGTTCAAGGAAGCCATTTATGAGTCTAACACTTGATTTTTTTTACAAGCTACATAGACATCCGACCATAGGATCTTCCCTACTTATCTAATCTTAGAGCTGATACTTGTAGTAGCATGTTTAGAAGATGCACCATGACTGATTTGGGATTCAAATTTTTTTTATTTTTTTACTATTGGGTTAGAGTTTACTTGTAAGGGGAAATATCCTAATGTAAAGATGTCCTAAAAAAAAAACTGTAAAAAAAGACCAATGATACTCAAGGGTGGTCGCTAGTAAGTAATCAAACTTTCACGAATGTCAAGTTATAATTATGCCTTTAAAGATTTTGTTGTAAAAGATTAATTTCAGACTTAATAAGATGAGGTTCAGTTATATCAACGATTTCTTTATAAGTTGTATAAATATCTGAATGTTTATTGAAATATTCTCCCTACTTCTCAAACCTTGACCGAGGAAAGCAGGGAAGAATAATAGTACTCCCCAGTGTGTAATCGCATATGTACTGTTAAAGACGATTTTTCTGTAAATGATGAGTAGCAGTATTCACAAGCAAAAGGTTTGTCTTTAGTGTGTATACGCTTATGTGCTGTTAAATTTGACTTATCTCTAAATGCTGAACCACACATATCACAAGAATATGGTTTCTCGCCACTGTGAGTTCGCATGTGTTTCTTTAACTGAGTTTTCCGTGGAAATGATGAACCACAAACATTGCATGCATGGGGTTTGACTCCAGTGTGATTTTGTATATGTATATTCAAATCATCTTTTCTTATAAAAGATAAAAGGCAGACTTCACATGAATAAGGTTTCTCTCCAGTGTGTATTCGCCTGTGTACTGTTAGATTAGACTTTTCTGTAAAGGAAGAGCCACACACTTCACAAGAATATGGTTTCTCTCCGGTGTGTGTTCTCATATGTACTGTTAGCTTAGATTGTCCTCTAAATGATGAACCACAAACGTCACAGGAATAGGGTTTTTCTCCAGTGTGAATTTTTATGTGCGTCTTTAAACTAGACTTTTGCGTAAAAGATGAGCCACAAACTTCACAAGAATATGGTTTTTCTCCAGTGTGGATGAGTATATGTCGCTTGAGATCATATTTTCTTGCAAATGATGAGCCACACACTTCACAAGAATAAGGTTTCTCTCCAACGTGATTATGCATATGCATTTTCAAATCAGCTTCCGAGGCAAATGATGAACCACATACTTTACAAGAATACGATTTCTCTTTATTGTGAGTAAGGATGTGTTTCTTTAAACTGTCTTTCTTTATAAATGATGCAGTGCACATTTGACAAGAATAAGGTTTCTCACCAGTGTGGGTACGCACATGTAACACTAATTCAGGATGTGTTGTAAACGATGAACCACACATGTGACAACCATAAGGTTTCACTCCAGTGTGTCGTCGCATATGAACCGTTAACTGTGACTTATCCGTAAAAGAAGAGTCACATATTTCACAACAATAAGGTTTCTCTCCAGTGTGTGTGCGTACATGAATCTGTAATGCAGATTTGGTTCGAAATAATGAGCCACAAACTTCACAATGATAACATTTCTCTTCAGCGTGTTTTAGCATTTTCATTTTTACATGGGGTATCGCTATGAAAAATGTGTGTAATTGTTTGTGAGATTTTGTTGTGAATTACAAGTCATTCCTCATAGATACGTCCATATTGTGGATTATTGGATTGATAGCCATGTTTAATTTCAAAAAAGTTTCCACTGGGTAACTATTCTATACAAGTCCTGGATAATTAAAAATTTTTAGTGAGTAGCTGTTTTATATAGATCCTCGACTTTATAGTTTTGCAAGCAAAGAGCAAAATATCTTTCTCATGTTGACACAAAAATTTATCTGCTGCAATGCTAAAATATTCACTATTTTTATGGAGCATTCTGGTTTCTGACTGCAACATATCTGTAAAAGATGAGTTGCATATTTTGCAGCAATAAGGTTTTGCTCCAGTGTGTGCATACATGAAGCTGCAATGCAGATTTGATTCGAAATGATGAGCTACAAACTTTGCAGGAATATAGCTTTTCACCATTATTTTCACGTTATTTCAGGCTGGAATTTGCAGAGAACATAGCTGCATAAACGTTGCATGAATACACTTTCTCTTTTGTATTTATTTGAATTAGTTTGTCAGAACGTGTAGGTTCACACTATTCTCTTTTTATCTCACATTTATTCATTTTATTTGACATTAGACACTCGAGTGTCTAGAAGGCATTCAAGTTTTCTTCAGCAAGCATTGAAGTTCTCTCCAGTAGGCATTCAACTTCTCTCCAGTATGCGTTCAAGTTCTCTCAAGTAGGCGTTCAAGTTCTACCATGTAGGCGTTCAAGTTCTCTTTCATAGGTATTACTCCTCTCCCTTAGGCATTCAAGTTCTCTCCTGCAGGTATTCATGTTTTTTTCCAGTAAGAATTCAAGTTCTCTCCAGTAGGAATTCAAGTGCTCTACTGTAGCCGTGTATGTGTTGTTTCAGGTTGTAATTTGCAGAGAACACAGCTGCACAAACGTTGCAGGAATACAATTTCTGTTCTGCAATTATCTGTATTGGTTTCATAAAAGATCTGCCAGAAAGTGTAGACTCACATTTTTTTTCTTTTTATCTCCTCCACGGGTATCTGCATGTCTTCTCAAACAGAACTTCTCAGAATTTGCCAATCTCTTTTATAATGGTTTATATCTGTAAATAAAGATAAGAGTCTATTAATATTATTTACCTTTAATCTAAGTGACATCGATTCATACTAATAAATGAAGTTAAATTCATACTATCTTTAAAGGACATTAAATTTTAGACTATAATTTGGACTAACGTCTTGCAATATCACATAGTAAAATAATTTCTCAGAAAGTGTTTGCATCTCTCCTTAAACTCTCTATAATATCTATCTGTATAGGTTTAGTAAAAGAGGGTCTGTCACAAGGTTTATACCTTCAAGTTTTAACATAAAATTTGGTGATTTAGAAGTACACTTATTTAAAAAATACAGACATCTTTTTATGGTGTAAGTACTCCTCACAGAACGAAGATGTCATATTCTAAAAATCATATAGATTTGGCTTGTAACTTTTCTATTTGGCTAGTAAACGAAAATATTTATTTGGCAAAGGTCAACTAAAGATAAATGTCTCTGTAAAGACCTGTAAGGAGGGGATTCTATAGGTGAAAGATTCCGAGGATATAACTTATTAGTTTCCCAGAATCTCTCTACAGTAATGGAGTATCATGATGCTTCTAGCTGAGAAGGGAATAAAAGTGTTTTAAGTTGAGGGTAGACTTTTAAAAAATATTTGTAAAATAAGTACTGGATGAGACATTGCGGCGATGGAACCGGGGTTGAAGCAAAGGAGTCGGGGACCACATTAGGTTAGAAAGTCTGTTTTGCACCCTGACCAAGAGTGAGACACTAGTGTTTGATGCAGCCATAAACACACGGCAACAATACTCCATATGAGGACAAATAAGATTTATAGACATCTATGTCACTGACAGATGTTTGATCTACTGCCCTTTCCTCAACGACTCACACTGTTTTGTTTTATCTCTTCCACAGGCATCTGCATGTCTTTCTAAACAGATTTTTTTCTTTCATGATAGTTTGTTGAAATTTAAAATACGCTTTCTATATATAGTTTTATCCTCTGCATGTCTTCTCAAACAGAACTTCTCAGAATTTGTCAATCTCTTTTCTAATTGTTTTAATCTGCAAATAAAAAATATTAATGTATTCAACTTCAATGTGCTGTTATTTGATGTAACATAACTTCAAGAAGAAGATACCTCATTCCTTATAAAAGCCAATGCTGGCTAACCATACCGAAGAAATTTTACTTGGACTCCTCATGCTAGGTTATTCTAACAAACCCCTGTACAGAAAGACGTTAGACACTCAAGGATAGTGTCTAGAAGGTATTCAAGTTCTCTCCAGTAGGCATTCAAGTTCTCTCCTTATCCATGAAATTCTTTATTTGGCCAATCAACTCTCATGTTCTAAGTTCCTCCCGCACCATCCGTCACAGCCTTTCTACTTTCCTTTAATCTCTTATGCCACTCAAAAACTAATGCTCGATTCATGCAAGATGGTGCAAAAGCAGTTTGAAGCATTCCATACGTTTCTGTGGAATTTTTTGCAAGTTTAAAACAGAATTTTATTGCATATAATTCTTCTCTAGTGTCCTCACGTCCAGATTACATTTTTGAATTCACTAGCTGTGGCAACACGGCTTTAGTAGGGTGTATTCCAATTCTTGCTGTAGCTGTTCATTTAAACCTAAAATCATAAAAATTGGTCAGCCATCTCATAAGATGTATGCCAATAACACACTGAATTTTCAAGAGTGTACAACAATTTTAAATGTTTGTACAGAATGTCTGGAAATTTATTGAAGGCATATGTATATATATATATATATATATATATATATATATATATATATTTATTTATTTACTAGTGGTGAAAAAACCGGACTAGAGTGCTCAATGTGTAGTCAAAGCAGTAGCTGAAACAATTTGTAAACTCATTCTGGACTCACAGTAATAAATTTCCTATATATATATATATATATATATATATATATATATATATATTGTTTGTTACTTTCGAAATTATTACTATGTATTGATAGAAAATTGATTTCATATGCTGAACAACATTACTGACAAAGTAACTTATGTAACAGAATACAATAAAATTTGTTTTATAAGAAATGTATGTAAGGTGCCTTCAATAAGTTTCCAGACCTTTTTGTACAGGTATTTAAAATAATTGTAGGCTTGAAAATTCAGTATTTTATTGTGTTACATAATCGCATAGGAGGTGTACATATACTCTTCTTCATACAAGTATTTACGTGTGATTGCCTAGTTTTTAAAATGTCACAAAACAACTTATCTGGTGTATGTTCACATATAATGACAAATGAAGAACGAATAAATATCTTCGTCTCTTGCCAAACAAAGGAAGACATACCTTCACAAAAGGGATGACTACCATTCTATGGGGTTGCAACATCTGACAAATAAAGGAAAACACTTGGACTTTGATCTTGTTGGACGGAAAGCTGCAACAAAAACTCTGCCATGAACAACAGACCCAAGGTTTATTTTGACCATCTTTATTTCAAATGTTGTTCCCATCTTGGAAAGATTGGATGCTGATACAGCTTAATTATCGATCTTGCCTGTGCTGGGTGCCATCCCATCCGTCAACTGTCTCTCTTGGCCACCCATTACCAGCTCTCTCACTCACTTCCCAAGGTGTCTCTCAACTCATTACATCATGTATCTACATTACATCATATTATTCTTGGCTTTCGGGCCAAGATCAAAGTGTAGTTACGTTACAATCCTGGCCGTGGCGAGAATGGTGATTTGGACGTCGCGTCTGCAAGGTTGCCGGGGGGTGTTGTCTTTTTCTGATCAAGATCTGATCGCTTTCTTTAAATACCAACTACGGGTGAAGATCAAATGTGATAGAAGAAGGCTGCATCGCGCGGCATTTGACAGAAGATGGATACATGTGGCAAGTCTGTGTGTACAAAGAGGAGCCAAATTTGAATACGTGTTCCCCGCCTAGGTGTGGAACGCGCAGTTCTGTAAAGTAAAATTAAACAAGTAGCCTCTCAGCTAGTTGAGTGTGTGTTCCATCCCTCCCGATTAGGAAGCCTCCAAGATCCCCATCCCCTCTTACCTGCAATTTTTGTTTTCATCTCTACCTCTAAATTTTACCCATCTTGGAGAAAAAGAAATACAAACTAACCTCCATCCCTTACCCACAAAAACTTTCTTTTCTCCATTCACCCCCATCTAGAGGGCACCCCCACCTAGAGACTGACCCGCAGAAGCGAGGTTCCTTTTACAAACCTAGTGGAACGGGCAGTCTATCAACTAGACGGGGTTGGGAGGGTCCTACTAATCACCTTTTGTTTTTTCTTCCCCCGCCCTCGACACAAATGAATTATTGTACCATTTTATTGTTATCTTTTTTGTTTTTACACGTCAATAAAAAATGTTTTAAAAATTGGGAGTTACTAGGACGTCCCCCAATATGAAAGGGTGAATGCGGTATTATGGTGAAAGAAGATACTAGCTGGGAGAAACTTTTGACTTTGTTTAGTTCTGGAGTGACAAGGATGACCAACGACTCCCAAAATCTCCCCTTTTGAGTTGGCCATGTGCCTAAGTTTTTTGTTCATCGTTGATTTTAACTGTATTTTTTTAACATGAATAAAAGATTTAATATCTCAAAGTGTAGTATCTGTTCTTCAGATGCTGCACTTCTATTTCTTGTTCTCTTTCGGTGGAGGAGAAATCCTTCACGACTGAGATAATTTTTATTTTTGTACCTTTTCGCCACGTTAAAAAACGACCCTGATGTCTAACTCTGTCCCATGGGGAGGCATAGTAAATAGGTACATTACATCATGTATCTACATAACCACAAATCACCTGATCTTTTATCATGTATCTTTGTTCATAAAAACCAAACATTCCAATCCTATTAAACATCTTTGTAACCATCTTATTGTTTTACATATTTCTGGCTTATTTCTATATTAAATTCCAGTCATACTTTTGTTATCAAAACATTTTATTTCCATAACATTGTCACCAATTCAAATGCTGGTCGGTCACCACTCTCCCTGGGACATTCGCCGTTATCTGAGTAATAATATAATAATTGCTGTACATCTTATAAGATGACTGACCAATTTTTATGATTATATATATCTGTGGTGAGCATAAAATAATGAAATACATGTATTAAACTGTTAATATCTAAGTAGAATGTTGCATCTATAGTCAGTAACTCAGTCGAGCAGAGTACAATCCTGTATTGAAGGGGATGCTAAAGGAAATATAAGTAACTAACACAGAAGTTGTTGGAATGGTACAAGTGCATTGCAGCCAGAGGAGATTACTTTGAAGGGAACTAGAGTTTCATGTGTACCATCAATAAAAGTGCCCATACAAAAATAGTCTGGAAACTTATTGAAGACACCCTATACTGGTCTCTCCCTCAGTGAGTAAAATCTCTCTCAAAATAAAACCTTTAAAAAACTCAGCGAAAATAAGAAATACATAAGAAAATAAATCTCTGCCTAAATAATAAACTTTAACCAAGAAATGAACTTTGAGAAAAATAAATACCATCAGAAATCGTCTTTGGTCCTGAAATGACACTACAGTGATTGATGTTTTTTTAAACTCAAACCAAAACCATTTATATGACAACTGAATTATACTGACACATGCTGATTGGAAAGTAACTCCTTTTTAGTAAGTGCTTGTAATTTATTACTGAATGAATATAATTAAAAAAATAATTTCTAATTATTGCTTCTATGAAGATTAATTTTTATTTACCAATCAATCAGAACATTGGGAAAAAATGATTACTCCTCAAAAATAGGTAGAAAAATGACATGGAGGCAAAACTTTAACTGTTCATATCATTTAAACTGATAACACATTGAATCTACTTAATATAATTCATAGGGATCAAGCTAGAGTTTTCTTTTAATAGTAAATATCAATAAAAATCATATAAAAACTGACAGAAACAATTTGATAATAGGATAATTTGATAAAAGATTAAATGTCCAATTTCTACTGTACACTCTTTAACCCTTATCCTTGAGTTGCCTCTTTGACCTTGATAATGAGTTGATACCTATGAAAAAAAAAAAGAAAAAGTCCAATGTGAACAAGTTCTAATTGAATCGTCCCCCTAAGTAATCCAAGTTTCAAAATTCCCACTGTTTACTATGCTAAAATCACAATGACTAATGTATACCCATTAACCCTTATCCTTGAGTGGCCTCTGGGCCTTGATAAGTGGTGACACCCTTGTAAAAAAAAAAAAAAAAAAAAATGAAACAGAAATATACCCACACCACCAAAGCCAGCCTGATTGCCACCATCCACTGAGTATTCGGCGAGCTTCCACTGGTGTTTGTGGAAAAGGCAAGCTCCCAGTTCTAGACCCATATTGAGGTAGTGATTGAGGCTGAAGGTGGCTACATTGAATAGATGTCATCTCTACTATATATTCAAGTTACCAGAAGTGATTTTTTACTAATAAGTTTTAAAATAAAGCTGTAGTGTTGTTTTCTTTAAGGTGACAATTTTATTGTTCCACACTGTAAACATTAACCAAGAAATGAACTTTGACTAAAACAAATACAATCAGAAATTGTGTTTGGTGCTGAAATGACCCTAGAGTGGTTGATGGACTGTAAAGCCGAAACCTAACCAAAACGAAATGTACCCAGTGGCAGATGACATGCTTGAAGTTGAGATAAAAGGTCAACTCTATAAACAAAAACAAATATAATGATAAGAGATGATAGTTGTGTGTCAATAACTCTATTAACATGGTACTGAATTGAACATAACTTGTTTGTGCCAAGGAATGCAAAGGGGCCAACAAAGGTTACCGGTGACAGAAATCAAACCCAGAATTCTCATTGACAGGACGTGCACCTGTGTTGCAAGACAGGTCAATGAGTGTATTTTGGGTGCAAGCCAGTTAACGGGAATTACAGCCCCACACACACACACACCGAAAAATAAAAGGAGCACACATGTGCTTAGGATTTGAGTTGACACATGAGTTCAGGAATGTACAGTCCACAGTTCAAGAGTTGAGTAGAAAATGAATGTTCTGGAGCGACAGGAGGCAGCTATGTATGGAAGATGAATCAATAGAAAAATTCCCACCCTCCTTCTAAGGATAAGCAGAGAATAGGGGCGCACCATTTGACCATGATACACATAAAGTCCAATTGTCCAGAAAATGAGACTTGTGTTATTGTTGTAAGCTTTTATCCCAGGGTAGCTGACAAAATCAAGAGATGTAAAGAAGATATGAAAAGGTACGTTTCTGCTTTTATTTTATACCCCCCCCCCCAAAAAAAAAAAGGCTGATGTGCCATAAATATGAACGTTGATTCAAAATAAGCAAATACCATCTTTCGCCCATAGATGTAACAGTGATGACATCATGCATTTGAGGAAAGAAATGATAACGATTTTAAAAATGTCCGGGAGGCTGAGTCATGTCGACAATGCTTCAATAATGTCACCTTGATATTAGCCTGTCTGTTTCTTTCAATGTGAAAGTTTAGAAAATTAAATAAATAATTTTGTCATGTGGTCTCTCCCTCAATGAGTAAAATCTAAAACACATGGATGAAACATGGACTAAAAATTAATTAAAAACACATGGATATTAAAGATTAGTCTAAAACATATGGATATTAAAGATTAGTCTAAAACACATGGATATTAAAGATTAGTCTAAAACATATGGATATTAAAGATTAGTCTAAAACACATGGATATTAAAGATTAGTCTAAAACACATGGATATTAAAGATTAGTCTAAAACACATGGATATTAAAGATTAGTCTAAAACACATGGATATTAAAGATTAGTCTAAAACACATGGATATTAAAGATTAGTCTAAAACACATGGATATTAAAGATTAGTCTAAAACACATGGATATTAAAGATTAGTCTAAAACACATGGATATTAAAGATTAGTCTAAAACATATGGATATTAAAGATTAGTCTAAAACACATGGATATTAAAGATTAGTCTAAAACACATGGATATTAAAGATTAGTCTAAAACACATGGATATTAAAGATTAGTCTAAAACACATGGATATTAAAGATTAGTCTAAAACACATGGATATTAAAGATTAGTCTAAAACACATGGATATTAAAGATTAGTCTAAAACACATGGATATTAAAGATTAGTCTAAAACACATGGATATTAAAGATTAGTCTAAAACACATGGATATTAAAGGTTAGTCTAAAACACATGGATATTAAAGATTAGTCCAAAACACATGGATATTAAAGATTAGTCTAAAACACATGGATATTAAAGATTAGTCTAAAACATATGGATATTAAAGATTAGTCTAAAACACATGGATATTAAAGATTAGTCTAAAACACATGGATATTAAAGATTAGTCTAAAACACATGGATATTAAAGATTAGTCTAAAACATATGGATATTAAAGATTAGTCTAAAACATATGGATATTAAAGATTAGTCTAAAACATATGGATATTAAAGATTAGTCTAAAACACATGGATATTAAAGATTAGTCTAAAACACATGGATATTAAAGATTAGTCTAAAACACATGGATATTAAAGATTAGTCTAAAACACATGGATATTAAAGATTAGTCTAAAACACATGGATATTAAAGATTAGTCTAAAACACATGGATATTAAAGATTAGTCTAAAACACATGGATATTAAAGATTAGTCTAAAACACATGGATATTAAAGATTAGTCTAAAACACATGGATATTAAAGATTAGTCTAAAACACATGGATATTAAAGATTAGTCTAAAACACATGGATATTAAAGATTAGTCTAAAACACATGGATATTAAAGATTAGTCTAAAACACATGGATATTAAAGATTAGTCTAAAACACATGGATATTAAAGATTAGTCTAAAACACATGGATATTAAAGATTAGTCTAAAACACATGGATATTAAAGATTAGTCTAAAACACATGGATATTAAAGATTAGTCTAAAACACATGGATATTAAAGATTAGTCTAAAACACATGGATATTAAAGATTAGTCTAAAACACATGGATATTAAAGATTAGTCTAAAACACATGGATATTAAAGATTAGTCTAAAACACATGGATATTAAAGATTAGTCTAAAACATATGGATATTAAAGATTAGTCTAAAACACATGGATATTAAAGATTAGTCTAAAACACATGGATATTAAAGATTAGTCTAAAACACATGGATATTAAAGATTAGTCTAAAACACATGGATATTAAAGATTAGTCTAAAACACATGGATATTAAAGATTAGTCTAAAACACATGGATATTAAAGATTAGTCTAAAACACATGGATATTAAAGATTAGTCTAAAACACATGGATATTAAAGATTAGTCTAAAACACATGGATATTAAAGATTAGTCTAAAACACATGGATATTAAAGATTAGTCTAAAACACATGGATATTA
Organism: Euprymna scolopes; assembly: GCF_053919585.1. Classification (NCBI taxonomy): domain Eukaryota; kingdom Metazoa; phylum Mollusca; class Cephalopoda; order Sepiida; family Sepiolidae; genus Euprymna; species Euprymna scolopes. The sequence continues at coordinate 50,120,258 of NC_136502.1, forward strand.
AAGATTAGTCTAAAACACATGGATATTAAAGATTAGTCTAAAACACATGGATATTAAAGATTAGTCTAAAACACATGGATATTAAAGATTAGTCTAAAACACATGGATATTAAAGATTAGTCTAAAACACATGGATATTAAAGATTAGTCTAAAACACATGGATATTAAAGATTAGTCTAAAACATATGGATATTAAAGATTAGTCTAAAACACATGGATATTAAAGATTAATCAAAAACATGTGTTGCAAGATTAGTCTAAATTACAACAATCTCTATCTCTATTATATAAAATCACTTTGTGTGTGTGTGTGTGTGTGTGTATGTGTGTGTGTGAGAGTTTTCAAATTTCACATAAAGCTAATTTATATGTCTGGCACTGTTCTTAGATATGTTTTCTAAAGAAATTCATCTGATACGTATAGAAAATCGGAAAAATCTGATCTTAAAAATAGCTTTTCTCTCTTATAGATAAAAATGGAATAATTTTAATAGGTGGATATTTTATGCTACACCAGCAAAGAAAGATAATAAAATTTCAGCACATCCTTTCTTCTTAGAAAAGCAGATTTATTATAATCTGGAGGTATAGCTTAGTAGTAGAGCATTTGACTACAGATCGAATGATTCCCTGTTCAAACACATACAGAATTTGATAAACAACATTATCATTATTATTTTTTAATTTTTAGTGAATTAGTTCATCGGGCAAATTATTCCTCGTAATATATAATAATCAATAGAGGATTGATTTTATAATAATATATATGCAATCTGCATAAATTAAAATATCATGTTTAAGCATATTGTACACTCAGGCAACGTCGGGCTGCCAACTAGCAGATTGCTAAAACCATTTATCATCATGAAATAAACAAGTGACATTTGTCCGTTAATAGTGAATATACAGCACAAGTCATGACACGTGTATGTACATGTGCGAATATACTGCTCCTACCATTTCTCTCTTACCCTCTGTCTCTCTAACTCTCCACCTATCCTCTCTCTTTCTAACTCTTCTTCTACCTCTCCTACCACCATCTCCTTAACTTTCATCACACACTCTCTGTAGAATTATTTTTTGCTTTTAATGTGTAATGCTATGCCCCCCCCCCCCGATCCACATCCAAGAACATGGGAGGAAATGATTTATTGGAAAATGAGATGAGTAAAAACAATGGGAGAGAGTGGGGGAAGGGCACCGACATCATAAGAAATTTTGAGATGCATTACTGTTTGCTGAGAGAGACTGTAAAGGTTACTTATGTTATTTTTAGGATGAATGTTAAAACATTGACTTGAAGTTGTAAATTCTTGGTTTGATTAATTTTTTAATTTGTCTTTTTTTTTAGTATAAATGTATATATAAATCTTCTCCCACCCTCTCTCTCTCTCTAACTCTTCCCATTCTCTCTCTGTGACTCCTCCCACTGTCTCTTTAATTCTCTTATTCTATTTCATTACACCTTTGTTTATTTCATTTTAATTTGTTGTCTTTTGTTCATTTATTCATCTTTTCGTAATGCATTGCCTTTTTTTAATTATAGTTTTGATAAGGAAAAATTGAGTTAATCTCTATTTGCTACTAATTTTTTTGGATATATTCATGACTGTGACATGACAATTACATAGATATTGATTTTACTTGAAATTCAATATTTCCATTTTCGAATTTCATTATTTTGAAGTACCATATGATCAAAACAACAAATATATCTCTACTATTATGTAAAAGTAACTGTGTGTGTGTGTGTCTTCATAGGATCCGAAGCAGCTAAACTTATCTTTTGCAAATTTTATACAAACCTAATTTATATGTCTGGCAGTGTTTTTACATATGTTTTGTACAGAAATTTATCTGATAAATATTGAAAATTGAAAATTCCGATCTTAAAAATAGCTTTTCTCTTTTATAAATAAAAAAAAGAATAATTTTACAAGGGAATATTCTACATTACACCAGCCAAGGGAGATAATAAAATTTCAGCAAACGATTTCTCCTTAAAAAACAGATTCATTATAATCTGGATCTCAGTGGTAGAGCATTCGACTACAGATTAAATGATCCTCTGTTCAAGCCCAGGTGTACCTCACTATTTTATTTTAATTTTTTTTCTTATTAATGAGTTCAATTTATGATAAAAGAAGAGGTGCCATTTAAAACCGCCACAAATCATTTCTTCATTTGAATACTTAAAAACATTAATCAGAACTGACTTTTCTAGGGCATTCATTGTCAAGACCAAATATCAGCTGACGTGATATTGTAAACAAACACAGGCAGAAATTTGATGAACGGCATTATCATTATTTTTTATTTTTGGCGACTTAGTCCACTGGGCAAATTATTCCTTGTAATATATAATATTCGATAGAGGATTGATTCTATAATAATACATATGCAATCTGCATAAATTAAAATATCATGTTTAAGTGTATTGTACAACCGGGAAGCGCCAGGCTGCCAGCTAGTGAAGAAATATACTTTGTGTCGATGAGAATTTTGTATTATTTGTATTACATGATCAGGTCAAGGCTTCTATGCAAGAAATTGAATCAAGTCATACATGCAGATTCCAATCAATCACGAATATGTGATGATTACAATATTGTAGCAAGTTCATAATAAGTCAATAATATTAACAAAATTTCAAATGAACAGCTACAGCAGGAATTGGAATACATCCTACTAAAGCCTTATTGTCACAACTTGTGAATTTCAAAAGTGCTATCTGGACGTGAGGACACTTTAGAAGAAGGATATGCAATAAAATTCTGTTTTAAACTTGCAAAAAAATGGCACGGAAACATATGGAATGTTTCAGACTGCTTTTGAACCATCTTGCATGTATCGAACATCAGTTTTTGAGTGGCATAAGAGATTCAAGGAAGGCAGGGAGTTTCTGAGGGATGATGAGAAATATGGGATGAGAAAGTAAGTCAGAACACCAGAGTTGATTGGCCGAACAAAGAATTTCATGGATAAGGACTGTTGTGTGTCTAGAGACAATAAGTGCCCAGTTTGATATCAGTGTGGGAACTGTAGACACAATTATTTAGGAGGAACTAAAGATATGGAAGATTTGTGCAAAGTTTGTCCCAAGAGTGGTCTATCCTTATCACAGATATTTGACTAAGATGAGCATCAAGACAGTTCCTCATCCTCTCTATAATCCAGACCTTGATCCCTGTGACTTAGAGGCTGTCATTATGAGACAACTGAGGATATGAAAGAGGCTGTGACAAAGGTTACATGAGAACTTCCATGGGGCCTTCCAGAAGTTGTTGGAATAGTATATCAAGTGCATTGCAGCTGGAGGAGATTACTTTGAAGTGGACTAGAGTTTCATGTATGCATTATCAATTAAGTGTCTATACGAAAAAATGTGAAAACTTATTTAAGGCACCTCGTACTTGCATTTTCACTTTAAAAAGTCACATAAAGTTGTATGATCGATCAACACTTAACCATCTCAGCTATTTATGATGCTGGAAGTTTACAAAATCAGCAGGAGAGTATTAATAAAGTTGCCAACTCTTTTGCGTGTAACAAAAACTTATAATGGTAGTAGTTGGTTTGTTGGTTGTTTTTGCTTTACGGCATATCAACCCTTTTCAGGTTATTTAATGCCGAATCCAAAGATTTTGAAGAAAAATTTTTTAATAGAATATATTTGTTGTTTTCAAGTCGGTTTCTATTTACCCCATAGTTGGGACCCTAACAGGTACTACCACTCCAGGTCAGAGTGAACCTGGGAGCAATGGCAATTAAAGGGTGGCTCCACACTCCCCAAAGCCCACAAGCTGGTGCCTCACCATTGGATATAGTTTAAGGTCATATCCAGGACCACCTGTTGATGCAATTCTCTACCTATATAAGAGCCAGGTACATCCAAGGATGGAGTATTGCTGTCTCATCTGGGAAGGAGCTGCTAGGAAGACCTTATCCTACCTTGACAGAGTTCAGAATAGACTTTGTAGCCTAGTGGGGGATACCATTTTCTCTTCCTTGCAACCTCTTTCTCACAGAAGAGACATTGTGAGCCTGTTTCTGTTTTATTGTTATTTTCATGGCAAGTGCTCGTCTGAGCTCCAATCTATGGTCCCCCCTCGCCAAACATTCACAAGAAACACTCACTTGGCTGTAAGCACTATCAATAATTTCACCCACTCTTTATCTGTGCGTAAACCTAAATGTAGATTCCATAAACAACGCTTCTTTCTAAGAACTGCACACCTGTGGAACTCTCTTCCGTTTACCTGCTTTCCAGCTGACTACAACATGGCTGCCTTCAAGTCCAATGTAAACAAGTTCTTGATGAGCCATTCCCTTAAGTAATCCAATTTACCAAATTTACACTTCTAACGATTACTATGATATTGTCCTTTTGACCACTGTACACTCTTTAATCCTTATCCTCGAGTGGCCTCAGTGCCTTGATAAATGATTCCTTTGTAAAAAAAAACAAACTAATGACTGCCTTCCTTAAGTAGCAGCTTATCTAAGAACTTGTATCATTTTTTAAATGTGATCTATCAGATAAATCTCAGTTGTGTGTGTGTGTGTGTGTGTGTGTGTGTGTGTTTATATGTCTCACTAAAACTTTCGAAATCCAATTCAAATAAGAATGATGTTCAATATACTGGATATGTCCATGCTCTTTGATAATATTTCCCACAAGAAAAGCTGCAATATCAATGTTTGGAGACGAATGCAAAATATCTGATGAGGGTGTAAACATCGATCCAAATGCATTACAAATATTCAAACATATATCAACATTTTTCCCATGCAACACATACAGTATCAGATTCTAGTACAGAATAGTCAACCCAAATTGCTTTTTAATAATATTTCAAGCTCAAGATTTTTTTTAGCTTTTATGTCTAGTGTAAGTTAAAAAAAATGTGAAGATATAGGTTTCAAAATTCTAAATTCCTGCATGGTTTGATATGAACGCCCTGGCAGTTTTGCTCTTTAATATTTCCTACAAGAAAAGCTGCATGGCGTTGCCTGGGATTCATAATAGTAATATAATAGTATGATGCTTTTTATTTTTTATTTTTACTTTAAACTAGAACCTAAATACAAAACCTTGGATATTAACCCTTTCCCAATACCAAACACGGTTATTTATACATCTACATGGTGTTGCTTAGGAGGCATAATAGTAATATTACACTATTTAACCTGGCACATGGCAATCCAAAAGTGCCTTTGGTTTATTTTTTGTTTTTATTTTAGCTTCTCATTTAATGAATGTGAAACTTCTGGCGCAACATAATATTTATATAATCTTGAAAAATAAAACTTTTTTTTAATTTAAAAGCAGGGACATAAAATAATTTAATTAAAAAAATGGTAAAAATTAGACATACGCTTATAATAGGAATGTATAGTGGCATAGCTGGGAGAAAAAAAAAAAGAAAAACAGCATCCCTACCTCCCTTAAACTACCTGGCGTCATTTTAAAACAGCCTTCTGACTGTCTGAAATTCTGGGCTTCTGTATAATCCATGTGACAAAGAAATTTGTTTACTTTCGGTTGTACGAAGCGATAATTTCCTGCTTTTGGGAGCTAATTAAGCTATTTTTTCTACAAAGTGTTTTTTTTTTTCTTTTTTAATCCAATATCTTATGACTTGATTTTACTTATCTTTGAAATAGACCCAGAAAATTAATATTTAATTCAATATCTCAGGACTTTACTAATTATCTTTGAAATAGACCCAAAAAACTAATATTTATCTTTTAAAGGATTTTTACAATGAATTTATTTAACTTCAAAATTTAGCTGAATTGGTTAGCTTGCCATGAAAACATCTCTCATAACCTTTTTTTTTTTCACGTGAACAAATATTTTTTTTCTTTTAGGAAATTAACTTTAGTCTCTAATCTTTCAAATACAATCAAAAAGTAGTTGGAAACCTACAAAAAAATTATGATAAATCGACTTTCAAAACTAGATCCCTCTATCTTTATCCGCCCATTTTTGCCCGTATCTATAATTAATCAAAAACAAAAATTAAATAAACTTGTTTGAAACAAAACAAAAGTTAAATAAACTTGTTAATTAACAAAAATAAAAAAAAAATTATGAAGGAGATATTGAAGTATTTAAACCATCAATTTAATTTTTTTTAATGAAAATTATTGAAAAATAAGAAATTTGTTTTTCGTTATTTTTGGTAATCAATCAGTGTCAGGACGATTAAAACATTTTGAAGGAGATTTTGAAGTATTTAAACCGCCAATTTCTGGCTATGATTAAAGTTTTTTTTTCCTAATCTGTAGTTTCATCTAGCAATTTAATAAACAAAATATACAGTGAAAATTGAATTTAATAATAAAAAAAACTTGCACCGTCCTTTCTCTGCCTGAGTACCTATTGTCAAAACTCTTATCCAAAAATAAAACTTTTAAATGTACAAATGTATAAAAACAACAAAAAAAAGGAAAAAATAACAACGTTCCAAGATTCTGCACAAGATAGTGTTGTTTTTTTTCTCTTAAATAACTGAAGCATTTTTCGTTGGCTAATTGGACAACAACTTGAGTGTACCTATTTACAATGCCTCCCCACGGGACAGAGTTAGACACCAGGGTCGTTTTTTAACTTGGAGAAAAGGTACAAAAATAAAAAAATTGTCTCAGTCGTGAAGGACTGTTCCTCCAGTCCTCCACTGAAAGAGAACAAGAAATGGAAGTGCAGCATCTGAAGAACAGATACTAAACTTTGATCTTGGTCAAAAGGCCAAGGAGTTGCAACTTCTTGGTTGTAATTGACGGTTTAAATGCTTCAAAATCTCCTTAAAATGTGTTAATCATACGTCAAAAAAGTGTTAATCATCCTGACGCTGACTGATAACCTAAAAGAAAGAAAAACAAATTTCTTATTTTGGTGCTAATGCAGAGACTGATCCGCGCTATTTTTTTAATCGTATTTCCACGTTTAATTAAAGTTTTATGATATGTTTTTTTTTTTATTCAATTGTAAGGTTAAAGTACAGAATAGGTACAAAACACCTTCCCCTCCACATGTTAAGAATGGCTTTTTAAATATGATATGTTTTTTTTTTTATTCAATTGTAAGGTTAAAGTACAGAATAGGTACAAAACACCTTCCCCTCCACATGTTAAGAATGGCTTTTTAAATAATAACGTTATTATTTCAGCACGGCACTCTCTGCATAAGTACCCTTATTTTTTATTTTCGTTTAAAAAAATTAAAATGACGGTTTAAATACTTCAAAAAAGTTTTTTTTTATTGTTGTTAATTAACAAGTTTATTTAATTCTTGTTTTTGATTAATTACCCTCGTTTTAAACAATTTTTTTAGATTAATTTTTTAAATTAACATCGTCAGATTGTTTACTTTTGTTTTTATACGTTTAAGTTTATTTTTTTTTTACGTAACATTGTTGTTTGTTAAGTTAGTTGATTAACTTTTTTTTTCTTTTTTTTTTTAAATTTCTGGGACTAACTTTGTCCACCCAACCCCCATCGCTTGCAGGTATAGTATTCGTGTATTTTTTTTTATTTATTTATTTTTTTTTTTAACTGCTTTTCGGCAATGGGACTAACATCATTCAGGTATAATTTGATCACTAACTTGTTTCCTTTTCGTAAAATGATTCGGCAATTTCCGAAACTCTGCTACAATAATCGTGTAATTATTTTTTTTCATTTAACATTCTTTCATTGTTCTGATTATTTCAACGGCCCACTTGCAAAATATGCGTATTTTTACTATGGTTATCTCCCTTAGATTTAAATATCCGTTGAGGTAAGCGCATATTTTTCTACCTTATCGTTGTAAGTAATTTTTGGATATGTTACTATTTTCGACATGATAATTACGTAGGTACCGTTGGTTTAACTTGAAAGTCAATATTTTTTCGTTATTATAATATAGAAGCACTGTTAATTTTGCTTAAAACAACATATTTAAAAAAAATCGATCGGTAAGCATCGACTTTTCTGTGTTTTCTTTACTTTTAATTGCCGCCATACGTGCCAATCTAAATAAGCACCGACCGATTAGAGTTTGAAATGACATGTGTGAGAAAATAAAAAAGAAGCTCTTTAAAAATTATTAACAAAGTAGAGTAACATTATACTTACTTTTAAAAATTAAGGATGTCTTTTCCTCGGGTTTCTGTTAAAAATCAAGATGGCGACCATAAAAGCAGGATCGCAGAAAATTATATTAGTAATAAATAAATAAATAAATAAATAAATAAATAAATAATATAAAACCACTTTGACAAAAATACTGACCACTTTCAGAATTAGATATCAAGATTAGTCCCCAATGTCGACAAAAGTTTTGCATGGAGCTGTCATGTACAAAATGTACCGAGTTCATTTTTTGTTTCTCCTTTTTTTTTTTTTTTCGCTTTTATATTATAACTAGCAGGACTACCCGGCGTTGCTCGGGACTATATAAACAATGAGAAAATTGAAGTTGATTTTGAACATATTTGTTATTCTTATGAGAGAGGAATTTTTAATGTCTATGTATCATTTGCTATTTCGAGCAAAAGAATACGGCTATTACACATGTATGAAATAATTGTACCTCTCCTAGGACAGGTAATTTACAGCATCTATAGGGAATAATTTTACCTTTGCAAGGACGGGTAATGTACAAGACATATTTAAAATATGTTTACCTACCTTCGGACGGGTAATTTATATACATATATGAAACAATTTAACATACTTTACCCAGGTATTGTACAACATACAGGAAATAATTTCTCTTCCCACCAAGGCTACCATAATTTTAAGAAAATTGAAATTATTTTTAGAGGATGGATCATTAGGATTTCCAAATTAATACATAAATACATTGTCTTGGTTAATGATTTGCCAACCCTTGCTTCATCATAAATTTCAACATTACTGTGTTTCTTTCCTTCCTCACTATCGACACTATAATTGTAAGAAAAATTGTCATTTTTGGAAGATGTCTCAGCAGGATGTTCAAATTAATGCATAAATAGATTGACACAGTTAGATCACCCTTGCTTCATTATCAAATTCTACATTACTGTGGTTCAATGTTTTCCCTCACTACCGACACCAAAATATTTTGGAAAAAAGACATTTTCAGAAGATTACTCAGCAGGTTTTACAAACAAATAAACAAATATGTTGAGGAGCGTAGTGATTAGGCAACCCTTGCTTCACTACAAATTTCCACATTACTGTGTTTTTTCCCTCCTTCCTACGGACACCATCATTTTAAGTGAAATGATATTATTTCTTGACCATAACTCAGCAGGTTTTCCAAATAATTAATTAAATGCATTGATGTGAATGATGCCACCACCACCACCACCACCAACACCACCACAACCACAAGCACCACCAACACACACATTAGTAAGAGAAACAATGTCATTTCCCGAATATGATTCCATAGTTATTCCATATTTTTGGAATATGACATTTTGGGAGATTGCATAGTGACCTCAAAATGGACATTACCATCTCCAGCCTCACCCCAAAAGTGAAGATAACCACAGAGCAGGTTTATAGTATAGAAAAGTTTTTGTATTTTATTTATTTGTATTTTAAAAAATAAGCTATTATAATCAGGTAACATATTTCTTAACTTCCGGCGTAGCGCTACCGGAAACGGTGAAAAGGCAAACTAGTTCCTTTGCTTTTTTTTTCTCTCACGCTTATATCTCCCCTGTGTATGTAGTTTTTTTCTGATATTTATACTCTCATAAGCATATATTTATTATATAAATTCAAATAAAACGCTTTTATTTTTTAAATTAAAAAAAAAACTTTTATTTTTATAATTTCTAAGCATATATTTTTTATAAAATTTCAAATAAAATAAAAACTTATTTTTTAAATTTTGTTATTAAAAGTGCAAATAAAGACTAATTTTGTGATTTTTATCTGTGTGGATTTTGTTAATTTTTATCTGTATATTTTTGTTAATTTTTATCTGTATATTTTTGTTAATTTTTATTGTACATTTTTCAATAATGTCCTTTTCTTATATTTTATTTCAATAAATCGCTTTACAATAGAAATACTGAAGAACAATAAAAGTGAAGGAAATGATTTGTTTTGCCACCACTTCCGGTAGCACTATGCCTGAAATTAGGACGTACATTAGCTGACTATAACTAAATAAACAAACGAACAAAAACATTAATAAACCAATTGGGGGCGATTCAGAAGCATATGCGACCCTGATTGTGACCGTATTGGTGTCAGATGAAAACATAGCCTCGATGTGAAAATGTTCCCATTACCAAACCGGACTTCCTGGTTTTTTGTAAAATATATTTAAAAAGACAAAAATAAAGGCAGTCTTGCAGTTAAGTCCCGGCAAAGTTCGACAACTCTAGAAGGGTCACATCAGTATTTTACACCGTCAAATCATGAATATTACAAATTATTAGTTTTAAAATAAAAATAAAAAATAATTAAAGTTTTAAAATAAAAAAAAAATAATAATTAAAGTTTTAAAATAAAAATAAAAAATAATTAAAGTTTTAAAATAAAAAAAATATGTACTTAATATTTAATAAACTGTGGGGGGATTCTGGTCACATGTGAAAAGGAAGATGAGGATGGTAGTGACTAATGAAAATTTGTTCCATTCCCATCTAATGGAAGAGTTGTGGAGACGGCATGAGAAAGGACGCTCATTTCCGCGAATTATTAAAAGCATAAGGCAACAATACACTTTTTAAGAAATGTTTAATTTTCAAAGTTGTTTTATTTTGTATATATAAATTTATATTTTGTTACGTGGTCCATTACTAGGTGTGTCAGAAACCAACATTAAAAATGCGTGAAAAAAATTGAATAATTTGAACTCCTATCTTTCCAAGCTTATAATTACTTGAAAAATGTAATTCAAACCCTAATTTTTTTTCAAAGCAAAGACCAAATTTTAAAAAAAATAACAGGTTTAATAGCAAATTATGCAATATTTGTTTTTTTAAATCGGTATTCTTTAAAAAAAGATTTGAAGAAAATCAACGAAATTTTACTTACTTCGATTATAAAAATATATATAAAATCTAAAAAATCACTTACCTATAAAAATACTATTCAATGTGTACGTCCATTCTTCAATGTTAAGAATTTATTCATATTTATATTTTAAATTCCATTTATTTTTTAAATAAAAGAATTTTTTTTAATGACTATTTGAAAATCTGCCATTACGTAAGCATTTTTACATTGTTAGTGAAATGCCGAAACTGATATTTGTTCTTGATTTGAAATATGGATGGACAGAACGAAGTAAAAACCACACATTCGCATTAGCCGTCTAGCCTTGTGCATGAAGAAATGTGTCCCCTTAGGTGAAAAATAGTAAAATTTTACTTATAAGTTTTTTCCTTTAAAAAAACCGTCGAGGAATTTTTTTTTTTTACTTTTCTCAAAGAAATATATAAATATTTGATTTAATATATTTTAATTCTTCTTTATCGAGTGAATTTTTTTTTTAATATTTAAAAAAAGAAAACCTTGAATGAAATGGGAAAAAATTGTTGTCAGCGTCCAATATTTATTCGACAATATTTACCCTAAGCTTTCACTAAAAAAAAAAAAAAAAAAAAATCAACATGGTTTAAAAAAAAAAAAAGGTTTTACACTTTGGACTTTACATGTAAATTTAAAAAAAAAACACTTCTTTTTTTGTTGTTTTAAATTAGAATATTTTATTTATTGATCTTTTATCTTCAATTTGTGATATATAAAACTTTGGTATGTAAATTAATTATTATAATTTTAATAGACATTTCAAAATGGGGAGGGGGTAAAAAAAAGTTCATCTAAAGTATTATATTTGGTTGACTGGAAAGAGCATAAAATTTCACATTGATCCTGAAAATATCATAAAAATTGAACGAACGAATAGAAAAATTTTGATAGATTTTTAAAGTTTAAAAATTGAAAACTATTTAACTCGTAAAATTCAATTGATTTCATTAAGTAAAAAAATGGCTGCATGAAGGCGCGCCGGCACTTTGTAAACACTGTTTTTTTTTTTTAAATAAAAAATAATATTTCTATTATTTTTTTAAACAACTTTAATAGTTTATTTTGGAAGTATATTCCATAAAGAAAATAAACAACCCACTTTAAAAAAGAGAAACTATGAGATTTTTTTTAAATATTTTATTCACAGTTTTGTGTTAGGGATGTCAAAAATTCCCAAAAAATTCTTACATCAGATTTTATTTTGTTCGTTTTTCTGTTAAGACAATAATACACTTTCTAAAAAATGTTTCGTTTTTCTGTTAAGACAATAATACACTTTCTAAAAAATGTTTCGTTTTCCTGTTAAGACAGTAAATACACTTTCTAAAAAATGTTTCGTTTTTCTGTTAAGACAATAATACACTTTCTAAAAAATGTTTCGTTTTTCTGTTAAGACAATAATACACTTTCTAAAAAATGTTTCGTTTTTCTGTTAAGACAATAATACACTTTCTAAAAAATGTTTCGTTTTTTTGTTAAGACAATAATACACTTTCTAAAAAATGTTTCGTTTTTCTGTTAAGACAATAATACACTTTCTAAAAAATGTTTCGTTTTTCTGTTAAGACAATAATACACTTTCTAAAAAATGTTTCGTTTTTCTGTTAAGACAATAATACACTTTCTAAAAAATGTTTCGTTTTTCTGTTAAGACAATAATACACTTTCTAAAAAATGTTTCGTTTTTCTGTTAAGACAATAATACACTTTCTAAAAAATGTTTCGTTTTTCTGTTAAGACAATAATACACTTTCTAAAAAATGTTTCGTTTTTCTGTTAAGACAATAATACACTTTCTAAAAAATGTTTCGTTTTTCTGTTAAGACAATAATACACTTTCTAAAAAATGTTTCGTTTTTCTGTTAAGACAATAATACACTTTCTAAAAAATGTTTCGTTTTTCTGTTAAGACAATAATACACTTTCTAAAAAATGTTTCGTTTTTCTGTTAAGACAATAATACACTTTCTAAAAAATGTTTCGTTTTTCTGTTAAATAAATAGTTATAAATATATAAAAATGTATATTTTGTTCGTTTACTTTATTTAATCAAGTGGTTACTTCGAATATTAAAATAGGTACTTGTACAGTTCAGTCAAGACATTAAAAATGAAAATGTCAAAAAAAGTTTATATTGTACGTATCTGTGTTACTGTTGGACTGAAGATCTCCGATAAAATATTTCATTGAATTTGATCGAGTAGTTTTGATTTTACAGCAGAAAACACATTTTTATGAGAGCGCGTTTAAGTCATTCATTACGAAATTTGTTGAACACGCCAAAGGGAGATAACTCCAGTTAAAGCGCCGACACTCACTCCCCATCTTTATTACTAGCTTTTCTTCCTAAAAATCGAACCTTTTGCTCGATGTCATAACAAAACTACTTGATGAAATTAAGTGTTATTTTTTTTCCAGGAACTTCAGACTATAACGAATACGTACAGTATAACTTTTTTTCAATATTTTCATTTTTTATTGTCTTGACTAAACTGTATAAGCGCCAAGTATATTTTTATATTAATTGTGTCATTATCGAGGATGTCAATAGATTGAATAAGACATAACGACAGATCAGCTTCTATAAAAATGGCGTCTTTATTTACATCTGACAAACATGAGTACACCAGTAAGGGGGCGTAACTCCAGCCGGTGAAAACTCTTGTTCAGTCCCTCATGCAACATCTTCCCTTTTCTCAATAATAAAAACAGAAGATAAAGACAAACAAAACAAAAAAAAACACAACAAAAAGTCTGATAAGAATTAAAACAGTCTACAAAACACAGTGATCTAGGCATTCCTTGGGCTGACTACCCTCCTACCTAACAGGGATTATTCTGCCCTTTCACTTATGTTGTGAAATCCTTGAATCTCACAGGATCTCTTCTTCTTCCTGACCGTGTTGTCCACAACCTATCCGGACTTGGTTTTGTTGGGGATGGGGTCGGGTTGAGGTTTTCTCTTATTTCACCTTCATATTGAGGTGGTTCTGAGTTACATATCTCTTCTGTACTCTGCCCTGTATTATTATGTAACTCGCTCTGCACTTCATATGGCTGGTGTATTACTGCTGTGAGTGGGTGTGTCTCTGCAGTTTTCTTCAAATCTACTCTATTCCGTCGATATAAGTCCCCATCCACTTTTACATGGTATGATCGCTCATCCAGTCTCCTCCATACAAGAGCTTTCCTCCACTCTTTTTGACCATTTATGTGTGGTTTCATCCGTACTACATCTCCAGGATACAATGGTTTAAGTGGTTTTACTTTGTGGTTGAAAGAATGCTCTTGCCTCCTGCGGTCTTGCTTCACTGATTTTCTCAGATTTTTGGGCAATTCTGGCTTGAGTAAATCCTCCCTGGTTGGGAGAAGTGTTTTTGTTCTCCTTGACATCAGCTTCTGAGTTGGTGATAAGAGACCTTTGGCTGGCGTATTCCTGTGATCCAACATTGTTAGGTATGGATCAGCCTTATCGTCCATCGCTTTCCGGAAAAGGTTCTTTGCCATCTTTACCGCAGATTCCACTTTGCCATTTGCCTTGCTATTGTATGGACTGACAGGTGTATGTGTAAAACACCACTTTTTTGCAAAGGTAGAAAATTCCTGGCTACTAAACCCATTATCAGTTACGACCTGATCTGGTATTCCATGTCGTGCAAAATGGTGTTTAAGTTTAGTTATCACTGTCTTTGCTTGTGTATTGAGAAGATGATCGATTTCCCAGAAGTTGCTCATATAATCAACTGTGCACAGATAGTCTCTATCTGCAAACTTAAAGAGATCTACTCCCACTTTCGCCCAGGGTCTGTCAGGAACTTCATGGACCATTAATGGTTCTGCCGGGTTGGCCACTTCATATTTTCTACATGTGGGGCACTTTGACACATAGTCTTTGATGTCACTGTTCATATTTGGCCAATACAAGCATTCTCTTACTCTTCTGCAACATCCTTCTACTCCCAGGTGTGTGGAATGCAGCTTTTCTTTCAACACCGCCCGCTGTGTCAGTGGAACCACTACCCGGTTTCCTCTGAAAATTAAAACCATCTTGCACCGTCATTTCATTCCGCATGTTAAAATATGGTCTCACCTCTGGGTCAAGATGTATTTTTTCTTCTGGCCATCCTTCCAGAATTACTTGCTGTAACTGCTGCATGCTTCTGTCTGCCTTCGTGGCTGAGCGCGGTTCAAGCAGCCTTCTCTCTGTTACAGGAATATATTCTGCTTCCTTGACATCATCTTTATCGTCCATATCTTCACTGCTCAATGCATAAATGTATGCGCTTGATAGCGTGTCTGCAAGGAACATTTTCTTACCTGGATGGTACAGAACTGTAGCATCGTAAGCCTGTAGTCGCATCAGCATGTTTTGCAGTCGTTTTGGGCATTTCACCAATTCTTTTTTCATAATCGCCTCCAGTGGCTTATGATCGGTTAGCACTGTTATCTGTCGACCAAACGTATATTGATGAAACCGTTCACATGCGTAGACTACTGCTAGTAGTTCCTTTTCAATCTGTGCATACCGAGTTTCTGTGTTGGTCAGTGCACAGCTGGTATAGGCTAGGGGTTGACTTTCTTGTAGTAGTGCAGCCCCCATGCCCTTCTCACTTGCATCGCATTGGATGACCAAAGATTTGTTGGGGTCATAGTACCTCAACACTGGTGCCTCACTCACTAACTCTTTAATTTTCCTAAAAGCCTCTTCATGGATTTGGGACCATGTCCATGGCACATCTGCCTTCACTAAATTTCGAATTGGGGCCATCACATCAGATATGTGTGGTAGAAATTTTGCCAGGTAATTCACGAATCCAACCAATCGTTGCACTCCTTTCACATCTGTTGGACACGGCATCTCTTTTATGGCTCTTACCTTCCCAGGATCAGGAAGTAAACCATCACTGGTTATTATGTGTCCCAGGAAAGATATAGACGTTTGTCATAAGTTCAATTTTCCAGCATTCAATCGCATCCCGCGATCATGACATCTCTGCAACAGTTTCCTGAGTTTTAGGTCATGATCAATTGTTGCTTCTTCCATCGTTTTACCCTTCCCAATCACTAGAAGATCATCCGCTTTGTTAACCACCCCCTCCAAATCGGACACATTGTTAAAAAGGGTCTTTTGAAATATCTCTGGAGCTGGAGAAATAACGAAAGGTAAAACCTTCCACTGGAACCTACCGTATGGTGTAGCAAATGTTGTTAAGCGACTGCTGACTTCGTCTAATTTTACATGCCAGAATCCATCTCGTAGATCCAGGGTAGAAAATACCTTGCTGTCAGCCAGTTCTGGTAGTAAATCGTCCAGTGTAGGTAACTGAAAATGTTCCCTCTTCAGAGCCTTATTCAGTGGTCTTGGGTCTATACATATCCGCAGGCTTCCATTTTTCTTAGTTACCAGTGCTAACGCACTTACCCATAGTGTTGGGTCGCTCACTGGTTCAATAACATTCTTCTTAACCAGTTTTTTCAACTCGACTTTTAGCTTGTCTTTAAGTGCCACTGGTATTCTCCGTGTTGCTGCAACATTTGGTGTTACTCCTGGATCCACCTGCAAATGTACCTCTCCTGGTAATTGACCCAATTCTTCCTTGAATACATCTCTGAAGTCATTGATAATGCTGTCCGAGTACTGGGTGCTGGATTCATTCATTTGGGAAACTTTGGCGACCATTTTGAATTTGTCGTTATTGATTGTGACGAGTTCCATTTTCTGGATTGCATTTGCTCCCAGTAAGGGATGGAAATCCTCTTTCACAATGACAAACTTAACTGCATATTTCTGCCCAGTTTTGGGGTTTATCATTTTAACTCGACACTCTCCTAACGGCTTCACTTCTGCTCCATTCCACATGACAAGGGTCTTATTTGAATGTTCCAGTGTTTTTCCAATCACGTGTTTCACATTCAATATGTTCACGGACGCTCCACTATCGAGCTGAAAAGCAATTGGTTTTCCTTTCACCATCATTTCTGCCTTTATCACCTCTTGACTCACAGCATTCACCTTTTCCTTAATCGTTATGTTGTCTACCTGTCCATAGTCTGAACTACTACTGTCGTTTTCCTGGTCCTCATATTGGGTTTTGACAGCCTGCACATTCTTTTTCCTTGATACTTTGCATTTCGCGGCAAAGTGGTTTTTCCCATTACATTGATAACAGGTCTTGCCAAATGCAGGACATAACTCTTTTCTCAGTCCATGCCGCAGTGCACATGCCCAGCAATCTCTGTCAGTTTGTGCCGATGTCTTTCTCCTCGGTTTAAAATCAACCTTATTCACTCCTTCAGGCCTTAGGATTCTGGACTGGACCGTGGCATTTTCAGACAACTTACAAATGTCAATACATTTTCGTAAGTCTAACTCTTATTTTCAATAATTCAGCTTGTGTCTGGGGGTTGTGTATTCCCAGCACTACCTGATCTCTGAGTACTGATGAAACGCAATTGTCACAAAAATTGCACGTTTTTACTAACGTCCGAAGTGCCGTAATAAAGGATTCCACAGTCTCTGATCCTCCTTACTTTCTAGAATGAAATACGTAACGCTCGTAGGTTTCATTCGTTTCCCCTATAGCGTATTTATCGAATGCCTGAATAATTTTGGTGGGTGTTCTTTCATCCTCAGGTGTTAGAAATTGAAATCCGTAGTAAACTTTCAATGCGTCATCTCCCAACGTGTGAAGCAAAAGTGCCGTTTGATATTGTAATGACTGTCTCGTCAAACACGTAATAATGGCGTAGTTATGCCATTTCAGTTTAAACAACTTCCAGTTCGCCGATAAATTATCTTCCATACATAAGGGCGCTGGTGGTCTTATGCCAGCCACTAGTCTGTTTGTTTCTTCCATGCTTCCTTCCGACATTTTTTTTTTTTTCCACGAGACGTACGTACGAATTACAATTTTAAACAAGAACAATAAAGTTACTTATCTGTTTCTCCAAATAACTTTCCGCTTCTAATCCTTTTGTACATCTTACTTAGACATATCTTTATCCCACTCGCGGCCACCATGTGTCATTATCGAGGATGTCAATAGATTGAATAAGACATAACGACAGATCAGCTTCTATATAAATGGCGTCTTTATTTACATCTCACAAACATGAGTACACCGGTAAGGGGGCGTAACTCCAGCCGGTGAAAACTCTTGTTCAGTCCCTCATGCAACATCATTCAAACAAATCGCATTGAAGGTAGCTGGATTATCTATAAAGCTAAATTCAGAGATATGCAAGGTACTAGTCTCGAAAACTTCAATAGTCATCTAGAGGAATTTTTCTGGCAGCAGCGAATAATGGACATGTAGCAGACGGATTTGCAAGAAACACAAGCAGGAACAAATTCTCACAGCTGGAGATTTTGAATCCGTAGCCGCCACAACATTCATTGCCTCCTTCCAATGTCAACAGAATTTGTGTGAAATATAAAACTGTTCTTCTGCTCGGTTAATGTTGGCGCGTTATTTACAGAAAAACAGTTAATTAAACTGCAGAAACACCTGTTAAAAAATTTCTCACGGAAAAGCTAGAACGAAAAAAAAAAAAATGGAAGTTGTGTGCAATAATTATCTAAATTAAATGTAATGTTTACAAATATTAATTCTTTCCTACGAGGGCGGAACTTCTTAAAAATGTAAACAAAAAAGGTACACCCAAAAATGTTCGCAAAGATATGTACGTAAGGAAAGCCGAAAACAAGGCAGGCGCCTCCCACCAAAATGTGTGCAAACTAAAATTCGAAAACGAAGCTGTTCTCAATGAACAAGAAGGGGGGGTATTCACTTTTTGCCATCTTGAATTATTGGGATTTGTAAAACCTTATAATTTGAAATTAAATAAATAGTGTTTAAATCAACTTTAAAACACCAACAAGTGCTGCAAGAAGGTTGCAAAGTAACTTTTATAGCCACTAGTTGACCACTTTTTCGAATCTATGTGTATAGTAAAACAAACTCTGTCACTTCTACATGTTTTCAGGTATGCTGAGAACGAATATCGCCTTTATTTTTTATGTAAACTAGTAGTTATCACTGTTTTCTTGCAATCTATAGCAACGGTCTTTTAAAGATGAAGGCCCATAGGCATCTCTTGTTTTTGCAATAATCATCGTTCACTTATGTTAGCTATTATTTTATTTTACAAGGGAGTCATCACTTATCAAGGTTATCGAGGTTAAGCATTAATGAGTGTAAGGTGGTAGTGTAGTAATCGTTAGTTTTTTTTTGTTGTTTTACTCATGGTCACCCCTTACAAAGCATATTGCCACTTAGGTGTAAGCGGCTACTATTTGGGACCATGCCTAGGAAAGATAAACAAGATGCTGGTTTACGTTACATTTAAACTTCTGCATATCAGTACAGTCAGGGGAGCAGATAGCAGGAAGGGAATTCCAAAGTTTAACTGTTCAAGGGATGAAACTATTTTAGTAGAAAGCTTTCTGGCATTTAGGGACGTCAACAGTGAAGGGGTGTGATCTTGTTGCTAAGCGGGTTTGTCGGGGATATATACGTCAAGGGGGCACAAGTGCAACAAGTTCATCAGAGCATATTCCATTAATATATTTGGAAAACAGGCAGAGATGCAACATGGCGGTAATGGGAGAGAGGTTGGAGCTTAGTTAACAAAGTGGGATAAATTAGATTGAAAACTATTTTTTGGACTTTATCCTAGAGGGAGAGACTAATGGTAGATGCACCAGCCCAAATGTGGCAACAATACTCCATGCATGGGTGAATGGAGGGTCTTGTAGAGATATAGGAAACTCTCAGGTGTAAGTAGACTTTTAGCACGATAGAAGGAAGCTACTTTCCTTGCAGTAGCCTTCGTAATATTGTCAATGTATTTGTTCCAGTTCTTGCTGCCCATGAAGTTTAGGCTGAGGAGTTTGAAGGAAGAATTCTTAGGTAGGGTGTTATTTGTCATGGATATCGGTGGTTGGAGAGGTGTCTTGTAATTGTTAAAGGAGAGCAGCTTAGTTAAATGTTACCATCCATTTACAGCCCCATTCTACTATCGTTTGGAGGTCATTTTCTAACGATTCCGCCATTGTCTCAGATTTGTTTACATCTGTTCTTCCCTCGTTCGTGCATTGTACCTATTTACTATGCCTCCCCACGGGACAGAGTTAGACACCAGGGTCGTTTTTTAACGTGGAGAAAAGGTACAAAAATAAAAATTGTCTCAGCCGTGAAAGATTTCTCCTCCACCGAAAGAGAACAAGAAATAGAAGTGCAGCATCTGAAGTTAAGCATTGTATCATCAGCAAATATACTCATCTCGGATATAATATTATAAGGGAGGTCGTTAATGAATATCAGGAATAATAGTGGTCCAAGGCACTTCCACATTAATGTTATGCTGCTGACAATGACAACCTGAAGTTTCCTATTGTCTAAGAAGGATCAAATTATATTTAGTATACGTTCAGTTATACTGTCCAATTTAATTTTCATTAGCAGCTCTTCGTGCCAGATTTTATCAAAGGGCTTAGGTATATCAAGGGCTACAGCCCTGGCTTTGTCTGCCTTATCCAGTGCATGCTATATGCATTTAGAAATGACTGTTAAAATATCTGCAGTGGAACGACATTGTCTAAATCCATACTGTTTGTCAGACAGAAGATTTGTTTTGTGAGGTGGTGAACTAATTAAGGTTTCAAAGATTTTAGTGAAAAGGAGGAAGAGAATAATAGGGTGGTAATTGAGAGGGTAAGTGCTTTCAGCAGAATTATTGTACACTGATACTACAGAGGCCACTTTCCAACTATTAGGAAAGCAAGATTCAGCAAAGGATTTATTGTAGAGCTTGGAAAGTACAGGTGCTAACTCAGCTGAACATTTCTTAATTAGTATAGCAGAGATGAGATCAGGCTTTTGAGGTGTCTAAGTTTTTTATGATATTGCGGATATGAGAAGGAGTGATTTTCATATCATCTAGTGTGACTTCAGTCTGCATAAGGAAATTTAGGAGGGAGTTGTTTGTTGGCTCTAAGGTGGAGTTAGAGGCAATCGCCAGGACAGCAGTTCCGCCTTCTCTGTTACCGTGCATGCAACCTTCTGGATATTGCTCAGTGGAGGAATTACTGATTGTCCTTTGCTGTGAACGTAACCTTCTGGTTGTTGGATAGTAGGGGAATTATTAATTGCCCTTTGTTCACTACACTATTATGGATTTTCCAGAAATCACGAGTTCTGATCTTTTGCGATTCTATGCGTTCTCTGGCTATTTCAGAATGCCTTCTTTTGTGGCTATTTTTCTCTTATAATGATTTCTAGCATTTATGAATTTTTGCCTATTTACCTTATGGCGTACCAACTGGTGGAATGAATGCTGACTTTGTGCAATAGCAGCTGCACAATCTATAGTGAACCATGGAGGTAAGTGGTGTTTGCTATAATACATCAGTGTGGGAACATGTGCTTCAATGCCCGGTTTGCGCCATTCAGTTGTCTCATTGGCACACTGTTCAGCAGGAAAAGAGAAGATATTGGTCTATGGGGCATCTCTGATGTGTTCTCTGATGGCTTCCCAGTCAGACCTTTTGTAGTACTTTGTTGTTTTGAGCATGGTTTTTCTCCTTGGGATTTAAGTATGCTGTCCACTAATACTACTAGGTGGTCTGCGTTTCCAAGTAAACTGTGGGCATTAGATACACAATCATTGGGTACTGCAGTGAGGAATAGGTCTAGAAGTGAAGGTTGCTGGTGTTCACGATCTGAGAAGTGGGTTGAGAACCTTACTGTCTATGTGAGGGAATGAGCTACAGAGCTATAAGTAGAGTGTCCAGCTGCATCTGTGCAACCTGAGAAACTAAGCCAATTTTTAAAGTGGACGTTACAGTCACCAAACACGTGTATGTAGACATTATAATCTAAGGAGAGTGCTGCATCTATACAGTCAGAAACATGATCAATTAGGGTATAGTCCTAATTTGAGGGAGAACAGTAGAGAAAATATAAGTAACTAACGCAATAATAAAATGTTAGTCAAAATCACATGAATGCCTGGTCATCCGATCCATGATGTTGCTCTCTAGTTAAGTGGAGGGTGCTACAAATATAGACTCCAAGCCCGTGCATATATCTATCCGAGTCATTACGGAAGTGAGGAAGGTAACCTGTAGTTAAAGGAAATTGAGCAATGCAAGTTTGTTTCACTTAATGCTAAGATATCCGGAGAGTTTACTAAGAGGTAAGACTCAACACCATCTAGATTACTTCTAAGCCTACAGATATTTATGAATGGGAACCTCAAGGGAGGAGGCAAATTGGTTTTGTTTGGGTGGTTGTCTGGTTTGATCATGTTATTTATTTGGGTTGTCATTCATTATACTTTTATTTAATTTCAGGCTGGGGAAGGAGAGTTTTGGCAAAGTAGGCCAATTTTGACACCATACACACAATGGTTCATTTAGCCGAGTTCTGCCTAGAAAGTTGTTGCTTTGTGAAAACCCACCAGAGATAGCAGCAGGGTTCCTTTTCATGCGTGATATGTTTCCATTGGACTTGAAGGCTACCATATTGTAATCAGCAATTCGATTTGTTCATGGAATCTGCATTTAGATTTCGACACAGATAGAGAGTGGGGGGGATTGTTGATACTGGTTGCAGCTGGTCGAGTGTTTTTGTGAAAGATTGGCAATGGGGAACCATAGATTGTAGATGAGGGGAACACTTAACATGAAAATAACAATAGAGCAGATGCAGGTTCACAACGTCTGTTCTGGATGAAAGAGACTGCAGAGAAGAACAAAGGGCATCACCTATTAGGTTTTGAAGCAAGTTTTGAACTCTGTCCTATTTTTAAAAAATTGTATCTTAGTGCATTCGTATCTCAAGATATTACTGCATCAACGTCGATTCACTGGGTATATTTGTCAGGATACCAGACATTCACCTGCTATTTCATATATTCTAACCAAGAGATCATTTTAGATTCTACCATCCATTTAATTGCAGTTGTTTGAATCTCTCTTGCACTTAGTTCACCAGGAATACTCGTCAAGTAGGTTCTGAAATTCTTTTTCATGAATCCAGTTGCTCCTATAATTACTGGAATGATGGAGATCTTCCTTAGATTCCAGTTTCTTTTCATGTCATACATAATACCTTGGTATTTTATTATCTTTTCCCTTTTAGCTATATTTAACCCAACATCATTAGGGACATAAACTCTTATTAACTGTAGGGATTTGAGTCATATTGGATGGTGTATGACTTATTTCCAACTGTTCTTTCTGGTAAACATGTTTACAGGACTTGCTGCTGCATTCGATATTCGACTTTTTACATCCAGTGGAGATACTTACAATTTCCATTGTATCGTATCGTATAGTAGCCATCTCCCAGAAGAACCTTACAATTGGATTCCAGGTGGCTCACACAGTCTACTTATATGTGGCAGAACATGTTCTTGTCATAATTGCTGAGACCACTCTTTTCTGATCATAGGGAAGTGATCCTCTTTTCAGCCACTTTACGTAATGTTTCAATATTTTTTTTTATGTAAGTGGAGAGTAGATATTTTCTTCCTGCCTACTACAGCAAGATGTAAAACAAAGTCAGAAGGTGGGGATGTCAAGCCAGCACCTCTACAGAAGGGACATTTTG
Source organism: Euprymna scolopes (assembly GCF_053919585.1). Taxonomy (NCBI): domain Eukaryota; kingdom Metazoa; phylum Mollusca; class Cephalopoda; order Sepiida; family Sepiolidae; genus Euprymna; species Euprymna scolopes. The sequence goes on from NC_136502.1 coordinate 50,143,907, forward strand.
GCCTAGCAAAAATTGCCTGGGCATTCCCATCGGGAACAAGCAATAAATTTGCCAAAAGCCTGGTGACTAAGCCTGGGAGGATGGACCTCCTATAGGAGGTTTATTTCAAACCGACATGGAAATGGACTAGTTCCTGACTTACATCTGTTGGGCTCATTGTCAAGTCTCCAACCAATCGAAGCAGCAAGTAGACTCATCCTCTAACATAAAAAAGAAGTGGAAAGTATGATTAAAGAAAATTCGAAGGTTTTACTTATAGACACTGGGGATATAAACTGATCAATAAAATGGAGCCACGTTCTGCCAGCAACCAATCAGAAACCGGAATTGTTCCATAAAAATATTGGCTCATTTAGAATTCTCACACAATTTTTTGTGTTCACACCAGAAAGATCTTTGCTTGACGTCCAACCAAATACGTATAACATTTTTTCTCTTAAGAAATGGTGTAGCCTACATTGCACTGTAGAAAACATGCTTTTGATTTTATAAAATTATTTTTATACTAGCATGGGTGCCTGTCGTTGCCCGGGTGTTTTGAGGTGTGTGTTGAGCAAAAGAAAAAGTGGTAGTAGGAAGGCAGGCTCGAACCCGTACCCTGAAGGAGGAAAAGAACATGAAAAAAACGTAATGTCTTTGCTGTTACGACCACCACCAAACCGAAAGTGATGTAGGTTTAAATTAAGGCTAGACAATCGAAAAGAGGGGATGACTTTCGAAAATATCGTCGAAAAAAGCAACCCCTCCCTGTAGAAAAGTGCCCAGTTGAGGGTGAAGAAATTAATGTTTTTAGCCAATTTTTCGATACTTGTCGTCTGAAAGGTCGAGCTTCAAAATGATACTGATCTTGTGAAAATCCGTTGCCTCGGTCGAAAGTTTTAGGCAGGCATGCAAACATACCTATATAGATTTATATATTTGTAGCTCAAATTTTCGACTCAAACCGATTAAAAGGCTTACCCTATCTCTGAATACCCTTTATGTAAAATTTCAAATGTTTAGACCAGAAATTGTCTTTAGTAATTTGGTAGAGACCGCAGAGGTCAATTTTTTAAAAAACTTTGACCCCTATTATGACCCCTTAACATTTATTGTTTTGGGCTCAAATTAAGTTAAGTTAGATCCATGTCCAAAGAACCTATATCTAAAATTTCAAGTGTTTAGACCCAAAATTGGCGGAGGAGTTTGGTAGAGTTCTCAAAGGTCAAATCGTTGAACTTTTTCCCATTAATAGCCAAATCTCTGGCCGAAAACTGATTACAAAGATTTTCCCAAATCTCGATACCCTGTATATCAAATTTCGAGTCTGTAGACTGAAAGTTGACGGAGTTATTGTGTAGGGAAATGTACACAGACAGACACTTTCACTTTTATAAATATATAGAAATAATGGCTTGAATTAAAGTTTAAAATGCAAAAGTTAAGCATCGTGGTTCAATTGTCCTCTAAAATGATGCATTCATTTTGAACGTGGGTCAGATCAAAAAACATATTGTTGATTTTATATATCTGACCTTTCTGCTTGTTCTGTGATAATGGTCTGAAATTAAGTTTAAAACGAAAAAGTCAAGTATCATGGTTCACTTGTGTTGTAAATAGAATATTTCGAACGCTTCCTTGTCATATCAAAGAATCTACTGTTGATTTTATATGTCGGACCATTCTGCTTGTGTAATAATCGCTTGTTCCTTCTTTCATCGGATTTTTTTTTTTGATTATCGATTATCAATACTTATTGAAGACATTTTGATACAAAACCTATTTAAGAACATTGCCAGATACGTAAAGTAAATTTGTGTGAAATTTCATAAAAATTGTTCCAGCCGTTTAGGAGTCCAAAGAGAAGGAAGCCACACACACACGCACACGCACACACACACACACACACACACACAAAAAGAATTTTTTTTTATATATTTTACAAGTGCTGTGATGAACTGAATGCACCGGACTATCAAACTCGGAAATTTACATGGAAGTTCAAACATTTCATAAAACCTGACAGGAGTAGCATGCGCTTATTCCATCAGCCATGACTGAATAGAAGTCATAAGTAATTTGCAATTGTATTTTAAACGTCATCTGCACTGAGGAGTGAACCTTAAACCTCCAAGTTTCAGTAGTAAGTTACACTCTTGTGCTAGTTGAAGGTTAACTCCTCAGTGCGGACGACACTCAAAATACAATTGCTGATTAATTAGGACTTCTACCCAGTCATGGCTGACGGCATGACAGCATGCTACCCCCATGGATTAACATGGATTAAGGTCAGAACTCTGTACAGTTTCCTGAGTTTGGCAGAAAAATTCTTGAGTTTGAGAGGAAGATTTCCGAATTTGACAAATATTTCTGAGTTTGGCAGAGAGATTATTGAGTTTATCAGAAAGATTCTTGAGTTCGGCAAAAAGATTCTCGAATTTCAGTGAAAGATTCTTGAGTTTAACAAAAGATTCTCGAGTTTGACAGAAAGATTCTCGAGTTTGACAGAAAGATCCTCAAGTTTGATGGAAAGATTCTTAAGTTTGATAGAAAAATTCTCGAGTTTAACAAAAAAATTCTCGAAATTAACAGAAAAATTCTCGAGTTTGACAGAAATATTCTCAAGTCTCTAGTCTGATAGGTCCCGTAATGTCAGCTGAACTTAAGTCTGTACCCCTCCACTGCAATGTTTCTGTTTTACAACAGAAATAATTTTTGAAATGTGCTCTGATGAACTCATAACACTTGTCCACCCTCGATATGAATACCCCTGATTAACCTGACAGGTACGAAATTTATCTCCCTTAAGAAATTGTGACATATTCTTTAAACGCTATCTGGTTAGAAACTGTTGGCCTGGAAATTCTTGATTATTTTTAAAATTCAATGTGAATCTAAGCCCTCATTTAAAAATAATTATACTCTGTCTTTGCCGCCTATTTTTTTAATGTATTCACCTAAAAAGGCGAAATCTCACTTTTTTATTTTTGGATATATTGTCATACTTCGACAAATGTTAAGCATTAATGATTACAGCCAGAAGAGAATGTCAGAAACAAATACTATATATTCATTAAAAATTGTTTTACGATGGGTTTGTTGGTGCTAGCAGGAAGACTTGGCATTGCCCGGGATTGAATGATGATCAACGAATGTTTCACACTCCTATATTTTTGTTGTCATAGAAATTAGTAAACCCGCTCTTTTTTCAATCAAATCAATTGTTGCCTGCTCGAGTTGGGGAACTATCGTGATGCACTGGGATGAAGCTTCACATGCCTCCCCACAGTGATTTACTTCCCAATATATTATGTAACAGAAGGTGTATGGGCACGTGTGAAACTATCAACAGCAGCTGGTGCCAGCATGAAGTGGTGGCAACAGAGACTTTTAAAAAGCACACGTGTGTGCAAAAAGACTGATGAAATGAGTTGTTTCGGAGGAATTCTGAATAAATGCGGAGTTGGATTTTTATTTGTTTCCTTTGTTTGTTCCTTTGTTGTGGTACCAGACATTGTGTGGGTCTGAGAGGTTTGAACTGTAACAACACAGATAAATTGTAGTTTTCATTGCACTGCGGAGAACATATTTTGATTTTATAAAATTATTTTTATATATAATGGCTTGAATTAAAGTTTAAAATATAAAAGTTAAGTATCACGGGTTAATTGTGCCCTAAACAGAAACATTCATTTTGAACGTGCCCCTGACATACCAAAGAACTTACTGTTGATTTTATACATCTAGCCTTTCTGCTTGTGTGGTGATAATGGCTTTGATTTAAGTTTAAAATGAAAAAAGTAAAATATTATGATTCAATTAAGCTTTAAACAGAAACATTCATTTCAAATGCACCCCAGTCATATCATATGTTGGTTTTATATGCCGGACCTTTCTGCTTGGATAATAATAAAACTTCTCAAATGCACTTGTGATCTTAGGCTGTATAAAAGTGTTAACTTTAATCAAAATCATGTGTTCCTTCTTTTATTATATATATATATTTTTTTTGATTATCGATACTTATACTTACCAACCTAGAAATTTCTATGTCCTAGCACTGTACATATAGCTCCTAGCATTCCCAAATGGTCACCCATTCAGTACTAGTCAGGCTCATCATTCCTTAACTTCGGTGATCGGTGTGTCAATGTGATTATGCTGCATCAATCTACTATTATATAAAAGGAACTTTCTGTGTGTGTGTGTGTGTGTGTGTGTATGTGTGTGTGTGTGTGTGTGTGTGTGTGTGTGTGTGTGTGTGAGTGAGTTCCTTTTGGACTCCTTAATGGCGGGGTTGATTTTTATGAAATTTCACACAAATGTACATTACGTATCTGGCAGTGTTCTTACATAGATTTTATTATTGGAATGTCTTCGATAAGTATCGAAATCACCACCAAAATTCAGTTCACTCCATCATTCTTATAATCTAGTTGGCCAATCAAATAAGTTAAACATAACAACTACCAATATAAAAAGAGTCATCACCCACACAAAAGGTTTTTGCTGCCACTCTTCCTGAGAGTCGCACGTAAGTGCTTCAAGTTTTCTCAATATTTACGCTCTTTCATAGAACCGTGTTTTTGGCCGCCATATTTTTTGCTTTCTTTTTTTTTTTGTAATGAAAGAGCGTAAAAGAGGCCAAATCTGTTAAACCTTAGAAGGGCCAAATTTTAAAAGCAATATAGTGGCCTCGAATGCCGTACGTTTAGTCTAATCAAAATGATGAAAAAATAATAACATTTTTCCTTTTTTTATGTCAGCCTTTTCGGTCTAATGTATTTTATTTTTATATAAAAGTAAATAGTTTTTATACTTTTTGTCTGTCAAATAATTTACCCCGCTAAACTACACATTTACCAATAATATACCAACACTTATGACGTTTGATAAAAAGGCAGTTCATAACATATTAAAATAATAATAATAATAATAAACAGTTCATAAATATTTTTTTATATCAGTTCTAGGCACTTGATGAGGAATGTGGACCAAATGCGCAAACATTTGCTTTCCACGACCCGCCGCTCCCTTAGACATGCGCAGAAGGTTTTCAAAATAAAAATAAATTTAAAATGAACAAAGAAAATAAAACCAAGTACAAAATAAAAGTATAAATTAAATTTACTCAAAGAAAAAAAAAAGTCAAAACAGAAAACACGCTCGATTAAAAAAAAAAAAAAAAAATGAAAGAAATGTAGTTGTGAAATGAATAGCGCACAAAAAAGTTAAAGAAATTTAGTTTAGATATGTACGATGTACGTTAGCTGTGTATTCCAATTCGTACTTGACGTAATTCATCGGCTAAATAGACCACTGAAAACCTTCTGTGCATAATGGATCGTGGAAAGCAAACGGTCCATCCACACTCCTCAACAAGTACCCAGTTCTATCTTTATGTTTGATGTCAAAAAAAAAAAAAAAAAAAAAAATTACCAACATCTCTGATGTTTGATAGAAAAAAAAATAGTTCATGAACATATTTTTAATGTGAAGGTTATAATTTTCTTATAAAAGTTCAAATAAAGACTGTTTGAAAAAAAAACTTTAATTTTTATACTTAAAAAAACGGTAAATTTATACAAATACCGTGACAGCGAATTAGTAGAAAAAAATGTACCCTAACCCTAACCCTAACCCTAACCCAGTTTTCAGATTCGTGTTCAGCACACCGAAACGTAACAGAATACTACGTAAAAGATTTTACTAATTCGCTGTCACGGTGTTTGTATAATAATACCAAAAAAACTACATTATATAATGTTGGTCATCCGTACCTTAATATTTGCCTGACATCACTTCCGTTGAATGGCTTTGTAAACAAAGAAATGCGAATCTTAACAAAAGTCGCCATAGTTTAATCATAAGCTTTGTTGATTAGAAAAAGTTAACATGCCTGATTGCCATAGGGTTTCTATATATAACACTATTTGAGTATTTATTTTGAAGCAAAAAGGAAGTATTTATTAATCGGAACCAATTCTGATTAAACACCGTTTACTGCGGACTTAGAATCGGTCGTTATTCTGGTTTACCAATTAATATTTGAAAAGAAATAAATGGTGAATGTAGAAAGCTATCGCCATTTTTCTTGAAATTCACGTCTCTTTATTTTCAACCTTTTGTATTTTTCTGCGGACATGCTTTCTAATCGGCATTTTGAATTTTCATCTCCCACTTAGATAAAAAAAAAAAAAACATCACTCATCTTTAAAAAGTAAGTATGATATTTAAATTGCTTTATTTTACCATTTTTTTAAAATTACTTGGCATTCCGACATATTTCTCGAAGCATTATTCCACTGTAGTATTACTTCCGCTGTTTTCTAGACGATGATAGCTGATTTGCATTGCTCCGAAAATATTTAACCATCGGACAAAATATTCATACTTCTTGTCCCAATTTAAGAAAATTTTAGTTGACAACGCATCAATATTTGAAGAAATAATAAACGAAAACTTGAAATACTAGAAGCATTGATTGGAAAGTACTCGGACTTGCAACAAATATGGCGATTATATCAGCCAGTTCCTGACATGAAAAATAGTGAATAATTCCACCCCGTCTTTCTAAGCTTATAACTTCTCGAAAAATGTAATTCAAGCCCTAATTTTTTTTTTTTTCAATTAAAGGAGCAAGGACCAAAGTTTCATTAAAAAAAACAAAAAAAAAAAACAAAAAAAAAAACAACGTGTTTAAAAAAAAAAAAAAGGTTTTAAACTTCGGACTTTACAGGTAAATTTCTAAAAAACACTACTTTTTTTGTTTTAAATTTGAATATATTATTTATTGACCTTTTCTCTTCAATTTGTGATATATAACACTTTATTATATATAACACTATTTTTACTTTTTAATAGACATTTCAAAATGGGAGCCGTGAATTATTCGACCCCTGTCTTTCCAAGCTTATAACTACTCGAAAAATGTAATTCAAGCCCTAATTTTTTTTTCAATTAAAGGAGCAAGGACCAAGTTTCATTAAAAAGAAAAGCAAAAGAAAAAACAAACAACGTGGTTAAAAAAAAAGGGGTTTTTAAACTTCGAACTTAACAGGTAAATTTTTAAAAAAACACTACTTTTTTTTGTTTTAAATTTGAATATATTATTTATTGACCTTTTCTCTTCAATTTATGATATATAACACTTTGGTGAGTAAATTAATTATTTACTTTTTAATAGACACTTGAAAATTGGGGGAGCGTGAATTTAAAAAAAAACGTTTGTCTAAAATATTATATTCGGTTTATTGGAAAGAGCATAAAATTTCACATTGACCCTGAAAATATCGTAAAAATAGAATGAATAGAAAAATTTTGATAGATTTTTAAAGTTTAAAAATTGAAAAATATTGAGTTCGTAAAATTCATTACTGTTTTTTTTTTTAAATAAAAAAAATATTTCTATTACTTTTAAAACAACTTTAGTAGTTTATTTTGGAAGTATACTCCATAAAAAAATAAACAACCCACTTTTAAAAGAGAAATTACGAGTTTTTTTTAATATTTTATTCGCAGTTTCGTGTTAGGGGTGTCAAAAATTCCTACAAAAATTCTGATACACCTATAGAAGTGAAGACCGTTATTCAGAAGTTGAAAATGATCAAAAATAGAATTAATAGACAAAAAAAAAAAAAGTCTATTTTATTTAATAATACATATATGCATATATAAAATTCTTTTAATCCTTCATTGGAAAATTATTTTGCCCGTAAGTCAATCTCCGGAAATTTCTGAATCAATTTGCTTTCACAAATTCACAATAATCCTAATGTTATTTCAGGGATCATCAGTTGTTTTCCATGGAACACTGTTTCAAGGATTTTAATATAAAACAGTATATTAAATCATGGCTCCCCAGCAGTGTTGGTCAAACACAAGAACAAAAATATTCCAGATATTGGATCTGTTTTCTTTTTGTTCGTGATTAATTAGGCTAATCTATTCATGTTATCCAAAAATGTCTTCCTTATCTGTCATAGTCCTTGTGCGCAAAAAAGAAAATATTTGTTTACAAAGTTGCTGTATTTATGGGGCTCAAATTAGGGGTATACCAATTAATCGGCAGGTAATCAGTAATCGGCCTAATTAACCACTTTGCTGATTAATTGCACTCGGTTGATTTGCTGATTAATTTACTGATTAATTACTTTTCTCTTTTCTATTAAATTTAAATTATTTCATCACTGCCAAGTGACTCATCAGATAGATTTGACACATTAACATAGTAACTGCTAATTTAACTAAACATTTGTTAACTGTCTGGCTAATATTATGGCTTTTTGCCTTTATTAAATAAAATTAAAAAATACAAAGTACAATTTCCAATTCTTAAATCAATATAATTAAACAATTAGATAAGAAAAAAAGAAATTACAAACCAACTACAAGGTACAAATTGTAATTCTTTAAGTGAATAACTATAAGCTGCTGCTGCTCTACTTCTATTCTTGCTGCCTGCCTCTTCTGCTCTCATAGTCTCCTCAGTATTTTAAGTTGTAATGTAGAAACATTAGAGTTTCTCCATTCTCAGGACACAGCCTGTTCCTTGTAGGTTCATACATATAATTACCACTTATACTAAAGAGCCTCTCGCTCTCCACAGATGAAGGTGATGTGCTTAAATATTTTGAAGGCAGTTTACACAGCAGTGGTAAGGTTTCTTGTGTCTTCTTCCACTATAGAAATGGATCATCACTTCTTGTGAGTAGTGGTAAAACTACATAATAATCAAATTCTTTTGTGCACTTAACCATAAAAGATTTACTCCTTTTGAGTTCATATTGTGATTCTTGTATTTCTGTTTCAGTTGCAATCTCCAGGTTTAACTCATCTTCTACCTGCTCTAAGTTTTAATTTTTTACTATAGGCTTATTCGAAGCTAATTCATCAAACAAGCTTGAAAGAGATAAAGTTTTACTTTCACTTTGATCTTCTTGACTTAACAGAGCTTGAAGAATTGTATCCTGCTAGTTCTACTTCATTATCATCAGTAGAAAGTTAAAAGTTGTAGAATCCAATTCTTAATAGTGTTTTCAATGTCATTCTTTTGAAATTTAAATTTGAATCTAGGAAAGTAGACACACAAGTTTTTATCATTTAAATAGAATGAAAATTTACTTTCTATTGATTCATTGAATTGTTCAACAGTGGTAAAGATTTCACTTAGTCAGAAATATCAGAATTAGATTGGACAGCTTTTGAAAGAAACCCGCGAAGCTAAAATTCTAGTGGTTATCATTAATATGGTTGAAGTTTTGTGACTTGTTTCTTTGGTGAAATGCACTCAGTAACTGGACAATTTTTTGAACAAGTCATCATTGGTAAGTTGTTATGGTAGGAATCTTATCAACAGTATACATTACAAGAGCTTTTTGTTCTAAATTTATTTTTAGCATATATATGTTGAATTCCACTATGTGGTCAAATCTTGAATGAGTTTTTCTAAATTAAGCTGATCCTATATTTCATTTAATCTGCTAATTACTAATGAGGAGTGATTAAAGTGAGAGACTATATTTCTGTTAGATGTAATGATCGTTTTAACAGCCTGTTGAGAAAATATTGAGTCATTTATTACAAATTGCAATCTATGTATGAAGCATGACAGTGATTCTAAACAACATTCGCTGACATCAGCAACCATATTTGTTTCTGAATCCTGCAAGACAAAGAAAGCTTTATTGAAGATTTTATATTCACTAAACACATTGCACAATTCTTCACTTATTCTTTACCCGTTTGTGTACCAGGGAATGGAACAACTCTAAGCACAGCTCTGCACTGTTCGAAGTAATTTGAAAGCCAATGATCTGTCAAACTTAGAAAGGGAGCATTGTCTGTTGTAGCCATCCAAATGTCTGTAGTCCATAAAATGCTGCTAATTTCAGCAAGAGACAATTGAATTTTTGTTTTACTTTTGTAAATATATCGAAAATTATTTTGCTATGAAGTATTTTTTTGATGTAATGCTGTAATTTGAACTAAAGTTTTGCAATAAATTCAATGTTAGATGTTACAGAATATGTTTGAATATCAACAGCAAACATTTCTCTTATCAGTTAATAGATCCTTTGTGATTTGTGATCATTAATATTCCAAACTTTCTTTTTGGCCAATATTGATTCTATAGTAGTTTCGTGTTTCATTGGAGGCTTGTAGTTGCAGCCACTTGTTCCTGGAATGTTTGTCCCTGAATATGCATTGAGCTTCCTTTTCTTACTTGCAACTTTTGCTTGTTTTGGATGAACCTTTCTAAGATGATTTAACATATTAGTCATTGTAAAAGTTTTTGCTGATTTGCCACTCTTTGATGTGACGGTTTGACATAACTTGTAGGCAGCTGTTATTCTTATTCTTAGGATTGACATAAAAATACAAATTGCCATCAATAAGTTTCCAGACTTTTTTGTCCAGGCATTTAAAATTGTTGTAAACTTTTGAAAATTTTGTATGTTATTGCTATACATCTTATGAGATTACTGACCAATTATTATAATTTTAGGTTCAAATGAACAGCTACAGCAGGAATTGGAATACACCCTACTAAAGCCTAATTGTCACAGCTGGTGAATTTCAAAAATGCAATTTGGATGTGAGGACACTTTAGAAGAATGATATGCAATAAAATTCTGTTTTAAACTTGGAAAAATGCTACAGAAACGTATGGAATGCTTCAGACTGCTTTTGGACCATCTTGCACGAATCAGCTTTTCAGTGGCATAAGATATTTTATATAATAATAGATGTGATTCTTTTATCAAAATGTACATTGAAGATAAATAATACTAATTTCTTTTATTTTTTATCTACAGATGTAAATTGTAGAAAAAAAAAACAATTTGTGCTATCAAATAATTGCTGGATCATATTTTAAAAGAGCTACTTTTATTAAAAAAAAGATGTCAAAACTTGCTGACAAGACTTTGTTTTGTTTTACAGGCTGTACATATAAATATATATATGAATTTGATAGAGCTACTTAAAAAATAAACATGTCGAAACCTGCTGAGACATTTTTTTTTGCAAATAATGTGAATTGACATTTTCTAAAAGATCCTCTCTGACAAAGCATAGGAATCCTTTTATTGATTGAAGGTAAATATTATGAATTCATTATATTTTTCATGATATTATTTTTTCTGTATTTACAGATGTTAACTGCAGGAAAGGCATACTTACACATTTGACAGAAACAAGACAAGTAAGTATAAAGTGGGTTTGCTTTTGACATTTTCATTGGTCATGTTGGTCATGTTGGTCATGTTGGTGGATTATACTTAAAAACAAAAAAAAGACATGGCAGAACCTGCTGATTAGACTTTATTTTCTTGCAAACAATGTGAATTGACATTTTCTGAGAAATCCTCTCTGACAGAACACATGCAAATATACATAGATTGCGAGAGAACATTCTTGCAGACTTCTCATTCTTGAAGAACTGCAATCATCAAAAATACATTTGGAGAGAAACCCTATTCTGGCACAGGGATGAATAGTCCACAATACATTTTAGTCTACAGGGTGGTCAAAAAGTCAGGTAACATTTTAAAGAAAAACGATATTAGCAATACACGTATATTTAAGTACCATACATTGAAATATAAAATGAAACAAACATGAAATATGTTTATTTTTTTAATTGTCGTCCATTTCTCTCTATCAATCGCTGGAAGCGATTAACCACTGATTGTGTAACACGTGTAATCATGTCAGCTGATATCCGCGCAATCTCCTCTTCAATAAATAACTTTAAAGACGCTATTGTATCAGGCTTCTTGCCATAAACGCTATCCTTTACATAGCCCCAAAGCCAGAAATCAGGAGGGGTAAGATCCGGAGATCTGGCTGGCCATGGCGACCAATCCATCGTTGTGGAAAAATTTCATCCAAGAAATAATATTAAACGAATAGAGATTATAATGGATCATATTGTTTTTTCTACCTTTAACATGTTACCTGACTTTTTGACCACCCTGTACATTGCAATGTACAGAACCTAATGCTGATTTTATAAAATTATTTTTTTATATATAATGGCTTGAATTAAAATTGTGCTCTAAATAGAAACATTCTGAATGCACCCCTGTCATTTCAAAGAACCTACAGTTGATTTTTATGCTGGATCTTTCTACTTGTAATTTCATTTTGCACCCCCTCCTTCATTCTCTTTATCTTTTAGTTTCTTTACTTATAAAGATAGGATCCTGTTCTCTATGAATATGTCCAGAAGAGTCTATAGTGGAACTTTATTTTATCCTTTAGTCTTTACACTCTATGGACATTTATACGAAAATTTACTTTATCATTGAATAAGCAGGGAAACCCGATATCACCTTTGACTTTTTCAATTATCGATACTTAGTGAAAACATTCTCATACAAAACCTATCTAAGAACACTATCAGTCATATAAAAACATTTGTGCAAAATTTAAAAAAAAAATCGGCCCAGCTGTTTTAATGTCTATACAGAATGAACTGATACACATACAAAGTTCCTTTTATATTATAGTAGATAGATATGATTTCTTTATCAAAATTTACATTAAAGATAAATAATACTAATTAATTTTCTTTTTACAGATGTCAATTGTTGAAAAGGAACAAGCTGGGTTATGAAATAATTGGTAGACCATATTTTAAAAAAGCTACTTAAAAAAATGGCGAAACCTTCTGATGAGACTTCATTTTCTTGCAAAAAATGCGAATTGACATTTTCTGAAAAATCCTCTCTGACAGAACACGTGCAAACACACACAGATCGCAAGAGAACATTCTCGCAGACTTCTCATCGTTCAAAAGTCAAGCCATATTCTTGCAAAGTTTGCGGATATTCATTCTCAAAGAACTGCAACCTGAAAAAACATGTCCGAACACACACCGGAGAGAAACCATATTCTTGCAAAGTTTGTGGATCTGCGTTCTCACAGAATTCCAGCTTGAAATGCCACATGCGCGTGCACAGTGGCGACAAACCATATTCTTGCAACACGTGCGGCACAGCGTTCTCACGGAGTTCAAATCTGAAACGTCATATGCTAACACACACAGGGGAGAAGCCGTTTTGTTGTAGACTTTGTGACGCATCCTTTTCACAGAGCACAACACTGAAGAATCACATGCTGACACACAGTGGAAAGAAGCCGTTTGCTTGTGGCATTTGTGGATTTTCATTTGCATGGAAACAAAATCTGAAGACACATATGTTGACACACAGTGGAGAGAAACCATATTCTTGTATGACTTGTGGGTCGACGTTTTCATGGAAACGCAGTCTCACAAGTCATATGTTAACGCACACAGGATATTTTTGCAAGGTTTGCGGATTGGCGTTCTTGCAGAATTCTGCGCTTAAAAGCCACATGCTGACACATGCATAAGAAATCTTTTTTTTTTTACATGAATAAAAAAGGTTACAATATCTTTTTAAGATATGCTTTCTTCTTAAAACCTCAAAGTAAACCCTCAAAATGTAGATTGAAAATAAATATTATCAATTATTTCTATGACTCTGGGATTGACATATTCATGTAGATGCAGTCTCACAATTCTATGCTGAAAAAATCACATGTTGACATATAAGTAAGAAATACTTAGAGGCTGCCGTTATGAGACAATTGAGGAGATAAAAGAGGCTGTGACGAGGGTTATTGAGATGCTCACACAAAAGGTTTCCATGGGGCTTTCCAGAAGTTGTTGGAATGGTACAACAAGGGCATTGCAGCCGGAGGAGATTACTTCAAAATTACTAGAGTTTCATGTGTGTATAATCAATAAAAATGCCTATACAAAAAAGTCTGGAAAGTTATAGAATGAATCTCATAAGAAAATCAATTTCAACTCTAAATTAGAATTTACAACAATTTATTAATCGACAAGGAATACAAATGGAAAACCTTATATTTTCTTATTCAGGTTATTCTATTTAGATTATGTGGAAACAAAATCTGAAGGCTATACACAATACAACAGTGATCTCAGTAATGACAATCAAATCTCGGTTAAAAAGATACATTCATAGTGTACAGGCAGACAGATGCATAAAAGGCATGAAGCTAGATATTCTAATATAGTACGAGCACAACAGAACTACATTCATTATTGTTGTCACCATTCTAAATTACTTAATAGAGCTAAACCTGAAAAAATAACAAAATATCAGGACCTGAAAAATGATGTAAAAACATTGTCTCTGTAAGAAATACACATTATACCGGTTGTGAAAGGAGGAACTGGCCTAATAAACAAAACTTAAGAAATACTTGGAAGCTATCCTTGGATGACCAAGATGGCACAAAATACAGATGGCAGCGATGAGAGTATGCATAATAATTGACTGATGGTTTTTACACTGTCCACCACAACAAAGTATGTAAATACCTCCATTGGAAGATCTGTGGAGAGAGGCGATTTGACATGCCATTGAACATCTGTGAACATGGACTACCACTGATAACATCAAATGGAAAGGTCACATGTTTAATGACAAAGACATCCAGGTGGGTAGAGACATAAAAAAGAAGCCATGAAGCCAGACATTGTAATATGGAAGAAGCCCGAAAGAACTGCACTGAACATTTTGTTACGTCTTGAAATTTAGAATAGACTTTTTTCATTTACATGTATATGCTCTGTAGTTATAGTTAACATACATTGAGCTTTATAAATAAAAGCATTTGTATAAAGTGTGGAATATAATTGAATAAGCATATTTTTCCTATAAACGTGCACACACACACACACACACACACACACATATATATATATATATATATATATATATATATATATATATATATATATATATATATATATATATCAATGCCTTTCTTCTGTCTCGAAAGACAAAGGATACCTCTATAGGGGCAGCTGCGTATGTAATTGTGTGGCAAGGGTTGTACAATCTCCAACAACACTTCTGCTTGACTCCAGTGGCAAGGAGAAATCCAGGACTGGAAACAATGCCGAAACAGAGACTACATACAGCACCTTGAAGTCCCAAATGGTCACCCATCTGGTACTGGCCAGGCTCATTACTGCTTAACTTCGGTAATCTGACGGGAACCGGCATGTCAAATGTGATTATGCCGTATTATATATATATATATATATATATATATATATATATATATATATATATATATATATATATATGTGTGTGTGTGTGTCCAAAATAGAAGCCTTTGATGGCATAAATTACATTGTAAGAATAGACTAGAGTTCTCGGGTTAGTAAATGTATTACAAGTTGGTTAGCAGATTCAGTTTACAGATGTAAATCTAAAAAAATAATATTGATTCTTTGTACGACTTGTGGATCAATGTTTTCATGGAAACGCAGTTACGCGAGTCATATGTCAACGCACACAAGATATTTTTGCAAT
Organism: Euprymna scolopes; assembly: GCF_053919585.1. Taxonomy (NCBI): domain Eukaryota; kingdom Metazoa; phylum Mollusca; class Cephalopoda; order Sepiida; family Sepiolidae; genus Euprymna; species Euprymna scolopes. Next base: position 50,159,272 of record NC_136502.1, read on the forward strand.
GTTTGTCGTTTGGCATTCTTGCAAAAGTCTGTGCTTAAAATCCACATGTTGACACAGGCATAAGAAATAATTTGATACAGAGTTTTAGTTTAAAAAGTCACTAGAAACACAAACTGAAAAAGAAGAAAAACAGAATGACATTGGAAGTAGAGTGTAAGTTGTAAGGTTCTACTGGGGGGGGCTGTTATACGATCCAACACAATGGAGTGTGTAAATATTTCCACTGGACGATCTCTAAAACGTTGAATTTCGAATGCAGCAAATCCTGGGAACATATACCAGAAAGAACAGTAGGAAATAAGTTGTACATCGTCCACTATGAGCATCCAATTCCTACAGCCAAGTATCTAGAAAACCGAGCCATAAAATCTGACATAATGATAAGGGAGAAAAAGGAGAAAGAAGCAACCTTAGTAGAAGTTAGCATCCCCAATAATGCCAGGTTAAACAGATAAAAGATAACAAAATACCAAAATGTTATGCATGACTTGTAAAAAAAAAATGGAATCTTTAGATTTCCATCTTTCCAGTTATAGGAGCAACTGGATTCATGAAAAAGAATTCCAAAAACTACCTACAAAATTTACCTGGTGCACCAAGTGCAAGAAAGATTTAAATACACTTGAAGAGAGAGTTAGAACTTTAAAAAAATCTCTCAGTTGGAATATCTGAGTTATTGAATGAATGTTTGCCATCCGGTAGGATGCCTCATTTCCAGCTTGAAGAAACTGATAAGAAAAATTAAAAAAAAAAAAAAATAATAGTGTCAAGTTTGTTTTAGAAATGGACAAAACGGAATGGTTGCGTGTTCATATTACGTCGGGTTCACCAAAATCTGGAAATGATGAGACAAAGCAATGTAGTTTCATTCTATATTAATAAACAACTTTATTTGTCATTTTCGTTAGTAGCTTTAGTAGAAAAGAGAAAGGGGTTAATAGGTTGAAGTGTTTTTGAGTAAAGATAGATTAAACATATTGCTGGATTGTTGAGGAGAGAACAGTCCAGTCTACATATGTTTATAGCTAGTAGTTGCCGGGACAAAGAAAACCAATAAAAGAGAAAGAAAGGGCAAAGTCTTAAGTGTGTTTACGTGTGTGAGTGTGAGTTGTATGTTCTTTAGCATGACAAAGAATGTTCGTTTGGGTAGTCCTGTAGAATGATATAATTCACGTGGAAATAAATGTGAATTTGAAGAAAGCCATAGCTACCTCGTAGTACTCACATTCAACCTGGGGGCTAAGCCTCAGTCGAAGTCTTCTCCCAGACAGGGTCAGGTTGAAAGAGAATTAAATGTTTGTGATTTCACCTTTTATATACTTGGTCACATGATTGAGAGCTGGCTTGTAATTGGACAATCCAGGGAGAAATGGATTTAAAATCTCGAAGTCGTGAGAAGTAGTTTCTGCCTGTGATGTAGTTGGTATCGGCTGCTACAGTTCCTTACAATTTCGTCTGTTACAAATAAAACTGAGCATAATAGTTAAATGAAACAAATAATCTAATAAAAAAAACATAAAAAATAAATAATTAAAGTTCGTTTTTCAAAGAATATGCAGATTAGTTTAATTTTATTTAGTCTCTCGCATATTGATAACTGAGTATATTAGGAAGTTTGTTTTAATATCTTTTAAATAGAAGTAGGCTTTTATAAAATCAATGTCAGAGTGAGAAAAAATCTCAACTTTATAGGTATATATAGATGTGTATAGAAAGAGAGGTAGAGGTGTAGACTCTCAGCTCGATAGGTTTTGATCTCGGCTTGAAGCAATTGCTTGTCTAGCTGCACTGATGAACTGTAAATAACAAAACAGTACTGTCTGTGGATTTTATATATATATGTTTTTTTTTTACATGGATTTTATATATATATGTTTTTTTTTACATGGAAATTACTGCTTATCAAGGCTTAAAAGCGACTTGAGGATAGGGGTTAATGAGTGTATAGTAGTCACTGAGAAAACAGCGTATTAAGAGTTAGTGGTGAAAATGGAACAGAAATGGATTATTTAGGGAGCGGCTCAATAAGAACTTGTTTACATTGGACTTGAAACGACCATATTTTAGTCAGTTGGAAAGCAGGCCAGTGGAACAGAGTTCCACTAGTGGGGAGTTCTAGGAAAGAAGCTTTGTTCATGGCATTTGTGTTTAGGTTTGGGCACAGATAGAGACTGGAGGAAACTTTTGATGGTCGTTATAGCTAGACGATTGTTATTGTGAAAGTTTGGCAAAGGGGGATCATAGATTGGAGCTCAGACGAGCACTTATCATGAAAATAACGGTAAAGCAGAAACAGACTTTTGTGAGAAAAAGGTTACAGGAAAGAAACCTAGGTATCGAAATCGGTTTTGAACTTTGTCATGCAAGATAGGATGCTCTGAGGAGCTTTTGCCCAGATATGGAAACAATATTCCATTTTAGGACTATCTGGCTCATATACAGGTAGAGGATTGCATTGTAAAATGACTCAAACATTTTTCTGGCGACAGATTTAATATATGTCTTCTATTTCAGGTCAGACCAAGAACTTTGACAAAACAGGAAGCCTCTAGAAGTTCATTATCATAGATGTTGTTTCATGGAAAAAAATTTTCTTCAAACAAAATAAAGCATGATTTACCAAAAGAAAAAAAAGATGCAGATTTGAATTCTGCAATATTTTAGTTCCAGTCTGATTCTCAAACTGAAAAAATATATTGGAGGTTGGAGGTTTACAAGTGTTTTTGATATAAATGTACATAAGACTACTTTGATAAGTATGTTTTACCTTAAATAGGGATGGTATAATAAAATTGTGGGGTCTGCGTTCATGCCTGGCCTCCATAGAATGGAAATTGGCACAAACTTTAATAAAGACTTTTCATATCTATCTGCATAAGTATACTTTGATAATTATGTTATGTTTCAGTTTGAAGAAATATGGTATAATAAAATTATGAGGTGTTCGTTCGCACCTGACCTCCATAGAATGGAAATATGTCACAAAGTTTAACAAGGTTTTTTAATATAGATCGACAGAATATTGTGATAAGTGTTTCAGTGTGAACAGGTATGGTATAATAAATTATAGGGTTTATCTATTTTATTTTTACTTTCATCATATTTGGCTTTGGTTTTGATACCCCCAAATTCAACCCAAATTTACAACCCTTCCTTTTCATAACCTATCATACTTTCATAAATCAGAGTCCATTTTCTGTAGGCTGTTTTTAAACCCAGTCAACGACGGGTACTTTTGCTAGTATATATATATATATATATATATATATATATATATATATATATATATATATATATATATACACACACCCACTCACTATACACAATACAACAATACAGTATTATTTGGATTCTTCAGACTACTGTTCTCATCTTGAGTGTCATTTTCACAATGTTTCGATCAATGCAATCTTCTTCTTGTCAAACTTAGGAATGTTTCTTTTGAACTCGGGAATTTGGATGGAATTTCAAACGGAACCCTTTATTTACTTCATGATGGTAGCATGCTCTTGTTCCATCAGCCATGACCAGATAAAGATCCTAAGTAATTTGCAATTGTATTTTTCGACTGCCCACATTGAGAATTAAATCTTCCACCTTCAGGAGAATATCACTTTCACAAATGATTTTTCCAAGTACTCTAATCACTGCACCAAATGAGGCTGGCTAGCAAAATCATTAGCAGCTATTAAAATACATTTGAAAATTAGCAAATGTGCACAAGCTTGCATCACAAGAAAAGGAGAGAAAAATACACCACGTGGTTGAAGAGAGAAGCAAAGATGTGCAAATATGAGGGCGAGAAAGTGCTGGTTGGTACCAGCATCAGTTGGCTGGAGCCAGAGACTTTTAAAAAGCATGTGTGTGTGAAAAGACTTTTGAAAGATAATGAAATAAGTTATGTTGAAAAAACCACAAATAAATGCATTTCATTTGCATTAAAAAGAAAAAATGCAGCGTTGCAATTTCGTTTCTTTCCTATATATGTGTTATTTGTTTGTTCCTTTGTGGTGGTATCAGACAGCGTGTGGGTCTGAGAGGGTTGAAGTATAATGATGCAGATAAAAAGCAATGCCCACATTACAGTTGTATATGAACCTTGCAAAGAAATAAAGAAAAGGAAAGAAATTTGACTCAACAATTTTTGGTTGAAATAAAAGGCATTTATTCATGGTACTTTCCAAACAATTTCTGCATCTCATTTTTACAAGTCTCTTGTTGTTGTTGTTGTTGTTGTTGTTAATAAAACTCTGTTGTGTTGAACACATGTTGTTTTTCCTCACGCGTCAAATCTGCTCAAATCTAGTTGCTGCCACACAGGATTTTTAAATCTCTGCTTTTCTTTCCGCTGCATGTCTGCAACTCGCTCTATGGCAAACAGTCGTCTGATTATTTTTGTTTTGTTTAAAAAGTTCCACTCACACTTACAGATGTTTCCAAAATCGCTCTCCCCACTCATGTTGTTCCTCATCTTTCTGCTTTTTTTTTCCCCCTATCCACCGTGATGTCATCTCGTGCACCAACTTAGTCATTCACATATGCATTGAGATGCCGCTATTGGTATGTTAGGTCTTTACATTAAGTGGCTTCATGTCTTGTCTGATTGATTTCCATAAAAAAAGTGTTATGTTAAACTAATCTTGGTGACAAAAAAGGGTTGAAGAAGGCGGTTTATGCTGCCATTCAAAGACTATACAGGACCAAGTGGCAGAGTCTGGGAGATGAAAGGAAATGTTAATTATCACAAACTGTCTTGTGAGCCAGACATTCGGCTCCTAAAATCTAGAACTGTGTTCTCCAATCAAATGGCGGTAGAAAACCACCCAATAAATGTTACCATGACATTCATTGGGTGGGTTTTTATCACCATTTTGTTTTATTTCTTATTTTAAAGTCTTTATCGAGACTTCAAAGACATCACAGCCATTTTTTTCTTGTTCTCCGGTAGCTCTCAATATTACTTGTTTTTTTTTTTTAACTGAATAAACATTTTCCATTAAATAAAACACCAAAAACTTATTCAGTTAGGTAGAAAAGTAACTTACGTTGCATTTGGTAACATTTATTTATTATATATTTGTTTTGTGACAACTTTTTCGTAACAATTTTAGCAATCGAACCTTTTAGAAAACCTTTTATTGCAATTTTCTTTGAAAAAGATTTTGAACAAAACAAAAAAATACTTAAAAATGAAAAACATCTATTTTTAAAGTATGTGCTTTTTTAGCACAAACAACAGTACTTACTTGTCATGTCGAAAATTTATGGAGTAGAACTGATATTATGTTTTTAGCCAAAGAAAAAAAAAGGTAAATTTTTAGTTTACCGACCCCTCAGCATTCACCTCTAATTTGTCTACATTAAAAGGTTTTCGGATACGCTGAGAACGAATATCGCATTTTTTTTTCTTTCTTTTTTACGCTAACACGCAGTTATCCATATTTGAAGACATTCAGTATCCAACGTAATCCTTATCATTTTTCATGGCGGCCATCTTGTTTTCAATAACGAAAAAACACCAAAAGAAGCTAAACATGCCACATGTAATTGGAATCCCCCCTCCCCACCACCGGCGTTGGCGCAAAAGAAAGTAAGGTTTATTGGAGGGGGATGTGGGAATTTCTAAGAAATCTTGAGCGAAAGGAAAGAACGTAAAGAAAAAACACCATGAATTAAAAACAATGCTTAGAGTAATATTTATTAATATAAATTAAAAGGTAAATATCTTTCACTATAACATTCGACCACTAATTTTTTTTTTTTTTTTTTTTAGGGATGCAGGTCACAACTAATCAAATCCGTCGCAAATTTACGATTTGTTTGTTAATTGATCTAAAAAAAAAAAAAGATATCAAGTTTTCACGAGCTGTTTACAAAAGCATATTTTATGTTTTTCGTCCTTTTTCGGGGGCCGGGGCGGGGCGGCGGGTGTGTTGTGGCGCCCCGGCCCCTCCATGGAAAAACGGTTAATTAAACTGCAGAAAGCACTTGCTAAAGTACACAAGTTCTATATTTGAATACTCCCCCCCCCAAAAAAAAAGAACGAAAACATAAAATATGCTTTCGTAAACAGCTCGTGAAAACTTAATTAACAGCAATATTTTTACTCTTAAATGAAGTGAAAACTTTATTTTACGAAAAATATTTCTTGTCATTTAAAATGTCCGGTGTTTTGGCTCTTTAGGCTCCGTTTGGCTGTATTTGGCGTTTTTTTTCCTAAATGAGAAACAAGATGGCCGCCAGCAAAAACAATAGTAATTACGTTGGATACTGAATATCTTCAAATATGGATAACTGCGCGTTTACGCAAAAAATAAATGCGATATTCGTTCTCAGCGTACCCAAAAACTTGTATAAGTCGACAAATTAGAGGTGAATGCCGAGGTCGGTAAACTAAAAAAATACACCCCCCCCCAAAAAAAAATCCATCGCTGCTGCTGCTGCTACGCTGAAAGTGACGAAAAGGGAGAAAAGTATGTCCCCTGTATTCACAATCTTCAATGTGTTCACATCTATGGAAAATGCAATTCCCCTCAATTTTTCGTAAAAATGACTTTTTAATTATAAATGAAAACAAAAAATACAAAATTAAAAAAATGTTTTTTTCATGAAACATTAAATGAATAATAAAACAAAATTACGGTGAATCGATTTTTTAAAATTTTTTTATTATTTTTCCAGCGATTTCTATTACCGTTGCTAAGATTTAAACATCGGCGTCGCTCGGTATAATCACGGCTACCGCCGCCGCCTCATGTTCTGGACAAAGTCGAACGCCCAGGCCCCAGCCCCCACGCTTAGATAAGTCCGGTTCAAAATCTGCACAAATACCAGTTTCCCAACAAAAGTGGGCTAAACTTGAAGATCGCCTAAAATAAAATGACTTATTATTCTGAAAGTAACCTGTTGCCGCAGTAGTTCTCATTATTTTAATTAATTAATTTTTAACACTTTGTAGTTTTCTGCGAGGCTACGTTTCTGGTCGTCATTTCGAATTTTCACGTCCGCATCATCACGGATCTTTTAAAAGTAAGTATAATGTTATTTAAATTTCGGGAAAACTTGCGGAGGATGCGTTGTTTTATGGTTTTTATAAAAATGAAACGGAAATTTGAATTTCGTTCCGTTTTAATTTTTTTGCTCCCCAAAAACGAAAGTAATCGGAAGAATAACATTCAACAATCGTACTTTCTGTTTATTTATATAAAAAATATTCTTTTTGGTACTTGTACAGTTTAATCAACACATTAAAAAAATGAAAATATCGGAAAAAAAAAAGAAGGTTATATTGTACGTATCCGTTTTGAACTGAAGATCTCCGAAAAAAAATTTCACTTTATTTGATCGAGTAGTCTTTTTTTTTTTTTTTTTTTTTACAGCGGAAAAACGTTTTTATGAGAGCACGTTGAAGGTAGACATCTTGTTTTTATTTTGTTTTTTGTTTTAAATTTTGTTTAGAGTTTATAAACGCCACGGGGAGATAATTCCATGTAAAGCGCCGACACTCCCTCCCCATCTTTAATAACTAGCTTTTCTTCCTAAAAATTGAACCTTTTGCTCGGTATCATAACAAATTGTTTTTTTCGATGTAAAACAAAAACTATTTTATGAAATTAAGTGAACTTTTTTTTCGGAGAACTTCATTCCATAACGGATACGTACAATTTAAACTTTTTTCGATATTTTCATTTTTTAATGTCTTGCAAGTACCTTTTTTTTTTTTAAATAAAAAATAAAATGGGTTTGTATTACTGTACACATAGATTCGAAAAAGTTGTCAAAAAACAAATATATAACAAATAAATGTTATCAAAGGCAAGATAAGTTACTTTTCTACCTAAATGGATATGTTTTTATTGTTTTTATTTAATGTAACATGTTTATTCAGCTCGAAAAGCATACAGTGTTTACCGATGTATCGGAAAATTTAAAATGGTGCCCGACTGCCCAACTCTCTCTTTGACACGGTAAGTTTGAGAAAGGAGTTATAAATTAAAAAAAACTAGACAAAATACTGTTAGAAACTCGCTCAATATATTTTATCGTGACATAGGCTGACATATATTCGGTAGGGTTTTAACAGTATTGGCATACTTTTTATTTTTAACTCCTTTTCCCAATCTTACCGTGTCAAAGAGAGTTGGGCACCATTTTCCAATACATCGGTAAACACTGTATGCTTTTCGAGCTGAATAAACATGTTACATTTAATAAAACCACTAAAAACATATCAAGTTAGGTAGAAAAGTAACTTATCTTGCCTTTGATAACATTTTTTTTTGACAACTTTTTCGAATCTATGTATACAAACATTAAAAAACCCAATAAAATTTTATTAATAAAAACGAACTAATTTAATTTTTAAACGAAAAAAATTCAATCGAATTCGAATGTGAACGATGAGTTGGACGCAATTTAAAAATATACAGAATTTAAAACAAAACAAAATTCAAATTTTCGTTCCATTTTTACCAGAACCTTAAACAGCGCATTCTTCACAAGTTTTACCTAAATGTTTTTATTTTATCATTTTCAAAAGAGTTTTGGCTTTGTTTTACTTTGGCATCCCCCCTTGCTCTGTAAAACTGTGAACATGGCAGTGTATGCCAAACCGTCGTCCCCGGCAATGTTTTAAGACAAACGTCACTGTTTTATTTTTAATAAAATAAAATTAAAAAAAATAGATGTTTTTTTTTTTGTTGTTTATCAAAGTCTATTTTTATGGATATAAAAAAGTTTGTAATGTAATTAAAAAAAAGAAAAACACCTCGTTTTTTATTAAAATTTATTTTTAATAAAAAACAAGGTGGGTATTTTTTATTTTTTTTTTGTCAATTACATTGATGTTTAACTTAAAACATTGCCGGGGAAGATTTTTTTCTCATACACCGCCATGTTCACAGTCTTGCAGAATAACGGGGATGCCAAAATAAAACAAAGCCATAATTTTTCTGGTGCTTATTTAGAATTACACTTGATTTAAAAAAAAAAAAATACAGAAAAAAATCTTTATGATGTACGAAGTCATCCCGGTAGGAAGATGTCATATTCCAAAAATCACATTGATCAGATAGTTTTTTATTTATTTTTTATTTTTGTTGGAGTGGGTACTTATATGTATTGGACGACTCTAGGCGGTAATTATGCATATTATGAACCAGATTTCTATGGCTGGAACAACAACCGATGGTATTCTTGCATCTATTTTACCGTGCTAAAACAACGTTATTATTTTGTTGGATTTTTAGCCAATGAAATGGGCAGAGGGACAGTTTAGGCAACTCAAATCACCAAAATCTGAACTCGATGTGAAAGGGAAAAAGAATGAAATTGCCATCTTGTGTGATAACTCCTTCATGTCTTTTGGGTGAATTTATCTGAGAGTTGCAACAAATTGCCTTGTTGCTACAACAAAAAACTCGTTTTTGTAATTGTATAAAAAATATAGAACCATCAGTGAACGAACAAACTATAAAACTGACCAACTCACTACGGATTGACTTTAGGAGTGTGTTTATAATCACCTAGTCGATTCTATGCAAATATTGTGTCATCCAATCCACGTTGGTGAACAAGAAACTGACACTATAAAGTCAGTCGATCAAGCAGGTACCGATTTCGTTTTTGAACGACCGCAACAACACTGAATTTCATCGTTTCACCCCGCCACATGGAGTTCTGGTAAGTAAAAAAATAACTACAATTTAGAAAGCCATTTTTAACATGGGAAGGGGAGGGCGTTTTGTAACTATTCTGTACTTGTACCTAATAGTTTACTAAAAAAATATTGTGAAAATTTAATTTAACTTAAAACTACAGAGGACATGTACAAATTACACACACCCTTATTTTTTTTCCTTTTTGTCTTTTTGCATTTTCTTCAGCAGATCATTATTAGTTGGAATTTAATCTCCCAAATTAATATCAAAAATAAAATGAAAAAGTCAATATTTAGACGTTGGAAAAGAGTATCTAGTTTTTAATTTTTACTTACAAAGGAGTCATCAGTTATTAAAGCCCGGAGATCACTCAAGGATAACGGTTAATGAGTGTATGGTAGTCAATGGGTCAGTATTGTACTAAACTTTAGTAGTGGAAATTTGATGAATTGTATTACTAAAGGGGATGACTCGTCAAGAACTTGTTTATGTAGGACTTGAAAATGACCTTATTGTAGTCAACTGGAAAGCAGGCAAACAGAATAAAGTTCCACAAGCGTGCAGTTCTAAGAAAGAAGCTCGGTTCATGGAATCTATGTTTAAGTTTAGGCATAGATAAAGAGTGGGGCAAATCCTTTATAGTGGTTTCAGCTAGACGAGTGTTTTTTGTGAAAGTTTGGCAAGGGGGGACCATAGATTGGAACTCAGATGAATATTTGCCATGAAAATAACGATAGAGCAGAGACAGACTCGCAATGTCTCTTCTATGGGAAAGAGGTTGCAGGGAAGAGAAAAGGGGCATCGCCTACTAGGCTACAAAATCTATTTGAACTCTGTCAAGGCAGGATAAGCTGCTTCTAACAGCTCCTGCCCAGATGTGACAACAGTACATTCTAGGATGTACTTGGCTCATGTACAGGTAGAGAATTGCATCGGCAATCGACGGTAAAATGATCCCACCATTTTTCCAGTGACCTTGGCAATGGATTTGATGTATGTGTTCCATTTTAGATCAGGAGTAAAGGTCAGACCCAAAAGCTTGTCAAAATATGAATCTTCCCCAAGAGGAAAGCCATTCATTTCAGCTATTACCAAGTGTTGATGATGTAAATATAGGAGCTTGGTTTTAGATGCATTAAAATTAATTAGCCACTTTTTCCCCATTGCACCATGTACTCAATATCAGAGGAGAGAGAATCAGAGAGAACTTTGTCATTTATAGCCTTTGAAGTGTGGCCATAGATGGTAGTGTCATCAGCATAAATGTCTTCAAATGATCTTAGGATGTGATTTGGGAGATCATTGATGTAGATCAGGAAGAGAGTTGGACACAGGATGGACCTCTGTGAGCTTCTAATTTCAGCATATTACTCTCTACTCTTATGAACCTATCAGAGAGAAATGATTTAATAATTGAAAAGACATTTCCAGCTATACTGTAGCTGGAGATCTTGTGGAGTAGACCTGTATGCCATTTCCTATCAAAGGCCTTTGATATGTCAAAAGCAATTGCCCTAGAAAGGAAGCTTCCGTCTAGAAATTCACATCTGCTGTAGATCTAGCAGAATGTAAACCATACTATATGTCACTGAGGTGGTTATTTTTGCTGAGATGGTTGACTACTTCTCTATTTAACATAGAGTCCAGAAACTTACTCATGATGCATAGGAGACTTATTGCTCTTTATTAAGAGGGAGATGACTGATCACCTGAAATTTTAAATACAGTGCATACTGATGAGGTATTCCAAGGCGTTGGGAAGCAATTTTCATTAAGACAATGCTTGGGAGCTAGTTCTGGTTGAAGGTTTTTCAGCATTGTAATTGGAATGCCATCAGGGCCAGTTGCTTTACTGGAATCAAGGTTTTTGATTAGCTTGGCAACATCACGCAGAAATTATTGTATGTTACATAGTGTGTTTTAACACACAGGAGGAAATATGAGGGGGGGGCAGATCTGATGGCATAGGGTAGAATTAGCTGCAAATTTATTGAGAAAGAGCTTGGCTTTGTCCTATACTGACGAGATTGCCTCCAGTCCATTGATAATGGTTGGAATAGAGCACACACTTCTTTTCAGGACCCTGTTTATTTGCCAAAACTGGTGGGAACCAAGTTGCTGCTCAGCTACTTTGGACTTGACAGACTGAGCATACAACTCTCTTGCATTCTTTATTTCTCTTTACATTGGTTGCTGTCAGCCCTGAAGGCGGCTTTAGTCTCAGTACATCTATTATGTTGGAAGCAATAGAAAAAGTGATTTCTGTGCACAATGGCAGCAGCACATTCTGGAGAGAACCATGGCTGGCTGTTAGGCTTTTGCTGGAAGTTTTTGAATGGTATGAAGTAGTCTATACCTACAATTAACCATTCTGTCAGGTCTGATACTATAGAGGACACATTCTTTTTAAACATGGAATGCAGAGGTATATCTGATATAAATGTACAAAAACTCCTCCAGTCAGCCATAGAGTATCAATATACTGTACGATGGAAAGGCACATTTGAGGATTGTTTCCATTGATTTTTTATCTTAACTGAGACAACCGAGTGGTTGGAAGATCCCACTGGAGACAGAATGGAAGATGAACATAGCTCAGAGCAAGTTGTAAGAAAAAGGTCTAGAAGACTTGCACTCTGACCATTAGTATCAGGCACGCCAGTGGGTTTGTGAACAATCTGAGTTAGGTCATAAACAATGGCGAAATCGTGACAGACCCTCCTTTCATCATCTGTCTTGTTTGTGTGGCTAACCATTCCACATTTTGAACATTGAAGTCACCACAGACATGAATGTTAGCTGAGGGATGAGCAGACAGGATGTGGTCAATTTTCTCAGATATGCTCTTAAATAAAGATACTCTTCTGTGGTGGGGTTGATAAAGGGCAAATATGAATCCAGTGGTGTAAGCAAGTGCAACCTGGAAGCATATATAGGACGATTTAGGGTCTTCTCTGGAGATGTTCCTACCACATGGAAAGCCATTTTTAATATAGGTACATATTCCATGCCCATGGCGATCTTTGGGGTTCAGATTTTGATGTTGTTATAGTATCCTTTAATTACGAACTTATATAGGAAAATCGTCCAATGCCAATTTCGCTTTAATAGATCTGGTTTAGTCTCCTGTAATTGGGTTTCAACCTCTGGAAGGTTGGAATGTAGACCCCCTGATGTTGGAGAAGGAGACCTAGTAGTAGGGGATCTATGTTGGAAGTTGAAGTTCCGGATGACTCTGGCAGTATTATAATTGTGATGAACTCAAAGGCCAAGTGATTGTCAACTGGATAGTGAGACAGTCAGAGGTCCTGGTGTCAAGCCCTAAAGAAATATGTTTTCAATGTCAGCAGCATGGGCACATTGCTCAATTTTGTCTGGGAAATGAGCAGGGGAGTGAGAATTCAGCTCCAATCTCATCCCCCAAACGGTTGTAAATGATGCATTGCCGGTTGTAACTGTTCACATGAATAGACTGCCACATACAGCTCTAGTGGATACTAGATGCACACAGTCACTAAGTCAGAAAGTCGTGCTGTAAGGAATAGACAAGGAAAGTGACCCATGTTCTCACAGTAGCTGGAAACACACTCATATGCTGTGGAATAGGAATGGTGTAAGTTAACATTTCTGCTATGCTGAGCATTATCATTGTGGATAAATACTAACTTGGATTTGATTTGTTACTTGTGCTGGATGCAATCAAGTGACTGGGAGGAGTAGCTGTGTCTAGTGCTGGTAAGGTAACTTTTCCACATTTCAGCAAAACTAATTTTGCTGCTATCACCATTATCAAGCCTGATTTTTCTGCAGAATATTAAAAGAACACTCGGAAGTGAACTACATCTTGGAAATGGGCTGGTAACCAACTTCCAATTACATTGAAAAATAGCATTGCAGAATATCCAGCCGTAGCACAAATTCGTGAGGAATATGATAATGAACTTCAAATGTGGATTAATAACGCTTGGCTGCTGCCATATCTGGAGAACAAACTTGGATTCCCAAAGGATCTCATCCCCTTCATGGCTGTTGTGCCGGATAAGAAACAGAAAGTTTGGACTGTTATTGATTATTGGGAGCTAATTGAGTATGTGGATGTGTATACGGTCAAGATGGATGTTAGCTTGCAAAAATTAAGGAAATGATGGGAGCAATATCCAAAGGTTGCAATGCTAAACCGATGCTAAGCCTATTTGCAAGTCTATGCTAAACCGATGCTAAGCCTATTTAAGTCTATGCTAAACCTATGCTAAGCCTAATTGCAAGTCTATGCTAAACCAATGCTAAGCCTATTTGCAAGTCTATGCTAAACCTATGCTAAGCCTATTTGCAAGTCTATGCTAAACCGAGGCTAAGCCTATTTGCAAGTCTATGCTAAACCGAGGCTAAGCCTATTTGCAAGTCTATGCTAAACCGAGGCTAAGCCTATTTGCAAGTCTATGCTAAACCTATGCTAAGCCTATTTGCAAGTCTATGCTAAACCTATGCTAAGCCTATTTGCAAGTCTATGCTAAACCGAGGCTAAGCCTATTTGCAAGTCTATGCTAAACCGAGGCTAAGCCTATTTGCAAGTCTATGCTAAACCGATGCTAAGCCTATTTGCAAGTCTATGCTAAACCGATGCTAAGCCTATTTGCAAGTCTATGCTAAACTGATGCTAAGCCTATTTGCAAGTCTATGCTAAACCGATGCTAAGCCTATTTGCTAGTCTATGCTAAACCGATGCTAAGCCTATTTGCAAGTCTATGCTAAACCTGATAGACTTAATTGTCAAATTGTATTTTCAGTATGCAGGAAATTGACTTTCTCTTCCCTTTAAAAGCAGTTGAACTATTTCTATATGAATATTTTTGAATTCAAGAAACTAAGAAAAAAAAGTCTTCAGTTTATGCATCTTTTAATCTTAACTTTTTATTATTTTGATTTATTATTCATTATTATATGAATATTATGAATAGTAGTGAAATCGAAACTAAAAAAAATATATAACTTGGGTGCCATCAGTTAAGATCAAAACCAAAACATACAAATCTACTTATTCCTTAGCCTCTGAGCCACACACACACACACACACACAGACATGCACGCATGCACACACACACACACACACACACACACACACACACACACACACACACACATGCACACACACAGACATAATTATATAACTATACCTATAATCCCTTTTTAAAAGATGGAATTGACTGATCGGCGAAGACCAGATGTAAGCAAGCACACAATCACGATCAAGTTTTATAATTACATAGATTCTAATCTTTAGGTTCAAATACTTAAAAAATGAGCATAATAATTTAAATTATGAAGAATATGAATGGCTTTTATAAGGTGGAATGATAAAATTGTCACCCTAGAAAAGACAACATGATTTCATTTTTGGTTTTGTTTTTTTGTTACAGACTATCTAGTAGTTGGTCAGTTGTGTACAAATCCCAAGAGCGATAGGAGCCTTCTATCATGTCTGAAAGTGATACAATGTTCAGTAAACGAGATCAAAGATGCACCGCTGTACAACTCATACTCTCTACCGATTCATGTTATGACAAGAGAATCATTGCCAGCACCCTTAAAATACAAAGTTGGATGGTTCAGTGCTTGAGGAAACAGCTCAACACGACAAATGACCCTTTAGAGTTGATGAAGCGGAAGCTCAAGGCCGAGGACACTGCCAGGAAGACCTGGAACAAAGAATTCATCAAAAAGGTCCAGGCAATCATTGATGACACTCCCCAGCATGGCAATTCAGCAAATTGCTAGAGATTTAGGTGTTTCATGCACAACTTAGAATGCATGAGTGAAGAAGGACTTGAAGTGTAGGTCCTACAGGCGCCAGACAAGCCAGATCTTGACTGAGAAGACAAAGAACCTCAGAATAATCAAGTTTGTTAGGTTGCTCAACAAACTGAAGCATCCCAAGAAACCAAATATGCTTTGGTTCTTTTCAGAACTTCTGCCAGGACCAGGTACACAACAGCCAGAACCACCACTGAATTGCCACAAATAACAGGGACATGTCTAGGGTGATGAAAATAAAGTTTCTCGCCATGGTTATGGTCTTTGGTGTAGTTTCAAGTGAGGGCCAAATCATGCCACCACACATCTTTGAAGTCGGCTTGAAAGTCAACACCAGAATGTACCTGGATGTGCTGAAGAGTGTGGGGCAATAAGGTGAGCGCTGGCAGACCCTGGGTATGGCAACAGGACTCGGTGCCAGCTAAAAAATCCAAAGAGACCCAAATTTGGCTTCAGAAGAAGTGCTATGACTTGTGCCCTTCCCTTACTGGTCACCTCCCTCCTCCCATGACCTGAACCTGCTGGACTACTTTGTTTGGTCATATGTCGAGAACATCACCAACATAAACTCCGACAACACTAACCTGATCGCCGCCATCCACCAAGTATTCACCGAGCCCTCACCAGCATTTGTGGAAAAGGCATGCTCCCAGTTCTGAGGCTGTATTGAGGTGGTGATTGAGGCTGAAGATGACAACATTGAATAGATATCAGAAAAAGAAAGCCTTTATTTTATATTTAAAAATGGATTATTTTCAAATTCAAGAAACCAAGAAAAAATAAAGATGTGGCACTGAATTCTTAGAAACTTGCTGACTTATTACTATAAAGTTATTTTAGATGCCTCCTGAGAAACATCCCTACATTTTTAGATATCACACTGTGCACACATGTGATGAAATCTTTCCTCTGTTGATAGTTGTAATGCACCGTTAATATATATATATATATATATATATATATATATATGATGATTGCAACGTCCTGTCAGACGAGTGCCACTCCCTCAGACATTTAAAGTCCATGAGCCCAAATGTCTGAGGGAGTATCTATACAAATATGATGTTAAAGAGTCTTAGCTTTGTACGACAGCTAAGTCTCTCTCTCGATTCAAAATGTTAAGATCCAGCAACAAGCAAGAGCAAGATAGCCAGCAAAAAAATTAAACTGCAGACCAGCTTAATGCGGGTACTGGTCTTCCGCTTTATGGTTTTTTAAATCAGAGATTTGCTTCTCCTAGAAAGGTTGCCTTCACCATGGCTTACGGGAGCCCTCTCTACCCCAATACACATATACACACACACAAATATACACGGTGCCAACTATATATATATATATATATATATATATATATATATATATATATATATATATAAAATAGGATTATTTTCAAATAAAAGAACCCAAGAAAAAAGAACGCCTATATATCTAAATAACTCTGCTTCTGTAAAAGGACATTGATTAACATTTAAAAAAAGAACAGTCGATAAAGACATTGCTTGAATAGCTATTATTTTCTGGTGAAAGATGTAAGTCAATATTTTTGCCCAAAACTAACTTGAAATAGTAGTGAGAACAAAATTAAAAAAATCTGTATCTGACTTAGGTGCCATCAGCTAGAATTGAAACAATAACATACAAATCTACACCCTCATTCCTTAGCATCTGAACCATGCATAAAAATTCACCAGTCATCCTTTTGTTTTAAATATGGGACCGTTTGATGGTTAAAGACAATATTTAAGCAACCAAGCAAGTATATATATATATATGTATATATATATATATATTCACCCGTCATCCCTTTTTAACGGATGGAATTGCCTAATTGTTGAAGATAAGATGCAATCTAACAAGCAAGATGTGCAGAGTTCTATAATTATATAGATTCTAAATTCCATTTATTTATGAATAATATAAACGGCTTTTATTCATATTAATATAATCTCTTCTTTATTTACAGATAAAACCTCTTCTATAAAACGAGGTATTTTCAAATAAAAGATTATTAAAAAAAACCTATGTATCAAGAGTACGTTGATTACTTCTTTAAGAAGACCAGTTTATGAAGACATGGCTGTGGAAACATCATTTTCTGATGATATATTGCGTAAAACTACTTTGACAGACCATATGCAAATACTCAGAAAAGAGAAACCATATCGATGCAAGGTTTGTGGAAACGATGTTTCACAAAATTCTGATTCAAAATCCCATATGTGCATGCATGCAGGAAGACAGAAACCATATTCTTGTAAAATTTGTGGGACGGAATTCTCATGGAATTTAAATCTAAAACTACACATGAGAATACACAGTGGAGAAAGACCATTTTGTTGCCAAATTTGTGGCACCAGATTTTCACAGAATTCTCACCTGAAATCTCATATGCGGACACACACTGGAGAGAAATCATATTCTTGTCAAGCATGTGGGTCTGCGTTTTCACGCAAAGATGAATTGGAAACGCATATACGAACACATACAGGAGAAAAACCATATTCTTGTGAGGTTTGTGGAGCGCAGTTCTCACAGAAATCGTCATTGAAGTCACATATTAGAACACACACAGGAGAGAAACCATATTTTTGTGAGTTGTGTCAATCGGCGTTTTCCCGGAATGAGGATTTGAAGATCCACATGCAAAAACACACTCAAACGAAACCATATCCTTGTAAGATCTGCGGATCAAAATTTTCACGAAATTCTCATCTGAAATATCACTTGCGAGTCCATGCAGGTGAGAAGCATTATTCTTGTTCTGAATGCGGATACAAGTTCCTACGAAATTCTGAGCTTCAGAGTCACCTCCGGAAACACTCAGGGGAGAAACCGTATCGATGCAAGGTTTGTGGGTCAGCCTTCGCACACAATTCTAGTTTGACAAAACATTTCCGCATGCACAGTGGAGAAAAACCATATATGTGTGGCGTTTGTGGGTGTGCATTTGCAGACAATTCTAGTCGAACACGGCATGCTCGCACACATGACACAATGAAAGAGAAGCCATTTTTGTGTAGAATTTGTGGATCAAAATTCTTGCAAAATTGTGATCTTAAGAGACATTTGAGAATACACACAGCAACTGCTTCAGCAGAATGCTAAGAGTTGATGAAGCTACATAACTCTGGCTGACAGAAGGGGACACCAGTCTCATACCCAAGACTAAGGAGACACAATGCCCAAATAAATACAGAATATTATGCTGTCTAACAAACACCTACAAGCTCTTTACTGATCTGGTAGCCGATGGTATATATTGCCATCTGTCTCCTGGGACCTACCTTGAAAAAGAGCAGATAGGATGCAGGAGAAAATGTGTTAAGTGTTGAGACATTATATTGAACAAAGATGGTGGCAGTAAATCAAAGCGTTGAAATCAATGAAGTCATACCCCCATCATTAGTCAAAAATGTTTTAACAAATTGTCTCGGTGCTAAGGACCAACTATTGATAAACAAGACGATCTTAGAAGACTGTAGGAAGAGGCAAAGAAACCCGAGCATGGCATGGATCGATGACCAGAATGTGTTTAATAGCATGCCACACTCATGTTTACTCTGGTGCTGTGAGTTATAGAAAATCAATCTGGTAATCCAACAAACACTGGCAGCTCACATCCAGATATGGAAAACCACCATTTAAACAAGTCACAATAGAGTAAAGACCATCATCCCTGAATAGTGGAGTATTCCAAGGTGACAGCTTATCGTCCTTACTTTTTTGTATGGTGATAGACATACTCGGCAAGATCCTGTATAACAGTCGGAGCACCTACAACTTTAGTCAGAACCACTGTCAAGATCCAAGCAAGAGAGTGAACCATCTACTGCTCATGTATGATCTTAAGCTATATGCCAGCTCTGATACCAAGTTGTATCAGGTTCTACAGATAGTATACACCTTCTCAAATGACATTAGAATGAAGTTTGGCCTGGATAGATGTGCCAAGTGTACACTTGAATCTGGGAAGAAGACCCACACAGAGAATATGCAACTAGATGAAGACACCGACATAAGATATCTAGAAGAGCATAAATCCTACAAGTACTTTAGCATTGAAGAAAACAACATACAACATGCCAAGATGAGTGAAAAGATTGGCAAAGGATATGTATGCTGTGTTAGGAAGTTTTGTAAAATACAGCTTACTAATAAAAATAAAATAACTGCCATCAACCAACTTGCCATGCCAGTAATAACATACATCTTTGACATCATTGACTGTCCACAGCAACACATCAACAGTCTTATTGATGTAAAGACATGGAAGATGCTAACACTTCATAGTCATATACAGAAACCAGAGTCTACCAAGACTGTACTTGTCCTGGAGAGGAAAACTGGGGCTCAGATATCAACCACCAACATAGAGCAACTATATGAAGAATAGGCTAGTATCTGAGAACCTTTAGTTCTTTGAAAAAAGCCAAATACAATATTTCAAGGCCTAACCATATGTTAACGAAATTTGACTTTAAAAAAGCCGATCTGGCAATTTTTAACCTGTTCGTTACTACGGCCCCCTGTAACAAAGGCTAAACTGCTTTTAAAAAAACCAAATTCATGAAATTTGGCTTTGAAAAGGTGAATCTGGCGGCTTTGCCCATACGTAACCTTTCTGTATAAAATTTGAAAGCTAAACTTTTTCCATAAAGGCCAAATTCAGAAAATTTGGCTTTAAAAATGCCAACCTGGAAATGTTTAGCATGTTACACCTTGATAAAGTCAATATAAATACAATTTTTGAAAGCCAAACTGGTTTTTAAAAATGTCAAATTCATTAAGTTTGGCTTTAAAGAGGACAATCTGGCAACCTTCAGTCCGTATTTATACAATTTTGGAGGGTCAAACTGCTTAAAAAAAAAGGCCAATAATGTCATGGTAATATTAGGTTGACTAAAAATGTCTTGCAGAATTTTTAATTTTGATTTCAAATGATGTATTTTCAAAATAATTTTCATTATAATACCTTTACTTTATATATCATTTTAAAGAGTGTTTTCTCTATCTATTATGTCTTTTAAGAACGTTGAATACAAGATAGAAAAAAATCAAATTCACACAATTTTATTATTTCAATACAAGCTATGCTGAAAAGCTGCTGAAACAGCTCGCTATATCAATGAAACGTTTGGCCCAGGAACCAATTACTGAATGCACAGCATGGTAGTGGTTTAAGAAATTTTGTCACAGCGACATAGTGATCGGCCATCGGATGTTGACAATGATCAATTAAGAGCCTTAGTCGAAGCCAATCCACATGAAACTGTTCAAGATTTGCTTTTGAATTAGACATCACGTAAACAACGATTTCCAACCGCTTGAGAGAGATTGGAAAGAAAAAACACTTGATAAATGGGTGCCTCACTAATTTAATGACAACCAAATCTTTCCTTCGTTTATGCAACAAGAACGAACCGTTTTTTGACCGATTTGTGACTTGTGATGAAAAGTGGCTTCTATACGACAACCGTCAATGCTCAGTTCAGTAATTAGTCTGATGAAGCTCCACAACACTTCCTGAAACCAGAGTTGCACCAAAAGAAGGACATGCTGATTGTGTGGTGGTCTGTTTTTGAATGCAGGCGAAACCATTACGGTGAAAAAGTACTCTCAACAAATGGATGAAATGCATCAAAATCTTTGACAACAATACCCAGCATTAATCAACAGAAAGGGCCTAATTCTTCTCCACAGCAATGCCTGACTACACGTTGCTAAACCAACCCTGCAGAAATTAAACGAATTAGGCTATGAAACTACCTCATCCACCATACTCTCCAAACCTCTCATCAACTGACTACCACTTTTGCAAGCATCTCAACAACATTTTGCATGAAAAATGCTTCAAAAACCTAAGCAATATTAAAAACGCCTTCAATGACTTCATCGACATGAGAATGCAAGATTTTTACGTTACTGGCATAAATACACTTGTTTTGCATTTGCAAAAGTGTATTGATTCTGATGGTGCCTATTTCGAGCAATAAATTTTTGTTTGAGCCAGGATATGTTCATCTGAATTTATAAGTTAAAAACTGCAAGAATTTTCTTGTCAACCAGATATTTATTGGGTGGTTTTTATCAATATTTTGTTTTATTTATATTTTTAAGTTATTATCAAGATTTCAAATCAAAGATTTAAGTTGCGAATCGGGCCCATTTTTCTTGTTCTTACATAACGCTAGACATTATTTGTTGTTTGGACTGAATAAATACTTTAAAGTGAGTCAAAACACTAAAAGCTTTTCCAGATACAAAGAAAAATAACTTATATTGCTTTTCATAACTTTTATTTGTTAAATATTTGTTTTTGTTACCACTTTTTTGTTTCTCTGTATATTGTAATACAAACCCGAATCTTTGGATTCATATGATCTGATGACTGTGAACATTTATAAACAGCTCATCATTAGCATGTTGTATTTCTGGCAACGTTATAGCATTGAAGTTTACCCTTCTGTGTCCAAAATCAAATTGCATAAACTCGTTTCTGTGCACCTAATTTGCGCAGGCCCAAATTTGTGTAAAGAAATAAATATATTTTGACTAATCAGAGAAGTTTCTGAATTTATTTGAATTGGTCTTTCTGGGAGCCACCTAAACTCTTTAAAAGGGCCAGATTTTCTTTCAATAAATCGTTGAGACCAAAAATTCAGACAGTGCTACATCTCATTAATCGTTACAATCCTCAACTCACTCATATACTTACACTTAAAAAACAAAACGCACACACAATGACTGCTTGAATCTGTAGGATGTGTTTTCAGTAGGATGACCAATTTATAATCAGGATTTATTCATTTTTAGGACGGTGGTTGCGTATGTCACAACTTCATTAAAGTCGAAAGTAGGAGTGTATCTGCTGGACCATTAAAAGTAAATTTAATGGGATCGTCAATTAATAGATAGCTTTCACCAATCCACATCCTTATATAAAAACATAAAAATGAAATCCAGAAAATAATGACACTTGACAAAAAACACAAAATCACTGTATTAACATGGAATAAACAACATTTATTTATGTGTTAAGAATATTAATTTAAATTGTTTCAACATAAGTGTTTGCTTGTGTTCAATGTTTATAATGAAGCATTAATTAAGTCAAGATTTTGTGAGAATAGCACAAAGCTTGAAATTATTAATTTTTTTATGATCAGAGTGCCGCACATGGGCTTAAAGGGTTATGTGGCTATTTTTTTAGAGAAACAGTCCAAAAATTCATATAAATGTATATATGGGTGTGTGTGTGTTCATATCATAAGAAAAGTAGTTAAAAATAAAATAGTTTAAAGAAAAATTTAAATTCTCGTTTGATGTGGTAACTTTCCATGATGGGAATTAAGGTTCATGTGTGTTTTGCATAATATCAGGATGGCAGTTTTAACATTTCCCACAAACGGAGTTATCCTGAACATGTGCTGCTTTTGAGAAAGTGGATAGGAAAAACTGCTTTGTTTTTTGGCGGGCAAATTTTTATATACAGGCCTTCTCAAACATTCCAGCTTGTTCACTATTTTTGTGTGAAGGAGCGTAACATAGTTCATTTTGTTTTATGTGTGCGATGGTCGCATCATCACTTCATGTACCTACAGGTTCTTCAAATACATGTGTGTTGAAGCAGTGATCGTTATGAAATGTTCCTACTGAGGATTTATTCCGGTTGGGCATTGTGGTTGCTACAAATCCTTTAATGTCGTCTGCTCATTTAAGACAACTCATCAATTGCAATATTCCCAAACTTTATCACTGAATTATTTTCTAATATGATAAACAAAGAACATTAACTCTTATAAACAACTTTCAATGAATTATAATTTATTTAAATGAGCATAGAAATTTTGAAAACGAATTTTCTAACTCTTGTCACACAAGGCTAATTAATTGATTCAGACTTTTTCAATGTCTCACCTAATGAATTCCTCTTGTTCTTTACAAGAACTCTGAAAATATTCTGCTGTTAACCTTTCATTTTAAACACCTCTTTTGTGAATATATGCCTTCTTAACTCATTATTTTGTTTAGTTTATCTTATAACGTGTCTTTCATTTTTTGCACATTTGATTATAAAACCTACAAAACTTTTTCATTGAAAATATTTCTCTGAATCCTACTCCTTCCAAAAATACTTCTTCCATTACAAAACACCCTAAAGTAAATCCCTAAAACTGGTGTGAACACATTCCTAAAAACTAAGAATCTTCATTCCTAAAACGTCACTAAATCGTGGTGATTTTATTGCAAGAAAACAAAATTCTGTGTAGCATTAAAACTGTTTTTTGTTTTTGTTAAATACTATTACATACCGAGTCATTACAAGAATTTGAGAAATACACATTTTTTATTGAGAAATTTACACTTTAAATATATATACATTGAGTAATGAAAACATTTTAGGGCTTTTTATGTAAAAAGCAAAACTGCTGTGATCCGAAATGGAAAACAAAACTAGATACCGTTTTCTAGAATAATGAAGAAAATGCTTATTGCATTTAATACCGCATTTAAATTTGCTGCAAATAAGTAGTTTTCCGGATATGAAATTATCTAATTCCGATAAATTTTTACTTATTTTCCACTTTAATAATCACTTTTATAAAATGAAGACTTTTATAGATTTTGGGATATACTAAAAATAAATAGCGCATTTTAATTGGCAGCAAATTTAAAAGCGATATTTGTTTTCAGCATACCCGAAACCTACAAAGTTGTCACTTTAAAGTTGATTGTTAAGGTGGAAAGCAAGTAAAAATTGACTAAAAAAGCTTTCAGGTAGTCCAAAAAGCAGCAAAAAAAGTTATTAGTAGGTGGCCAGAAAGGTAACTGGACATCAGTGTGCCCTGGTACTGGTAGCTGGACGTCAGTGGATGCTAGAGTTCTTTCCTTCCATTTCTTTATGCAAACCTTAATCCTCACCCTTTTTTTGTCTTCTTTCTATATATTAAAATCTATTTTCTTTTTTATTTTTTACTTCTATTTCTAATAACATGTAATGTGATCTCATGATAATAATTTCTTGTGACGCTGAATACCTGAAGGATTTTTATTACTTTTATATAAGCTATAAATCGCCTGACGAGGTCTCTAGTTACTAGTAACTAGCTGACTGAAATAGGCTCATGAGTGTGTAATAACATATTAATGCTTATGTAAAAACAAAAAGTATATGTATATATATATATATATATATATATATATATATATATATACATATACTTTTGAGTTGAGCATATTGAGAAGTGAAAAACGAATTACCATTAGCATATAAGCGACGCTCTTTGTGTAAACAAATCGAGCGGAGGTATTTCGGACGATATCAAAACATCGTTAAACTCACTACTCGTTCAAGCAGCCGCCAATAGCGTAATGGTTAGAAGCCTTGACTGCCGTATAAACGGTCGGGTTTCAATCCTGGCTTGGGGTAGTTGCCTGTCTAGCCGCACTGATGAGCTGTGAAACAGCGAAACAGTACTGTATGTGGATGACTATATATATATATATATATATATACAAATTGTATCAAAGGAAAGATAAGCTACTCTTCTACTTAGCTCGATAATATTTTTTTAGTGTTTTAAGTGTGAAACTACGAAAGTAGTGCTGAGCGCCTCAGTAGGTGTATCAGAATTTTTGGGCAAGTCGCCATAGCAAACATTTGATTAAATAGACTCTCCATGTCTACAAGCTTATAACAATATGAAAATGTAATTTCAAACCTTAATTTTTATTTCAATAAAATGAGAAAAGACCAAATTTTAAAATTATAAAAGGTTTAATCGAAAAATATACAATATTTTTTTTCATTGGTTTTCTTTAAAAAAGATTTCACGAAAAGCAACAAAATTAACTTGAATCGAAATCAAATATATATATATATATATATATATATATATATATATATATATATATATATATATAACTGCCAAAAAATCACTTAGCTGTTCCAAATTACTAAGCTATGGGTGCTTCTATTCTTCCTGTATAAGAATTTATCCATATTTATATATTATATTCCATGTATTTTTTAAATGAAATGATTTTTCAACCAAGAGTCATGGTAAACCGTCTTTTCAACAATAGTTTATCCACCATAAGAGAACCCAGATGTTCTTCGATTTGTCAGTTTGTTATGTCCGGAAGCATCAAAGTGACAAAAATAATTATTTCAAAAACGTAAAAACAACACATTAGTAATCTTGATAGGGTAAATATGAAGAATTATTCCACCCTCGAAAATGCCAGATAGCCTTATCTCCCTTTTGTATTTTTGACATATTTCATTTCAACTACAAAGTGGCCAGTATGTGCTACCATACTTGCAAAATAGTAACATTTCATTCATGCATTTTGCCCGATTACTAAAAATTGGCTCAACCAAATGTCGATTTTTTAAATTTTCTTAAAGAAATACCTAGATTTCTTGATTTAATATATTTTAATTCTACTTTATCGAGTGATTTTTTTTTAATATCTAAAAAATGAAAAAATTAAATGAAATAGAACAAAATTGTCGTCAGCGTCCAATATTTACTGGAACATACGCTTCGACATAAGAAAAAAAGTCACCTTGGTTTAAAAAAAAAAAGGTTTTACACTTTGGACTTTGCATGTTTTTTTGTTTTAATTACAATATATTATTTATAGATCTTTTATCTTCAATTTGTAATATATAAAACTTTGGTGAGTAAATTAATTATTTAAATTTTAATAGACATTTCAAAATGGGGGAGGTGAATTAAAAAACAAACAAACGTTTGTTTAAAATATTATATTCGGTTTATTGGAAAGAGCATAAAATTTCACATTGACCCTGAAAATATCGTAAAAATTGAACCAATAGAAAAATGTTGATAGATTTTTTAATTTAAAAATTTAAAATTATTTAACTCGTAAAATTCAATTGATTTTATTACGTAAAAAAATGGCTGCATGAAGGCGCGCCGGCATTTTGTAAACACTGTTTTGTTTTTAAATAATATTTCTATTATTTTTTAAACAACTTTAATAGTTTATTTTGGAAGTATATTCCATAAAGAAAATAAACAACTCACTTTAAGAAGAGAAATTACGAGTTTTTTTTTTTTTTTTAAATATTTTATTCGCAGTTTTGTGTTAGGGGTGTCAAAAATTCCCCCCAAATTCTGGTACACCTAGCGCCGCCTCAGTTAAGATGAAAACAAACATGGCGCCGATGCTCTCTCTCTCTCTCTCTCTCTCTCTCTCTCTCTCTCTCTCTCTCTCAATTGGATAACATTTATTTGATGTCGAACTGTTTTTACCCTTATTGAAACATTTTTTTTTTCAGGAATAATTATTTTTCTATCTTTTTCCATAATTTTTCGATATGTTACTATATGCAACATGACACTTAATTGCGTAGGTTTTACCTGAAATTTATTATGTTTTTAAAATTCATTGTTTTTTGAAATTCATTATATTTTACCTGAAATTTCGCAGCACCTGTTTTTTCTCAGCATTTTTTTTTAATCTGAAAGAAATTTAATCAATGAAATTAACTAAAAAAAGTTTTCAAAAATTGTAAATAGTGGAATTTAGAAGTGGGGAGATAATCGTACATCCACCAATAAGCCCAGAAGAGAGGGGGGGTACATAAAGAATAAATCGCTCATTAGTGTTTCGTTCAATGAGGTCAGTCACTGTTGCTGTTCTACGAAACACAGTTCATATTGTATTAAAAAAAAAAAAAACAACTCATTATAACACTTTTTACCTCCAACTACTACTTCAACTCACTAGGAAAAGTAACCTCTCACTACTACCTGAACTCTAAACTGTAAATAGGAACTCCACCCTGTCTAAATAAGAAAGTGATTTCCTCCTCATCCTGCTACTCCATTTATTTGCTCAGTCTGAAATCGAACCTCCCACTACTACCTCAACTCTTCCCCTTTCTAAATAAGACATTGATGTTCTCCTCATTCTGCTACTCCATTTATTTACTCAGTATGAATTTTGACCTCCCACTACTTCCTCAATTTCCACTAGTTTAAATGAGACATTAATTTCCTCCTCATCTTTCTACTCTCATTATTTTGCATAACTCCCACTGCGAAAATTTACATTGTTGTTGGTTTTCTAATTTTCAAATTATTGGCAAAAAAAAAAGGTAAGTATTTATTGATTTTAAAATGTTTATATTAAAAATTTTTTTTAGCAAATTTTAATTATAAATTATATAATTTTAAATAAAAAATATAGAAAAATCTTTTTGCAATATGCCATCGTCACGGAAGGAAGATGTCATATTCCAAAAATCACATAATTGATCAAGCATTTTTTGAGAAAAATCAATGTTTACGATTTTTAACGATTCTAATACTGAATATATTATAAGAATGATTTTGATCTCGACAGTTCGAATGGAGTTGTCTCCCCCTTATTTATTTATGAATTAAAAACAGCGAACATAAAAAAGAACAAACCTACTTCTTGCTAAGTAATTACATAGCTTAACATCTGGAAAACTACTTTAAATTTTAATGCAGTATTTGTTTTCAGCATACCCGAAACTCGTCATTTTAAAGGTGATTGTTAAGGTGGAAAATAGGGTCTGCCAAACGATTGTGAAAAATCGACCGCATGTTTCCGTGATGTCAGATTTGTGTTAACTATACGAACTATGGAAAAACAGAAGCGACTTAATGATTTTTTAAAACCTTTGTTTATCTTCTTCAAACTGCAATTAATAATTAATCTTTGTTATAATTTTGTTAGGTTTTAAGATTTACACAGTTTAATGATTAATAATATTATAAACATTTGTATATTAATATGAAATAGTATTGAAATACGGTTTTACTGAATGTTGATTTGGTTACCTACGGGTTCCATATTTTGTTCGGTAAAAAGAGACAATCAAAATATGAGGGGGGCCTACAAAATGCTTAATATTTGTGCAATAATATTTTCAAATTGGTTTTAATCTGGCGATAAAATAGCTGACAAGAGTCATATTTATGTTAAAACTTAATATTTAAAAAAATGAACACAATTAATTAAAAATTTGTTGTAACGGAACATTTTCAAATAATGGAATTTTAACCGTTTTAATCTTTTAAAAATTAATTAATGTCTATGAAGTTTCTTTTTCTTGCTAACTCAGATGATTATAGTATATTAGGTACCTCCATGGCAATGTGTAAAACGTCGGTAGTACACATTTTAATAGTGACGTCATCATTTCGTGTGTTTGTGTTAATTTCTATCGATAAGCGTTCGCGTTATCATTATATTATTACGCTTATCGCTCCGTCCGTTATCATGCTGTGCTGTACTGCTGTGCATCCCTAAAAAAGGAAAGTGGAATATTCCAAATAAACCTTGTCACCCTAAAAATTATTAAAAAAAAAAAAAAAAAAAAAAAATTGGTGTCGCTGTTGAGGCAAAGCTAATAAAAATGATTTGTCTTTCTTGGCCTTTTGGCTAAGATCAAAGTGTAGTATCTGATCTTCAGGTGCTACATTTCAATTTCTTCTCTCTCAGTGGAAGAGAAATCCTTTACGACTAAGACAATTTTTTCTCCACGTTAAAAAAACGACCCTGGTGTCTAAATCTGATCCGTGGGGAGGCATTGTGAATAGTTTAATGTAACAAAGTTTTAATATTAAAAAAGTAACTGGAAAAAGTTATTTCTGATTTAATTACAAAATGCCCTGGAAGTGTTACTCCTGATTAATTATAAAATGCCATGGAAAATGTCCGTTCTGATTATTTTTTTTTTTTGTTTGTTTACTCGTCTCCCCACAAGGGCGGAATTGGACATGAGGTCCGTTAAAAATTTAGGGGGAAACCAGCTCCCCAAAAGGGGCTCTCTGGTCAATAACAAAAATAAGAACTGTATCAGTAATCGAGGATTTCTCCTCCATTAACCAAGACCAAAAGTGGGGGGATTTAAGTCACTGGAATGCTGAAACTGATAGTACACTCAGAAATTCATGTTGAAGCAATGGTTACCTAATCCCTAATCGTGTTAATGTTTTTATGTATTACTTTCGAAAAACTGCTGAAACAGTTTATGATTTAAACATTACTTTATTTCAAGTATATTTTAAGCAGTGCGTTATGGGATATGAAGTCACTCCCGGAAATTGCTCAAACCGTTTACGATTTAAACATTACTTTATTTCATATATATTTTTAACAGTGGGGTGGGGTATATTAAATCAGTCCCGAAAATGGGTGAAACCGTTTACGCATTACACATTGCTTTATTTAATGTATATTTTTAACATTGATGTGGGAAATATGGAGTCGGTTCTGGAAATGGCTGCAACCATTTACGCCTTGGACATTATTTTATGTATATTTTTAACAGTAGGATGGGAGATAAGAAGTCGGTCCCGGAAATGGCTGAAAAAGTTTACGATTTATACATTACTTTATTTCATGTATATTTTCAACATTGGGGTGGGGATTATAAGTCAGTTCCAGAAATGGCTGAAACAGTTTACTATTTAGACATTGCATTATTTCATGTATATTTTTAGCAGTGGGTTGGGGATATAAAGTCAGTCCCGGAAATGGCTGAAACAGTTTACGATTTAAACATTACTTTATTTCATGTATATTTTTAATAGTGGGTTGGGGATATAAAGTCAGTTCTAGAAATGACTGAAACAGTTTACTATTTAGACATTACATTATTTCATGTATATTTTTAATAGTGGGTTGGGGATATAAAGTCAGTCCCGGAAATGGCTGAAACAGTTTATTATTTAGACATTACATTATTTCATGTATATTTTTAGCAGTGGGTTTGGGATATAAAGTCCATCCCGAAAATGGCTGAAACAGTTTACTATTTAGACATTACATTATTTCATGTATATTTTTAGCAGTGGGTTGGGTATATAAAGTCAGTCCCGGAAATAGCTGAAATAGTTTACGATTAAAACATTACTTTATTTAATGTATATTTTCAACAGTGGGGTGGCAGACATGAAGTCAGTCCAGGGATTGAATGAGATGTGCAAATATATACTATCAGAAAGCGTCGCCCAGTATTGAATGAGATAGGTGGAAAAAACATATAGTAGCAAAATACCCAGCATCGCCCTGGATCGAATGAGATAGGTGAACGATATATATTAGCAGAATATGCGGCGTCACCCAGGATTGGATAAGATAGTTGAAACATATATACTATGAGAATACCCAGAATTTATTTGTTTGTAATGAAATAAGCAGCCGAGTCAATATATCGAAGTTATTATTTCAGTAAGGGGGAGCGACATAGTGGGTTAAAGTTATGTAAATTATTGTCTAAATTAGTAACATATCCAAGAATTATGAAAAATGATTAAATGTGAGTTACTTAATTGGTGTGTTTGTAATGATATAATATGTTATATTTATCATTATTATTATTATTGTTGTTTGTTATTATTGTTCGTTGTTATTGTTCTTTGTTAAAAGTGAGTCTTATTAAGAGAGTCTTAGAGAGTCTTAGTGAGAGATGTTTAGAGTTTTAGAGAGAGGGATGCTGTAAGAGAGAGATGTTCGTGTTATAAAGATTCATATATATTAAAACGTTCATACTTAGACGTGTTGCTATGAGATGTAGAGTTCACATTGTAGATATGAGATGTGTATGTCAAGACATTTTATAACACAGATATATAGACATATAATAACAATTTTCACTTTACCTTTTGGTAGAATCACAACACAAAGACGACGTTTATAAAAACACATGATGGGTTTATTTCTTCTCATGACCGGCCATGGTTTTCATCATCAAGAATTCAAAGCTTCAGATTTTAAGTTTCAAAAATGACTTTCTCGCTTCTAGACGTTCGAATCCCAACTGGACTGTCGTCTGTCGACCTCAGACTCTCTCTCCGTCTCTACCAGTTTCTCCTTAGTTTCTAACTATATCTAGAACTTCCCATTTTTCCATGACGTCATACACATGTTAAAACATGTGTCTTCTTTCACGTGTTCTGGACATGCGTGTCCAAAACTTTTTCCTTTGTTTACAAAAGGAATTTTAACCTATATTCCCAATAACCTATTTTTCCAATATGTTAAAAACATGTTTATTAAATTATCTTGTATAGTTGCATTCCTCAATTGAATTTTTCATAACAGACTTGTCAACACACATTCTTTTCTTGAAACTATTTTATCTCTAAGCTAAACAATGGTTTGTTTTACATTCCATTTTCTAATTCTCTCTCGTAATCTATTTCTAAACCTAATTTACGAGGTTCGAATTTCGTCTATTCTATTTCATTTTCATTTTAACTAAATCTCTCTATTTTTATACTTACATGAAAAGGGGACAGCCCTTATCATGTAACAAATAAGCCCAGACAATATATCAAATATATTATATAAGTAGGAGGGAGAGGCATAATGTGGGTTTTGTATTATAAAAATTATTGTCGAAATTAGTAACATATCCAGGATTATGAACAAAGATTAAATGTGAGTTAATCGATTGTGTGTTCATAATAAAATAATCATCCCAGGAAATATATCAAAGTAATTATGTAAGTAAGAGAGGGCGATAAGGATGGTTTAAATTATGAAAAATAATTGTCAAAATTAGTAACATATTCAAGAATTATGAAAAATGATAATATGTTATTTAATGCATTAGTGTGTTTGCAATGAAATAATCAGACCAGACAATATATCAAAGTTATTATTTTAGTAAGTGGGGCGATGATGTGGGTTAAAACGATGAAAAATTATTGTCGACATAAGTAACATATCCAAGAATTATGAAAAATGACGAAATGTGAGTTAATTGCTTGGTGTGTTTGAAATGAAATAATCATCCCAGATAATGTATCAAAGTTATTATGTTTGTAGTGGGTGGTTGATAATGTTGGTTAAAAATATTAAAAATAATTGTTGAAATGTGTAACATATCAAAGAATTAAGAAAAATGATGAAGTGTGAGTTAATTGATAGTTATGTTTTTTATGAAATAATCAGCCCAGAAAATATATCAAAGTAATTTTTTAGTAAGAGAGAGCGACGAGTATGGTAAATTATAAAAAATGTTGTCGAAATTAGTAAGATGTCCAATAATTACAAAAAAATGACGGAGTGTGATTTAATTGATTGGTGTGTTTATAATAAAATAATCATAATAATAATTAAAGGGGAAGAAGATAAGGACGACTTAAATTATGAAAAATTATTGTCGAAATTAGTAACATATCCACGAATTACGAAAAAAATGATGAAATATTAGTTGATTGGTGTGTTTGTAAGGAAATAATCAGCCTAGACAATATATCAAAGTTATTATTTAGTAAAGAGGGAAGGCGAAAATGTGGGTTAAAATTATGAAAATTATTGTCGAAATAAGTAACATATCTAAGAATTATGAAAATTGATTAAATGTGATTTCATGCATTAGTGTGTTTGTAATAAAATAATAAGCCCAGACAATATTTCAAAGTTATTATTTTATTAAGAGGGGGCGATAATGTGAGTATAAATTATGAAAAATAATTGTCGAAATTAGTAACATACCCAAGAATTATGAAAAATGATGAAATGGAGGTTAATTGATTAGTGTGTTTGTAATGAAATAATCAACCCAGCAAATTATCAAAATTATTATTTTAGTAAGGTTGGGCGAGAACGTTGGTTTAAATTATAAAAAATATTGTCGAAATTAGTAACATATCCAAGAATTACGAAAAATGATGAAATGTGAGTTGATTAATGTATGTGTTTGTAATGAAATAATCAGCCTAGAAAATTTATCCAAGTTATTATTTTAGTAAGGTGTGCGATATGATGAGTTTAAATGATGAAAAATTATTGTTAAAATTAGTACTATATCCAAGAATTATTAAAAATGATGAAATGTGAGTTAATTAATAGTTGTGTTTTTTAATAATCAGCCGATACAATATATCAAATTTACTATTTTAGTAAAGGGAGAGGCGATAATGTGGGTTGAAATTATGCAAAATTATTGTTGAACATAGTAGCATATTCAATAATTATGAAAAATGATAAAATGTGAGTTAATTGACCGGTGTGTTTGTAATGAAATAATCAGCCCAGGAAATATATCAAAGTTATTATTTTAGTAAGGGGGCAGTACAGTTTTAATAAAAAAC
This sequence comes from Euprymna scolopes, assembly GCF_053919585.1. Taxonomy (NCBI): domain Eukaryota; kingdom Metazoa; phylum Mollusca; class Cephalopoda; order Sepiida; family Sepiolidae; genus Euprymna; species Euprymna scolopes. The sequence goes on from NC_136502.1 coordinate 50,192,858, forward strand.
TAGGATATGATTGTGCCTTCATTCATGCTGAACAGAACGCTTACAGCATGCCCAGCAACAATATATTGCATAGGAAAAATGCTGCTGTGGAATGTCCACAGGACCCCCTAGTAATTATTAATAGAGTAAGGTTTTTTTTTTTGCTATTGATAAAAAAATAATATAAAACTTACCTTTTGTAAAGCAAATACATTTTTATTAACGAACTACACAGACTAGAGTTAATAAAATCAAATAAATTTTAACGTATTCTGTTGACACATGTATTTAAAAATAATGTTCTTTACAAGCTTCCATACATTTAAAAAAAAAAAAAGCGCCAAACATAAGGACCACCCTCTATCAATTTAAATAATAAAATCAAAACAAATTTTTTTAAGGTTGATTTTGGATTTACAATTTTTATTATCTCAATAGTCTTATATTCTTTTATATGAATATATTTTTTTATTATTGGAAACCTGTTATTAAAAAAAATCAATTTAAACTTCATATTGCACAATATTTGAATTTAATATCATTTAAAGCTTTTTAAAAATAATTATTTTTTAGGATTGTTTTTTTGTTGTTGTTGTTGTTGTTGTTGTTGTTGTTGTAATTCGAATAATTATATTACCAGGAAAAAAATTATCCAGAAAGTGTTGTATTTTTTTTTTTTTAACATAATAGTGAATTTATGTCCAATTTTATTTACAACTTTGAGGTAAGTGAAATAAATAACAGGATTATATATATAGAAAAATTACTATTTTTTTTTATTATTTGATCTTTTCAGCTTTAAAAAATGTTGAAACTTTTATCACCCCACATTTATTTTGCTTAGTTTTCGGACCATGAAGTATGGGGGGGGGGTGAGTAGAACATCTAAAAAATTATATTTCCGCTAATATATTTAATGAAACCTACTTTTAATATGTAAGTTTATTTAATAATGATTGAATATCGAAAATTTCAGGAAAATATGATTATTATTAGATTTTTACTAGATTTTTAAAACATGTGTTTGTGAACGGCTTAAAAACGTCACTACATAGGAACTTTGTTTTAAAGCGTTGATAATGTAAACACGATTTTTGTCTCGAATTTTCGTTATTTTTGTTTTTTACAAATTTTAAAAAATACTAGCAGTTTATTTAAAGCTTTTTCTATTAAATGGTAAAAAAGTTAGGATGATAATATTAAATTACAATTACATCGTGTTACATATAAGGGGTTTAAAACTGTGGCGCGCTTTGGATGTACCTATAGTATATATTAATTCGAAAAAAATTCTATTTAAAAAAAAAACACTATTAAGTTTATATCAATTTTTTCATTGCAACTTCAAGGTAAAATTTTGTTCAATAAGTGTATTTAAATTTTTTTAAAATAAATATTTTTTACTTATTTGAACTCTTATGTTTCATAATAAATAGAAATTTCGATAGATTTAAATATATTTTGTTCGAATTTCGAAAAAATAAATATGGGGGGGGGAGAACACGCACTAAAAAAATATTTCCCTCGTATATTTTACGAAGACTGCATTTTATATGTAATTTCATTTTAAAATAGATAAGTATCGAAAATTTCACGAAAATCTGACCATTAATTGATTTTTGCTAGATTTATTAAATACGGGTATGTTTTCACGCTCGGAATGTCTACTACATGGGAACGTTATTTTAAAGCACCAATTATGTAAATACGATTTTCATCTCGCAATTTCATTATTTTCGTTTGCTGAAAATTTTTTTTAAAAATTATTACTGGTTTATTTTGTCCTTATTCTTTTAAATGGTACAAAAGTTATACTGATAATATTAATTTATAATAAAGTTACATCGTGTTACATATAGGGTGGGGTTATTCTGTGGTGAATTTTGGCAGTCCCTAGTGGAAAGAAAGTAAAAAATTACCCCAAAAAATTACAAAAAAAAAAAAAAAAAAAGAATCCAAATTTACGATTTTTTTTTAGCGATTCTACTACTAAATGTATCCATTATTTTGATCTCGGTAGTTCGAATTGAGTTGTCTTTCCCTTATTTATGCTGGATCCAAAAACATGGCCGACCAAAGAAAAAAAAAATTCGTTAAGTGATAAAAAATTAATTTGTTAGTTAAAAACAACAAAAAATGGCTATATCGTCTTTCATAGGTTGATTAGCCAACATGGCCAACTGATGCTGACGGTATGTGGTAAATTGTGAAATGTGGATATAGAAATGAAATGCATTTTAATAGTTTTTGACGCAAAAAACTAAACTTTTTCTTTTTGCATCTTCTCTTTTTCAGACATTTTTTTAAACGAAATCTTTTGCGTTTAATGAGAATTTGAATAAAAGAAAGAAAACAGCAAACGAAAAGGAAGTTGTGATTATTATTGTAAAATGCATTTTGATAGTTTTTGACGCAAAATTATTAAAGTTAATGGTAAATTTTTAGTTTACCGACCCCTCAGCATTCACCTTTAATTTGTCGACTTTTATAGGTTTTCGGGTACGTTGAGGACGAATATCGCATTTATTTTTTGCGCAAACACACAGTTATCCCTATCATTTTTAATGACAACCATCTTGTTTTCCAATAACGAAAAAAATGCCAAAAAGGCTAAATATGCCACATATGCCGCCAGCAAAAACAATAGTGATTACGTTGGATACTGAATGTCTTCAAATATGGATAAACTACCTGTTTGCACAAAAATTGAATGCAATATTCGTTCTCAACGTACCCGAAAACATATTAAAGTCGACAAATTAAAGGTAAATGCTGAGGGGTTGGTAAACTAAAAAATACCAAATTAATAAAATAATCACAACTTTTTTTGCCTCTTAAAATAGTTGTTTTGAAGTAATTACACTTTCGTTTGTTATTTCATTTTATATCGTTTTATTTCTGAAGTAAAAGAAAAGGAAGTTTTGAGTACTTTTCTTTAAATTAATGTTATTCTTAAAAACGCTAAAAATTAAAAATTAAAATATTTCCCCAAAATTTAAATTTAAATTACACAAATGAACTAATCTCGTGATGAATCTATTTTGTAAAAACATGCAGTCAGAACTTCCTTTTCATTTGCTGTTTTGCTTTCTTTTATTCAAATTCTTTTATTCAAATTCTTTTATTCAAATTCTTGCTAAACACAAAAGATTTCGGTAAAAAAATTGCCTGAAAAAGAGAAGACACAGAAAGTGTTTTTTTTTTTTTTTTTTTTTGCATTAAAAGCTATTAAAATGCATTTTGTTCTTATATCCATATTCTACAATTTTCAATTACCACATGACGTCAGCATCGGTTGGCCATATATAGATATAGTGAATAAATGACAAAAGACTACATTCCAAAGTTCATGATGTTGACCATCTTATAATTTATTCCTTTAATTCAGTTGACATTTACAATTCTTGGCAGTATCTGTTTCATAGTGCAAAATCAATCACTTAATTATTATATCAACTAGTGAATCTATTTTACGCTTAACTCATCAGAAGAAGATTCATTGATCGATATAATAATTAAGTAATTGATTTTGCGCTATGAAACAGATACTGTCAAAAATTGTAAATGTCAACTGAATTAAAGGAATAAATTTTAAGATAGTCAATATCTTGAATTTGGAATATAGTCTTTTGTCATTTATTCAATATATATATATATATATATATATATATATATATATATAGTCATAGTAATTAGTAATAAATAATTATATTTACTATGGATAAAAATAGGTTTCAAGCTTCTAAAATTCGTACTAGAATTTATTGCTCTGTAATTACATTGAGCTTCTTAAATGAGTGTTGTGTCTGCACAAATAATTAACAAGAACACGAAAATAAAGGTATACAATATTATATTAGGAAGAAAAGTGATATACATATTTGCATGTCTTCAGATATACTTCAGTTGGAGATATTCCGGCAGGTGGCATGTTGCATGTCTTACTGGAGGCAGCATAGGCATCTTGCCTATTTGGCGGTCATTGCCGGACTCTCCCAGTATTAGTGATTGATACCTTTATATATCCCACTCACCCACCTATGGTAATTAGTGGGCATCTCCACAACAATAAGGATTGGTATATATTATAAGGAAATAACATATATATCCATAGAAATATATATATATATATATATATATATATATATATATATTATCGTTTTTACTTATTACTATATATATTATCTATTATTTATAATTTATGATTCTCATATCGTAATAAATTCTAGTCCGTCAAGTCCAAAGTAGCTGAGCAGCAGCTTGGTTCCTACCAGTTTTGGCAAATAGCAAACAAAATCCTGAACAGAAGCGTGTGCTCTATCCCAACTATCATCAATGGACCTAAGTTAATCTCGTCAGCATCATACAAAGCCAAACTCTTTGCCAAGAACTTTGCAGCTAATTCTACCCTTTGCAACCAAGGCCGCCAACCCCCAATATTTCCTCCTGTATCAGAAAACACGCTATGTGATATACAAATATCTGTACATGATGTTGCCAAGCTAATCAAAAACCTTGACTCCAGTAAAGCAACCGGCCCTGATGGTATTCCAATTATAGTACTCAAAAACTTCAACCTGAACTAGCGCCCATACTTACAAAACTGTTTAAACGTTGTCTTAAGGAGAATTGCTTCCCATCACTCTAGAAAATCTCATCAGTATGCCTTGTATTTAAGAATTCAGGTGATCATTTATCCTCCTCTCAGTACAGGCCAATAAGTCTCCTGTGCATCATGAGTAAGTTGCTGGAATCTGTGTTAAATAGAAAAGTAATCAACCATTTCAGCAAAAATAACCTTCTTAGTGACACACAATATGGTTTCCGTTCTGCTAGATCTACAGCAGATGTGCTTACAGTTATATCTCATAGGATTAGCAAATCTCTCGACAGAGGCAACCTTTCTAGGGAAATTGCTCTTGACATATCAAAGGCCTTTGATAGGGTATGGCATAAAGGTTTACTTCACAAGATCTCCAGCTATGGTATAGCTCGAAATGTTTTCTCAATTATTAAATCATTTCTCTTTGATAGGTTCATAAGAGTAGTAGTTGATGGGCAAAAATCAGAAGCTCACAGTATTAATGCTGGAGTCCCTCATGGGTCCATCCTGGGCCCAACTCTTTTCCTGATCTACATTAATGATCTTCCAAATCACATTCTTACATCATGTTAGACATTTATGCTGATGACACTACCATCTATGGTAGCACATCTAAGACAGTAAACGACCAAGTTCTCTCCGATTCTCTCTCCTCTGTACTTGATCATGTTGTACAATGGGGAAAGGAGTAGCTGGTTACTTTTAATGCATATAAAACCAAGCTTCTATCTTTACATCATCAACGTTCTAATCCCCATCTGGCATCAATTAAAATGAATGGCTCTCGTCTTGGGGAGGCCTCAAGTTTTGACAAGCTTCTGGGCTTGACCTTTACTCCTGATCTTAAATGGAATACGTACATCAAATCTGTTGGCAAGACCGCTGGAAAAATTGTTGGATCCTTCTATCGATCCAGTAGATATCTCAGTGCTGATGCAATTCTCTATCTATATAAGAGCCAGGTACATCCAAAGATGGAATACTGTTACCACATCTGGGCAGGAGCTGCAAGAAAGGACTTGTCCTGCCTTGATAGGATTCAAAATAGACTTTGTGGCCTCGTGGGAGATGTCCTTTTCTCTTCGCTTCAACCTCTTTCTCAAAGAAGAGATGTTGCGAGTTTGTCTCTGCTTTATCGTTATTTTCATGGAAAGTGTTTGACTGAGCTTCAATCTATGGTTCCCCCTCGCCAAACTTTCACAAGAAACACTCGTCTAGCTGAAACACTATCAATAATTCCTCCCAATCTTTATCTGTGCCTAAACCTAAACGTAGATTCCATGATCAAATCTTTTTTCTTAGAATTGCACGCCTGCGGAATTGTCTTCCATTTTCCTGCTTTCCAGCTGTCTATAATATGGTTGTCTTCAAGTCCAACGTGAACAAGATTTTGATGAGCCGTTAAACTTACGTTAACAAATTTACCGAACTTCCATTATTATTGATTACTATATTGTCCTTTTGACTACTGTACACTCTTTAACCCTTATCCTTGAGTGGCCTCTCCGCCTTGATAAGTGGTGACGCTTATCTAAAAAAAAAATCACCTGCATAGAAGAATCCATGCTGGAGACAGTTAATGCTGAGATGGGTATAATAGGCACGGGGGGGGGGCGCAGGGAGAAACAAATGAACACGTATCTAAAAAAAATGGAAAAAGCACTAGAGGAAAACCTCCAATCTGTAGTGGAATGGGAACAAAAATGGATGGTCACATTCAATGCTGCCAAGACTAAGCTTGTTTCCTTCAATAATTACAAGAACCCTTCTCAAATACCAATAGCTATGACTAAAGATACGTTACCTGAAAGTACTTCTTGTAAAATCCTAGGCCGAACGTTCACATGAGTTGGAACAGATACATTGAGAGCATTGCTAAGGCTGCTGCAAAGAAGGTGGGCTCTCTCTACCATGCTAGAAAGCTACTTATGCCTGATATAACCTTCTATCTCTACACGGCCACCATTCGCCCATGAATGGAGTATTGTTGTCACATCTGAGCTGGTATATCTGCTTCTAGTCTCTCACTCCTGGACAGAGTTCAGAAGAGAGACGCCAACCTGATAGGTCCTAAACTGTCATCAAAGGTTCAACCTCTGTTCCATTGACATAATGTTGCATCCCTCTGCTTGTTCTACAAGTATTTTAATAGTGACTGCTTCAATGAACTACAAGCCCTTGTACCCATTAGATGTAAATACCTTAGATGTAAATACCTTAGATGTAAATACCCCCGACAAACCTGATAATCAGCAAAAATGCTTAAATTCCTGACTAAACATTCAAAACTAAAAATGCATATTTTCCGAAATTTAATTGTTTTACTTTTCTAAATCTGTATATCAAGTTTCAAATCTGAAGACTAGAAAATAAGAGAAGAATTTGGTAGAAACTGTCAAGGTAACATATATATATATATATATATATATATAATTATTTACTATAATAATTAAATACCTACAGACACTAGTGTTTCATACTTTTGGGAATCTTCAGTGAAGGATGTCACGATTAACACCACTCGATAGATTCGAATTTGACGTAATGTTGCATCCCTCTGCTTATTCTACAAGTATTTTAATGGTGACTGCTCGAAATAACTACAAGCCCTTGTACCCCTTAAATGTAAATATCTGACAAACCTGATAAGAGCTACTAACATTTACTTTTATGATTAAATACCTACAGACACTAGTGTTTCATCCTTTTGGGAATCTTCAGTGCAGGGTGTCACAATTAACACCAGTCAATAGATTCAAACCCAGCGACACAAGCCATCTCTGGCTTGATTAGCAAAGACCGTATCCATTCGGCTGTGTGAAATAATGTTGAAATTTAAACGTTTTGTTATTTTTAAAAAATGTTTTTACGTTTTATATACATATTTTTATTTGTTTTTACATAAGCATAAATATGTCACTACACATTCATGAGCATCTTTTGATCAGCTAGTTACTAGTAACTATAGACCTCTTCAGCAGATATAGCTTATACAAAAGCTGAGTCCATAATGAAAATCGTTCAGGTATTCAGTGTCACAAAAAAGTATTACCAGGAGGTCACATTACATGTTATTAAAAATAGAAATAAAAATAAAAAGATATAAATTAGATGAAAAAAATAAATAAAAAATATCAAGGAAAATATATATATGTGTGTGTGTTAGCCACTAGTAATAGTAATATAGCAGACATTCAACGATGCAATGTAAGAATAAATCAATCATGATTACGGGTTAAAATGTCATGATAGGGGACTACAAATCAACCTCAAATAACTGGTGACAAAAATGAATTAAAAGAAGAACTATAGTCAAAATAAACTACTATCACTGCCATCTATATATGTGCATGTGCTAGAATATTTTTATCCTGAATTTACGTACATGTTCATATATACATATACTAGCAGGCAGCCTGGCATTGTCTGCTCATAGACTATTCTTAAATATAATATTTTAATTTATGCAGAAAGAAATCGTATCAATAATGAATCATATTAAACTGTAGCATGTGAGATGAAATAAAAAGAAATCATTAATACAGTAGAATGTAAGTATAAATAATACAAGCCATTTCTATTTCTTTGAATATAATTTCTTCTTTTTTCACATTCAACTTGTTCTATAAAAAACGTAGTTTTAAATTAGAGAAACCAACAGAAAGAGAGTATTTCTATATATTTAAAAAATTGTGGACATTCTTCTGTAAAATTTTTAAGTGACCATCACAGCTAACAATTAACACAGTCTATATTCTGCATAAGCATGATGCTGTTTACCTAGCTCAGCCTTGGAACAAAACACCAAATTGGTTATCTCTGCCTTTGATTGACATTTATGGCCAATGAACGACAGGTGTTTAAGCAGCAAGTGTCCACTAGTGACTGGCAATGACGGCCAGTGACCACTGGTAAACACCAATATTTTTTAAGACATGGAGGAGTTTTTTGGAAGACATTTTTTTAATTGTGTAATTCTATATTTTCTGAGAATTAACCCTTACCCGAACTAAAAAAGGAACACCATACATCTATATTTAAAAAAAATTGCTGAATCTTTTTTTTATAAAGGTTATTGGTTGGTGTAAACCTAAAGAAGATATTACTGTCAATCACAGTTATTTTTTCTTACAATATGTAGGAGCCTTCTGAGAGTTTAGAAAATTTCTGACTAACCTGAGTGCATCTTTGTTTTTACGGGAATATTTTAAAATTAATCTTAACACTAATTAAAGAATAGAACATCTTATATCTATATTTTAAAAAAGAAATGTTGAATCTTTTTTATATAAACGTTTTATTGGTTAGCATAAGACATGCAGGAGACTTCTGAGAAGATATTTTTGTGAAGAATGTGTAGGACTGACCTGAGTCATCCCTAAAAGCCAAGAAGTAGAACGAAAATAATACCATTCCCCAAGAAATAATAGTTTCTTAATCCCTCTTTTTCTCCTCATACAGCGGACACAAACCAGGAACTGCTATCCAGTCTCTCATCATCTCCCTCCCCCTCTCTTTTTCTCTTTAACCAATCCCTAGCCAGCATGACAGGCGAGTAGGCAGGACACTCTTAGCCTCGAAACCAACAAGACATATGTTGCTGGTGAACATTGTTAACAAGAGGTGTACTCACTCCAAAATGTAAAAAGGAAAATAAAGTTCTTTGCTTTTAAAAGTTAACATTTGTATTACTTTTATTATTTCAACAACAACTAATGAAGACAAGTCTCAACCAGTGTTACAAGTGTAACTCTACATTTTCCAAGAAATAATCCCAACCCTAACCAAAAAAAAAGGAACATCTTGCGTGTATATTTAAAAAAAAAATGCTGAACTTTTTTTTATATAAAGGTTATTGGTTAGCATAATCCTACCAAGACATTGCTATCAATCACAGTTATTTTTTCGTGAAGACATAGAGGAGCCTTCTGAGAGTTTACAAAATTAATGACTAACCTAAGTACTTCTTTGTTTGTTTTTATGGGAGTATTTTAGAATTGATCCTAAAACTAATTAAAAAAAGGACATCTTACATGTATACAGGGTGACCCCCAAAAACAAAAAAACATAGAAAGTATATATAGAACATATGCTGTAGAACGGAGAAAAAAAGGCCAAAGACCCTAGCGTTTTGATGTGATGTTTTGAATATAATAAACTAGTTATGACCAAAGTTTCATTTCATTCGGACAAAACACTAATTCGAGTTGTAGCCCGTTTTTGTAGGTCACCCTGTATTTAAAAAAAATTGTTAAATCCTTTTTTATATAACGGTTATTAGTTAGCAATAAGACATATTCGTGTGAAGATGCATGCAGTAGAGACAAGGCATATGAAAACACACACAGGGTAAGTGGAATAAAAATACATAGTACATCTTAAAAAGTTGCTCAAATCTTAATTAAGCCCCTAAAATCAAATAACTGCCCAAAATTAACTTGCAATCCCTGTCATCTTATATGGTTTCAGGATAATTGACTGGCCTCAAGGCAATACTAATTATAAATTATAAGTGATAAATTAGCTTCTATTTCTCTTTTTTCTTTTTCTTTTTACAGATTAAACCTATCATATGAAAGGAGTATTATATGAAAAGAGTATAAACCACGTAAAGATGCACAAAGTGACAGTAACCACCTCAAAATTACTGTTAATCACCATTATTTTTTTTAAAAGACATGGAGGAACCTTCTTAGAAGACATTATCTTTTGACGAGTGCCTCTCTACATTTTCCAAGAAATGAGCATACACAATCCTCACAAAACAGATTTTCTATATATTTAGAAAATTGTTGACTTTCTTCTGTAAAGTATATTATTTATTTAACCACATCCTAAGATAGGCCTTGTGAGAAGACATGATATTCTTGTGAAGATACTAACTCTTTATTTTCTAAGAACTTGTTCTTCACAAAGCATATGCTGGTAGATGAAAGAAAGACATCATATTTATAAAGTAGATAAACCATTATAACTTGTAGTAAGTGATAGATAGTCGCTTCTATTTCGCTTAATATATTTTTTCTTTTTCTTACAGATTGAACCTATCGTATGCAAGTAGTATTATATGAAAGAATTATAAGCCATGGAAAGATGCACCAATAATCAATCTGTTGAACAGTTCTTGCCAGTGCCCGCCACTGTCAAGAAGTGATAAGAACCACCTGAAAATTACTGTCAATCACCATTATTACTATCAGTCACAGTTTTTTAAGATATGGAGGAAGCTTCTGAAAAAACATTTTTTGTGAAGAGTGTAGTTCTACTTTTTCCAAGAATCTGTTTACACAAACCATATGAAGATGCACCAGGGAAAAAATTTGTATCCGTGCGGAATTTGTAGACAATTCTTGTGAAGAGAAGTCATATTCTTGTGAAGAATGTAACTCTGTATTTTCCAAGAACTTCACAAAACATATATGCTGATACACAAATAGAAGACGTCATATTTATAAAGTAGATAAACCATTATAACTTGTAGTAAGCAATAGGTACTAGCTTCTATTTCTCTTAATATATTTTTTTCATTTTTACAGTTAAAACCATTTCATATGAAAGGATAAAGGAGTATAAACAACATAAAGATGCACAGAGGAAAGACAGGAATATTTTCAAATTGGAGTAACCAAAGTCTTAACTAAAAATAACACCTTGAATCTTGTATGTTTAAAAAAAATTGATGCATCTTTTTTTATATAAATATTATTGGTTAGCATCATCCTAACAAGACATTATTGTCAATCTATAAACAAAAATGCTGATCTTTTTTATATAATTTTATATTGGTTAGTGTAATCCTAACATGACACAGAGGAACCTTCTGAGAAGACATTTCTTTTGTGAAGAGTGTAGAAAATTACTAACTTGATTGCTTCTTTGTTTTTGTATCTGTATATTTAAGAAATAGCTGACACTTTTTTTATAACAATTACGACTTAAGATATATTTAAGCATATTCTAACCCGAACAAAAACAAAACCCCTAACACTTGCATCTATTTTTTCTTAAATTGCTTAAAATCACATTTCTTTTTCTTTTAAGATATGGAGGAACCTTCTGGAAAGACATTTTTTTCTGAAGAGTGTAACTTTACGTTTTCAAAGAAAACTGCTTGCATAAATCATGTGAAGATGCACCAGGGAAAGAAAGGAATATTTTAAAATTGGAGAAACCAAAATTAACCCTAGCCCTAACTTTAAAAGAACACCTCTTATCTGTATATTTACACAAAAAACGTTGCTGACTTTTTTTATAAAGGTTATGACTTCAAATATATTTAAGCATATTTTAATTCAAACAAGACATTACTATTGATCACAGTTAAGACATGAAGGAGCCTTCTGAGAAAACATTTTTTTGTGAAGAGTGCAGCTCTACATTTTCCAAGAAATCTGCCTATGCAAACCACATGAAGATGCACCGAGGAAAGAAATCGTATCCGTGTGAAATTTGCGGACGATTCTTCTCGCAGAGTTCATCGCTGAAGATGCATACCCGAACACATACAGGAGAGAGGCCATTTCAGTGTTCGGTGTGCCGAAAAAGTTTTTCGATGAAATCGAACCTGCAAATTCATATGAGGATACACACGGGTGAGAAGCCTTATTCTTGCAACGAATGCGGTGTTGCATTCATGCAGAAGAATCAACTCAACAGCCACATGCAGATGCACACAGACAAATCACATCAATGTGTGGTTTGTGGGACGGGATTTTCCCAAATACAGCTTCTAAGATCACACATGCCGAAACACGTGGAGGAGAACCCATATTACTGTGAAGTGTGTTGTGCTGTTTTTTCACATAAAGATGAAATGAACAACCATATGCAAATGCATACATTAGAAAAACCGTATCGGTGTGAAGTATGTGGTGCTAATTTTTCACATAAGTTTAAACTTAAAATACACATTAGAAAACACACAGGAGAGAAACCATATGCATGCCAGGTTTGTGGATCAGCATTTTCACTCAAACAATCGCTGACGTCACACGTACGTATACACACTGGAGAAAAACCATATTTCTGCAACATTTGTGGTTTTGCTTTCACGCGGAAGGACGAGGTCAACAGCCACATGCGAACTCACACACGTGAGCGTCCATATTCATGTGAGATCTGTGGGGCAGAATTTGTGCAGCATTCACACATGAAATCACATACTCGCATACACACAGGGGAGACACCGTATTCATGTGAGGTTTGCGGCCGAGGCTTCACACAGAATTCTAATCTGAAATCCCACATCCGAACACATACCGGAGAGAAGTCTTTTGTTTGTGACCTTTGTGACACGGCATTCTCCCGGAAAGAACGTCTGAGAGTTCACCTACAAAAGCATACTGGAGCCAGGCCACATTCTTGTACAGTTTGTGGGAGAACATATTTAGAGAAATCTCATTTAACAAGGCACATGAAAACACACACAGGCTAATTGTTTGTATTACTCTCTTGCACTTAGTTCACCGAGTATATTTCTCTTTTAGGGTGTCCCATATATTTAGAGAAATCTTGTTTGACAAGGCATATAAAAACACAAAACTATCTGGCAAATATACCTGGTGAACTAAGTGCAAGAGAGATTAAAACAATTGCACTTAAAGCGACAGTCAGAATCTTAAAAAGATCTCTCGATTGGAATATCTGAGTTGGCAGGTGAATGTTTTTCATCTGGTAGGATGCCCCTTGACAAACTGATAAGAAATTTTAAAAAAAGAGGGAAACGTCATCATCCCTTAAAGAAATCAACATTATACTAGTTGTGATAGGAGCAATTTGCCTAATGAAATAAAATCTTCAGAAATACTTGGAAACAAACCCTGGAAGACCAAGCTGTAACAAAATACAGAAAGCAGCCACAAAGGGAACAATGTCTATCCTTAAAAGAACCCTCAGATATAAATTCAAATCATAACAGAATCAAGTGTTAGCTCCAGGAGGAGTTAGCTCCCCTGATCTCTTAAAACTAACTGAAGTAAGATTTAAAAAAAAATGCTAGTTGTTTGTAACTCTCTCACTTGGTTCACCAGGTATATTTCTCGTAAGATGTTCCATATATTTGGGAAAATCTCATTTGACAAGGCATATGAAAACACACAGGTTAGTAGCAGCCATAAAGGGAACAGTATCTATTCTTAAAAGAGCCCTCGGATATAAATTTAAATCATAACAGAATCAAGTGTGAGCTCCAGGAGGGAGCCCCTTGATCTCTTAAAACTTACTGAAGTAAAATAAATTTTTAAAAAAGCTAGTTGCTTGTTTGTGTCTCTTGCACTTTGTTCATTATGTTATATTATGAATAAGCGTATGGTGACGGGGAAGAACCAGACAAACAATATAAGTTTAATTTTAAGTGATTGATTACTCAATCGTTTCTTTTAAAAACAAACTTAAGAAAAGCAAAATAAAATCAAGTGTTCTTCAGTTCAACAACGGTTTGTCTCTGCTGTTAAGGTTATTCATTCAACATAGTCTTTATCAGCGATTCGCATCCTTTGTTGATAAAACATGAGAATATTTGTTATTCTTGTGATGGGTGGTATTGATAAAAATCTCGGAAAATAGTTTTTTTTTTAATTGGAAACGCTAAGGGATGAAACTTAGCAGATTTGGCGTCTATTTGTTATTAAAATAATGTTCCTCTTATGTTTAGGTGGGACGTTTATTTCAGCTATACTTTACAGCTTTGTAGATTTTTACATGCTACAGATTTGTCGTCTGCCAGTCAGCGATATCGATTTTGTCTGCAGCCGTCTCCTCTCTCAGGCAAGCATCTAGTAGTAGTGCCTATGATGGATTTGGGAATTTGACCAGTGGTCTGGTATGGAAGTCAGTACTAGCCGGTGGTAGACCGGTGAAGTTGTATTACTCCTTATGTCTTGGTTTTTGTTGAGACCCGTGGCCAAACTGGGCAGGGTTAAAGTTGGTTGCTCTTCTTGTGTTCAAAGTTGGGTTCTCAACTGACAGGGATTTGTGCAGCGTCTATTGAGCCAATCTCTTTGCATCAGCTATGCCCCTCTCTATTTAAACGTAAACATAGCAGGTGCCCAGCTCCCACAACGTCGTTTCTGATTGATCAAAATTTTATTTTGACAGCCAATCAAACTGTTGGAAATTAACCAAGTTAATTATTTTTATTAACCAGAGTTAAGTATTTTGGTATTTTGTAAAGATTTGTTAATATTGTTGTTTTTAGCTGCTGCTGCTGTTATTTGTCATGGTTGGGACTGTCCCTTTTAATTCCGTAATGTATTTGCTGCTCCTGCTAATTTGTTGTTTTCTTTGTGAGAAAGCTTCACAAATCGAAATGATATCTCGGCCTCAACTTCGTAACAACTAGGTATATTTCTCTCGTAAGACGTTTCATATATTCGGAGAAATCTCATTTGACAAGGCATACAGGTAAGGTTGGATGTCCCACCCCTTAGAAGAAAAAGATGAAGACAAATGAAATAAAATAAAAGGTAGTTTATATCTCTCATGTACTTGGTTCACCAAGTATATTTTTCACTGTTAATTCAAACTTAAGAAAACGTAAACATTCAGGAAGTAACTGCTATTAACTGGTTTTTCATGCCAGTAGGAACATACAGTGGTTATGTCCCAAAACCTAGTATACAAAATTAAGACACTGAAAGTGAACTTTCTTTACCTAAATATGAAATGGAAGTCAGTAAACATGAAACGAAATACAAAACGATATGGAAATAATTTATTTAAAAAAAAAATGTTTTAGTTTTAACACTTCTTGTGCTATCATGAAGCAATAAAAAAATAATAAACTTTTATTTTTACATTTCTATAGTGCTTTTATCATGAAAAAACTAATGAGAATTTTTCTTATTTACATTTTTATAAATGGTGTCTTTTTGAAATAATATTTTTGTCTCCACAAGTTTTACCACAGAATGCATGAACATTTTTTATTAACACTTCTTGTGTTATCAAAAAAGGTTTCGGTTTCATAATTCAATTGAAGATAGCTGCTTTGTTTTATGATACATTATTTATGACAAATTTATTTGATAAAATTTGTGAATATTTTGAAGTATTTCCATATGAATATATTTTAAATATTTAGAAAATTATTTATAAAAATGTAAACTATAAAAGGTGCGATTTTTTCGAACAAAATATTTCCATATGACTATATTGTAAATATTAAAAGAAATATTTATAGAGATTTAAAAAATAAAAGTTTTTTTTTTTTTTATCGTTTCATGATAAAACAAAAAGTGGTTCCATATGGTTTCATATTTTGTTTTATGCTTAGTGACTGCTGTTCCATATTTAGGTAAACCGAGTCTACTTCCAGCGTTTAAACTTTGTGTACTAGATTTTTGGACAGCAAACCAAGTATTTTCTGGAAAAATTCACCGAAGACTATATAGATAAAGAAGACTCTAAAGTCTGAAAAGAGGATCACCCCATTGCGATCAGGAGAAAATTATAAAATCTTCCCAAGATCAAGGCTTCATAATTGTTGTGGAGACGCCCACTAATTAACATAGGTGGGTGAGTGATATATATAAAAGTATCAATCACCAATACCAGGAGAGTTCTGCAATGGCCGCCAAATAGGCAAGACGCCTATGTTGTCTCCAGTAAGACATGCAACACGCCTCTTGCCAGAATATCTCCAACTGAAGTATATCTGAAGACATGTAAATATGTATATTACTTTTCTGCCTAATATATTATTGTTATACCTTTACTTTCTGTGTTCTTGTTAATTATTTGTGCAGACACAACAATAATCAATGCTTTTAAGAAAAAGAGTGGGCTAAGCAATGACAACAAGTGCTGGTTCTGCCACATAGAAGTAGAGACTGTCAGCCACGTGACATCCAACTAAGGTTTTGCTGGGGGCGGCTACTATATGATGCAACACAATGGTGTTTGTAATCTCCATTGGATGATCTGTAAAAAGTTGATCATCAAATTCAGCAGAATTTTAAAAAGATCTCTTGGTTGGATTACCTCAGTGGGTAACTGTCTTGCATCTTGTAGGATGCTCCATCTTCAGCTTGGACTTACTGGTAAGGAAATTTTTTTAAAGTTAGAACTTGAATCAGGTACCTAATAGATATCTAAATTACTACTAGACACTATCGTTGAGTAAACCCTGGCTAAATATTCAAAATTACTTATTATTTGCCGCCTCAATAAGATCTCCTCAGAATGGCTTAACACCAATGGTTTTTAGAATGAAGCAGCTTCTCTAAATTTGGGTGTTTATACGGGTCTCTTTTTTACTTGTGTAAAATTTGTGGAATTGAAGTTCTAGGAGAATTATGATCTGAAAAGACATTTGAGAATACACACAATGCTTACAGGAGAAAACTTGAATGTATACTAGACACTATCTTCGAATGTCTAAATTCTTTTTATACAGGGGTTTGTCAGGACAACCTGATATGAGTATACTTTTCGCTAGATGTAAATCCTGACCAAATATTTAAAATCGCATAGTGTTCACTGCAAAAATAAGATCTCCTCTGTATAGATAACCACACTATCTTTTACAAGAAATGGTGCAGTCAGGTTACCTTAAGTAAACTGTTAAAAAAACAAACAATACTCGCATGCACATGTCTCAGTTTCTCCCTGTTTTTTTTTTTATACTTCATTTTTTTAAAAAGAAATTTAACGTTATGTTTAATACCTACGGGTATTTCTGCTTATAGTAAAAAAGAATTCTGCATTAATTACAATTGGTCAAGATCAAAGTGTAGTATCTGTTCTTCAGATGCTGCACTTCATTTTCTTGTTCTCTTTCGGTGGAGGAGAAATCCTTCACGACTGAGACAATTTTTATTTTTGTACCTTTTCTCCACGTTAAAAAAGGACCTTGGTGTCTAACTCTGTCCCATGGGGAGGCATAGTAAATAGGTACAATATAATATTTATTCGTATTTTATGACTAGGCAACACTGGACCACCTCCTAGTATGTATGTATATATATATATATATATATATATATATATATATATATATATATATATATATATATATATATATATTTGTATATACAATATATATATACAAATATAGTCATCCACATACAGTACTGTTTCGCTATTTCACAGCTCATCAGTGCAGCTAGCCAGGCAACTGTCTCAAGCCAGGATCAAAATGACAGTCAAGGCTTCTCCCCATTACGCTATACGGCTGATGCTGTGTGGGTAATGAATTAATGATGTTTTGACATATGTAAATATATGTATAAATATGTATATTTATGTATAGATATATTTGTATATATAATATATATTTAAATATATCTATAAATACACATTTATATATAAATTTATATATATGTATATGTATTTATATAAATATAGTAAGTTTTGAAAAATATATGGCAATTAAGCTACATAAAAATTTGTGTGTTTAATCCTCATCAACATTCGTCAGGCACTAGCCTGACAAATCACGCACTATCGAAGTAAATACTGAAAATATTTACATAAAGTTTTGTATATTTTACGACCAGGCAACACTGGGTGGCCTGCTAGTATATATATATATATAAAGTGTTAATACTATAATTACACTTCATACTACTTACCCTGGGTTTTATGTCTCCAAAATGTAATCGATATAATGAGAATTTTAATTTTAACGTTAAGAATTTATATTTTTAAAAAGCCATTCTGTATTCTGATTAAACAAAAAACAATATATAAGTAAGTGTTAGCCCCAGGATTGACCTCTTGACCGTTGAGAATTTACAAAAGAAACTAACAATATTCTTATCACGTTTCTGACTTTTCAGAAAACAATAAGCAAAAACTTACTTGTATTTGTCACGGTATCATCCTGGTTGACTTCCTTCTGAGCACGAACTCTAATAGGCCCCAAATTGTCAACTAAGCTCCAACCTCTGTCCCTTTGCCGCAATGTTGCATCCCTGTATTTGTTTTACAAGTACTTCAAAGGAATGTTTGTAAAATAAAATGTGATTGTTTTTATAGCCAAAACAGTTTGTCATTTATTTCATAAATACAGCAGTACTTTGGACATGATTTGGTGCTAGTAAAAATAAAACTGAAAGGAAATACAGAAGCGTATTGAACAATAAGTACTTGAACTTGGTTAGAATAAGCCAACTTCCTCCTGAGTATAACTGTATCTCAACCATCGCAGTCCAGTTTCAATGATCCTGAGCCAGGTCACAGGAAATGGCCAACCACTCCCGATTCCAGCAACAGAGACCAACTACTTGTGGGCCCGATAGTACTGCCAGCTCGTCCATAATTGTTGTGTCCCAGATATTCAGCTACCCAGGCAGAGAGGGAGAGGAAAGAGGATCTTGAAGATGAGCTCTTCTTCTGGTCGATGAGTCGGAGAAGTCATTAAAGAAGGATGAATGATAAAGTGTGTTAATTTAGTCGTAGGCAGAGAATAGAAATCAGAACACAATCTCCACAGACAGCGGTATCGCAGTATGCTCTGACCCCCATCATGCCCAAATTGAAATGAATGGCTCTCATCTTTGGGAAGCTCCATGTCTTGACAAGCTTCAGGGACTGATCTTCATTCCTGATCTGAAGTGGAACACATGCATCAAATCTGTTACCAATATCACTAGAAAAATAGTTGGATCACTCTATCGCTCCAGTATGTATCTCACTGCCGATGTAATCCTCTATCTGTATAAGAGCTAGGTACACTCTAAAATGAAATACTGTTGCCACATATGGGCAGGAGCTACTTGGCGCGCCCTATGTAGCCTTGATGGAGTTCAAAACCGGCTTCAAAACCTATTTGGTGATGCCCTTTTTTCTTCCCTGCAAAGTCTTTCCCATAGAAGAAACGTTTCAAGCTTGTCTCTGCTCTATTGTTATTTTCATGGCAAGTGCTCGACTGAACTCCAATCATTGCCAAACTTTCACAAAAACATTCGACTATCTACAACCATTATAAACTATTTCCCCCACTCTCTATCTGTGTCTAAATCTAAATGCAGATTCCATGAACAAAGGTTCTTTCCCAGAACTGACTGCCTGTGTAACACCTTTCTGCTGTCCTGCTTCCCAGTTAAATACAACATGGTAGCTTTCAAATCCAATGTAATTTCTATAAATAGTTTTTTTTTGTTTTAAAACTTGTGTTATCATAAAAAAGAAAAACTAATGCGAATTTTTATTATTTACATTTCTATAAATCGTGTTTTTTTTTATTTTAAATAATATATTTATGTCTTTCACAAGTTTCATCACAGAATTTTGTCATAAATAATGTATGAAGGTTTTTTTTTATTAACAATTCTTTTGTTATCAAAAAAAGATTATTTTAACCATTTGTATAAAATAAGTTTCTTAAAATAAATGAATGGAATTTTGTCATAAATAATGCATGAACGTTTTTATTAACACTTCTTGTATCAAATAAAAAAAAACTTAATTTCGTTTCATGTTTAGTGACTTCCGTTATATATTTAGGTAAACCGAGTCTATTTCCAGCGTCTTAACTTTGAGTACTGAATTTTTGGACTTAACCTTGCTCGAATGTTTATTTCCGGATTCCCTTTCGGGTGACTAACGTAATTTCCCATAAGTTACGATCTGTTTCTAAATCATAATCCCCCCCCTTACCCACACATACACCCGCGTACCATCATCAAGGCAAATTGGTTTACTCTTTCTTCTCGTTTCTTTACCGTCATATTAAATAAATTAATAAATTTCCATTGACATTCCAAAGATGATAAACATTAGTTTATCTTTATGAGTAATGCTAAAGTTGTTTTGCGTTTACAAAACTGACAAATTAAATGTTTATTACGTTTCTAAATATTTTAGATTGATTAGTCTGTTTGTTTGTTTCTTTTTTACAAAGGAGTCACCACTTATCAAGGTCCGGAGGCCACTAATCATTGGTAGTGGAAATTTGGTAAATTGGATTACGTAAAGAGATGGCGCATCAAGAACTTGTTCACGCTAGACTTGAAGTCCGCTGGAATACAGGCAAACTGAAGAAAGTTCCACAGGTGTGCAGCAGTGCAGCACTCAGCAGCACTGCAGCAGTTCTAAGAAATTAGCTTTGTTCATAAAATCTACGTTTAGGTTTAGGCACAGATAAAGAGGGGGGAATTATTGATAGTGGTTTCAGCTAGACGAGTGTTTTTCGTGAAAGTTTGGCAAGAGGGAGGGGCATAGATTGGAGCTCAGACGACCACTTGCCATGAAAATAACGATAAAGCAGAGACAAGCTCACGACACAACGTCTCTTCTGTGGGAAGAAAAAAGGTCATCCCCCACTAGGCTATTTTGAACTCTGCCAAGGCAGGATAAGGTGCCTCTAGCAGTTTCTGCCCAGATGTGGCAACAGTACTCCATTCTTGGACGTACTTGGCTTTTATACAGATTGCATCGACAGTGAGGTATCTACTGGAGAGCGGTAGAATGGATAATCACCAAATCAAGCGTGAAGAAGATTATCTTGCGTAAAAAAATAATTTTGTGTCAGGAGTAAGATTTTTTTTTTTTTACATGTTATGACATTAAAAATAAATTATTATATTTTAAACTATTTCAGTGGAGACAATCACATTTTAAATGTGTCCAAAGTCCGTGAACCAAAGCCAAGATGGCTGTCTGTTATGAAACCTTGAACTTCGTGAAAAGCCTTGACCTTGATAATCAAAAAAGTAAAACGTTGTCAGCGGAATGAAACGAGAAATTGCTTCCAGGAAGCAGTACCTCACAGTATCAAAAAATCAATGGTGCATTGGTGCGATAGATTATTATTATTTAATTTTATAAAAACATATTATCTAAAAAAAAAATAAATAAAATAAATAAAAAATAATAAAATAAAATGACAGTTGTTTTTTCCCAAATAAATTATTTTTATTAACACATTGTTTTGAATAAAATATTTTTATGAAAAACCTTTTTTTAGGTACATGAAATATTTTTACGAAAAACCTTTTTGGGTACATGAAATAGTTTCATGAAAAACTTTTTGGTACATGAAATATGTTTATAAAAATATTAAATCTAACAATTTTTTTTTTTTTTTTAAAGTAAAATAACAGTTCCTTTTTCTAAATAAATTATTTTTGTCAACACATTGTTTTCAATAAAATATTTTTATGGCTATTTCTCAAAGGGCGTTTTCAGTTTTCATTTTGGTTTCAAAGTTTTAATTGTGCCTTGTGGTTTTCGTTTCATAGTACGGCGTTTCGCTTCTTTTTCTTTTTTTTTTTCTTTTTTTTTTTTTTTTTAGCAGCCGATTTACCGCCATCCTGGCGTTGGTTCACATACTTGGGACACATTTAAAATGTGATTTCTTCCACTTAAAATGGTTAAAATAAAATAAAATAAAATAAAATAAAAAAAGACATAAAATCAAGCATGATAAAGGAGTTAATATGAATTCATTGATACTCAGAGTTAATCTACTATGTTTTGTACTTGTGCATTTAGTGACTCATGATTTCAACAAAGTGACATATATATATATATATATTTGTAGTCATCGACATAAAGTACTGTTTCATTGTATCACAACTCATCACTGCCGCTAGACTAGCCCCTCTCCCAAGCCGAGGATTGAACTTAAACCCATCGCATTGGCAGTTCTACCCATCGATCCACAGGAGCAGTACCCGCAAATAACCTCGCCAAATGTCTTTTTAAATAAACATTTGCCCACGACTTCTACAGTGCTCATAGATGAATGTTACCCAAGGCAAGATGAGTTACTCTTCTACCTACTTGGATAAGCTTTAAAGCATTTATTTATTTCAAATAAAAGTAATCTCAAGTTTGTTGAATTAGAGAAAAATTAAATAGCGATTCTATTACAATTACAGCCATTTGGATCCTCGATTATTGCTCCAAAATCGAAAATGAAATAAAATACTGGTAGACTTTTACATTTACATACGGATGTGAAATTTATTGGATAGGTTTCTGCTAGTATTTTGTTTGATCTTCGATTTTTGAGCGATTAGCAGCTATCCAAACAGCTCTCACAAAACCATTTTTTTTAAAACCCAGACTTGACAACATTTTTGTTTCAAAGCAAACAAAGGTGTTTAAAATACGTTAAAACACCCATAAAAAACTCATCCACATAGGTAGAAGAGAAACTTATCTTGCCTTTGGTAGTATTTGTTTATTATATCTCTGTCTCTACTATTAAACGTAATATGATCTTAATCTATTTAAATTTCTATCCAATTTTCACCAATAACGATTACTCTTGTCCTGATGACCACCATGCACTCATTAACCCTTATCCTTGAGTGGCTGACAGGCTTTGATAAGTGGTAACTCCCTTGTCAAAATTTTTTCTAATTAAAAATATGACATCTTCGTTCCGTAGTGATTACGTACGTCATAAAGATTTTTTTGTAATTTTTGTCTTTTTAAGAAAAGCAATTCTAAATCAAAACACTAAATATTGTAAGAAATTCTGCAGAAATAAGCAGGCACTTCATTGGTCGGTTTGACCACCCACAGTTTTGTTTGGACCAATCAGATTGATCATTGTTATTAACTGCCGAGTCGTATTTTGGTGTTATTTTTCTGTTTCAGGTGGCATCAGTTTTTATTCAAGACAGCAGGCCGAATGGACGTGAAAACCTGATCTCCTTATTCGAGGCACGGAGCCTCAAATCCCTTTTGTCTCTTTGAGACGTTTTAATGCCCTAATGTGGAACAAAATGTTTTTATCATTTGCAAACACTAATGCCCTTTTGTCAGGCGAAATATTATCTTCTTCGCACACTGATGAGCTTTTATGGTTGGACTGACTTTCATCATTACTTATTTAATGTCTCCCCGAGACGATTCTTAAGGTCTACAGTTTGACCTGCCAATTGTCCACCATTCGGACGTTGTTTTCCAGTGAACTCCATGAAAACAACTGCACTCGAAGTATTCATCATTGGAAGGCATCACTTCGAATACATCGACCTGCTGCAATTATTCTTCGAACAGCGTAGAGACTTAAATCGTGCAAACGCGAAGATAAACATGAACTATTACCTTTTACGGGTGTTACCCACTCTGTTCCGCAGAAAGCTAAAGATGGTACATCTTTTGCGATTGGATCTTTACTTTAATAAAATTTGCATTGAAGTTTAAAGGCGAGCCTGTTGCGATTTCTGTTGCCTTTCTTTCATCCTGCCGGGAGCAAAACTGAGGTGGGAAAATATCTCATAATATTAACAATTAACAAAGTAATTTACTCTTCTATCTACATAGCTAAGTGTTTGTGTTTTAACAATTTATTTTTCTATATTAAATTAAAATACAAAAACAAAAGTCAGACAAACTAGTCAAAAACAAAGGTAAATTTATACAAATACCGTGACAGCGAATTATTAATAATAACCCTAACCCTAACCCTAACCCAGTTTTCAGATTCGTGTTCAACACACCGAAACGTAACAGAATACTACGTCTGTTTTTACTAATTCGCTGTCACGGTGTTTGTATAATAATACCAAAACAAACCTATCTGAAAACATTGCCAGACACAGTACATTTGTATGAATTTATTTAAAAAATCGGACGAACCGTTTAGAAGTTCATAGGAAACAAACGCACATACCGACACACACACACACACACACACACACACACACACACACACACACACACACAAATTCCTTTTATATAATAGTAAGGTAACAATAAACATACAGCAAAGTCTTTATGGTGTACGTACTCATCAGGGAACAAAGATATCATATACCAAAAATCACATAAATTGACCAAAAACTTTTTTTTTAACTAAGAAAATCAAATTTTATGATGAAGCAAAACGAAATTTGACCTGTTATGTTGAATAAATAAGAGGGAGACAACTCAATTCAAACTACAGAGATAAAAACCAGCCTGATAATGGATGCATTTTAGTATTAAAATAATTAAAAATTATAAATTTTAAAACAAAATTTTTGACAATTTACATGATTTTTCGAATAGCACTCGTCTAGCTACAACCATTATCAACAATTTTTCATACTGTCTATGTGTTTCATATTCAATCTATGGTTAGTTCCGTGGAAAGTGCTCGTTTGAGCTTCAAACTTTCACAAAAACACCCGTTTAACTACAACCACTATCAACAATTTCCTCCTCTCCCTATTTGCCTAAATCTAAACAGAAATTTCATGAACAAAACTTCTTTTATAAAACTCTATTCTGCTAGCCTGGTTTCCAACTGACTACAAAATGGTCATCTTCAAATCTAATATAAACAAGTTCTTGTTGAGCCGCCCCTTTAAATAATCAATTTCTACCCAGTTCCCACCTCTAACGATTACTACACTATTGTCCTGGCGACCATCATACACTCATTAACTCTTATCCACGAGTGGCCTACAGACCTTGATAAGTGGTAACTCTCTTATATATATATATATATATATATATATATATATATATATTTTTTTTTTTTTGACATCTTTGTTCCATGATGAGTACATGCATTATAAAGATTTTTCTATTTTTTTTGTTTTTTTTAAATAAATATTACCAAAAGTCAGATACTCTTGTACCTACCTTGATAAAATTTTTTGTGTTTTAACATTTTTTTTTTTTTTTTTTTTTTTGCATAGTAAGTTAAAATAAAAGAAAGAAAATTGAACAAAATTAGTCAATAAAACTTTGCAGTAATTTGGGGGAGCTAACCACTTCAATATAACCAATAAAAAACATAAAAATGAAAACAAGAAAACAAAGCACTTATGCACAATACAAACTGTTATGTTTTTAGATAGGATTTTCAAGTTGAATTAAACTTTTACAGTGTCTTTTATTTATTAAATTGTTACGTGAAAGTACAGAATAGTTAACAATTACTCATCGCTTCGACGCTTCCCCCCTTTAGAATGGGTTTTAAAATAATAAAACAAACTTAAAAAAATGACCAGACTATCCATTTTTGGGGGCAAAGTCGCTGCCAAAAAATACAAAAAAATCTGTATGATGTATGTACTCGTTACAGAACGGAGATATCATATTCCAAAAATCACGTAAATTGATCAAGTAGTTTTATTTAAAGGTAAAAAAAAAAATGATTTTTAGTGAGTTTACTACTAAACTTCATTGAACGTAAGGCTGAGTATTCACCTCCCAATATTGATTTTAATTGTTCCCTCTCCCCCTTTTTTTATATCATCAGATTTAATCGGGTAATTCTTTTTGGGGACTCCAGCAGCACTCCAGGACGCCAAAAGTATGTCAGTACGGTAAATTTCATACCGTCATAAAACAACTTTCTACAAAAAAAAAAAAAAAAAAAAAAATTATTTTTACATTTTTATCTAGCAAATAAACATAAAATTATATATCAAAACCCAGGTTTATTATTTTTAAAACCCAACAATGAAGCTGAAGTCGATGTTTTCGATTGTAAAACAAAATAACTTTTTTTCAATAATAAACGTGTTTTTTCATATATATATATTTTAATTTTTATGTTTATTCGCTGGATAGATGTATAAATATCATTGTAAAAATAAACTTTATTCATTTTTATTCTTTAGAAAATATAATTCCTCGGTATGCCACACACAATTTTATCAAACTAAATCAGTTTCGTTTAAGAAAAAAAAAAAAAAAAAAGAAAAGAAAAAAAAGCCAACTTCGTTGGATAATTTTGATTTTTTTTAAATAATAAACGTGTTTTTGTTTTTCATGTATATTTTTATGTTTATTCGCTGGATATAAAGATCATCATAAATTTTTTTCTCCCTTTTTCCTTTAGAAAAACAATTCAATACAGAGTCAGCAGCATTGTTTACCGGTAAAACTGCATCTTGAACTGGACTGGCTTAATTTACACGCAGTGTCTTTTCTATCCCTTTGGGTGGCTCCAGTGAGGTTGTCAGAAAAGATTTGAGAAATGTGTTTTTCTTCAAGTGCTGATTGGACAGAAAGAGGATACCCTCTGTCATGTGGTATGCTCTGTTTTACGTCCGCATGAAAAGACAAAGTTTTACTTTTCATCTACACAGAATTTGCGTGGGTGTATATGGCAATATGCGCATAATTGAAATATTATTAATTTATTTTAATGTACAGTAAATGCGCGTAACTGAAATGTTATTTATGTATTTTAATGTTTCTGGCGTACTGCTACAATACAAGAAGACGTGGAGAAAAAAATATAAGGGTGGGAGAATGGAGGTGGACGGTGATTTCCAAATGAGGGAAGGCTGGGGTCAAAAAGAAAAGGATTTGGGGAAATCTTGAAGTTCTTTAGTGCCAAAAACAAAGCAGAAATGGGATCTCATTTGTACCACTAACTGTGGAATAATCGGAATTACCTCCCTTGGACTGTTAACCCTCTTTCCTCTTATTGAACTCTTTTGGAATGAGAGACAAAGAAATGTAATGTAATCGAGGCCCACGCGGGCTGGAAGAGGAGTCAATAAATCCTGTCGTATTTCATATTTCTCTATTTGTTCTGTTCTTATATTAAACCCTTCAAAACATTACATGGAGTCAGAAGTGAGATCGAGAAAAAAAAAAAGAAAGAATTTTATATATACAAGGAAAAAAGAAAGACATCAAAACAGCAAACAAACCCGGACAACCGAAGTAAATTACAAAAAAAAAAAAAAAAAAAAAAAAAAGAGTTTCGTCAGAAAACTAGTAAGTTTGTTTTATTTTTACAAAAAAGTAAATAAATAAAATAAAGAAATAAAATAAAATTATGGCTCAAAGAAATTTCAACGCCAATATACTGCCCCCGGCAAAAATGTCTCTGTCAGGAAATGTTGCAAGCAATTGGAGGAAATTTAAACGAAATTTTTTGAATTATTCTGTGGTCAGTCGATTGTCAAACGAGGTTGATTCAATATATCAGACTTCTGTTTTCCTTTCTATAATCGGTGAGGAATGTTTCGATATTTTTGAAGGGTTACATTTTAATTCGGAGGAGGATCGAAATAATCTTCAAAAAGTCTTGCAAAAATTTGAGGACTTCTTTGTTGGAGAAACGTATGAAGCGTACGAGTCATACAAATTTCACCTTTGAAAGCAGGAACCGGAAGAAAATGTAGAAACCTATATAGCGGTTCTACGCCAGCTTGCAAAAAGTTGCAATTTTGGACAATTAACGAACAGATTAATTAGGGATCAAGTTGTTGTTGGGGTGAAGGATGATATGTTAAGGGAAAAATTTTTAGCCGATAAAACCTTAACTCTAGATAAATGCCTGCAAATGGGTAGAGCACATGAAACCTCAAAGCATCAGTCACAAGCTATATCCTCAGCAGAACCAGATACACAAATAAACCGTGTACTTAGAAAAAATAATTTTCAGTATAATAATAAAATGACTAAAAGAAAGTGCATACGATGTGGATATTTACTTCACACGGCAGAGATGACTGCCCAGCGATGCATGCAACATGCAATAAATGTAAAAAACTAGGACATTATGCATCGGAACGGAGAACAAAATCGGTAAGGGGAGTTGCAAAAGAAGAAAATGACTTCCTAGGGTCGATCTCATTGGGAAACATTAAAAACGGTGAAGAGGAAGGAAAAATTGACTGGCAAGCCAATATAAAGGTCACCACCGCGAAGAACAGCAGAATAGTCAACTTCAGATTGGACACAGGCGCTGATGTTACTGTAGTGCCGGACCGGTTCTTTAGGAAAAATTCTCCTATAATAAAGCAGACGGATAAAAGACTATATGGACCAGATCAGAACAAGATAAAGGTGATTGGAAAAGTAGATGCTACACTTTGTTATAGAGAAAAAAATTCACTGCAAGAGTTGTACATCGTTAAGGACTTGATGGAACCATTGTTAGGTGGAACAGCAATTAAAGCTTTGAACTTGTTGAGCAAGATCAACTGTATAGAAGGCAGAGATCACCAATATAAAAAAAATTTTTCAAAAGTATTTACGGGACTAGGAAAACTGAAGCATGTTTATAAAATACATTTGGATAAGAATGCTCAACCTTTTTCAATTACAACTCCCAGACGACTAGCCATTCCTATGAAACAAAAAGTCCAGGATGAGCTGAAAAGATTAGAAAGTGAAGATATCATCCGCCCAATCGAAATGCCTACTGATTGGTGTGCTCCTATTGTAGCAGTTCTAAAGAAGGATGGTAAAATCAGACTTTGTGTTGACTTCACTAAACTTAATGAAAGTGTGAAGCATGAACATTTCCCACTACCTTCTTCAGACCAGTTATTAGCTCAACTTGATGGAGCCAAGATATTTAGTAAACTGGACTGCAACAGCGGATTCCATAAAATTATGTTGCATGAAGATTCTCAGAAGCTTACCACTTTTATTACGCCATTTGGAAGATATTGCTATAAGCGCCTACCATTTGGAATAAGTTCAGGCCCTGAAATTTTTCACCGCGAAATGACACACATTTTGTCAGGAATACCAGGAGTCATCTGTGACATAGATGATGTTCTTGTCAGTGGGAGAAGCCAACAGGAACATGACCGGCATTTAAAAATAGTGCTAGAGAGAATGGAGGCAGCAGGAATAACATTAAATGATAAATGTGCATTCTCTGTTAGCAAAATTAAATTTATTGGGCAACTCATTTCCGAAGAAGGTATCCAAATAGACCCAGAGAAGATTAATGCAATCATGAACATGGCCAGACCACAAAACGTGTCTGAACTACGACGACTGCTAGGGATGGCAAATCATGTTGGTAAATTTGCTGAAAATTTAGCAGAGACCACAAAACCACTCAGAGATCTCCTGAGGAAAGACAATGCATGGATTTGGGATGAGCCTCAGGAAACTGCATTTAAAACACTAAAGTAAAAATCTGAGTTCTGCACCAGTACTGCTCCATTATAGTGCTGATAAGCCAACAAAATTTCGGCTGATGCATCTTCCTATGGCTTGGGAGGAGTATTGCTCCAGAAACAAGGGAATGACTGGAGACCTGTATTTTATGCATCGAGAGCACTTACTGAAACGGAACAGAGATATGCTCAGGTTGAGAAAGAAGCTCTTGCAGTCACTTTGTGTTGCGAAAAATTTGCCGACTTTTTGATTGGGCTGCATAAGTTCATAATTGAAATGGATCACAAGCCATTATTGGCATTATTAAAAACAAAACGGCTTGATGAACTAACCCCAAGAATACAACGTTTCTGTATGCGCTTAATGAGATTCACCTATGAAATCATGCATACCGCTGGGAAAAATCTCATTACAGCATACACTCAATCTAGAGCTCCAAACAGCCTACCAACCAAACATGAATTTGAGCAGGAGACAGAGACAGACATGTTCATCCGTTCAATTATACAAAACATCTCTGTTACCGACAGGAGATTGGAAGAAATAAGGGTGAAACAACACTCTGACAAAATCTGCAGTCAAGTCATGAACTATTATAAAATGGACCATTGGCCTGAAACCGCTACA
This sequence comes from Euprymna scolopes, assembly GCF_053919585.1. NCBI lineage: Eukaryota > Metazoa > Mollusca > Cephalopoda > Sepiida > Sepiolidae > Euprymna > Euprymna scolopes. Next base: position 50,222,841 of record NC_136502.1, read on the forward strand.
CGAGACCCTCAGCTAAGACCCTACTGGTTTATAAGGCAGGATCTTACAGTCTGCCAAGGACTTTTACTGTATCAGAACCGACTAATCATCCCTGCGGATCTTCAAAAAGAATCTTGGATCGTCTTCATGAGGGACACCAAGGTATAGTGAAATGTAGAGCATTGGCACGGAGTAATGTTTGGTGGCCAGGACTTTCAAAGCAAATAGGGGAGAAAATAGAAAAATGTAGTATTTGTGAAAGAGAAAGAAGATATCTGCCAGAACCCCTACAACCAACCAAGTTGCCAGATTACCCTTGGCAAAAAGTTGCGATGGATTTATTTGAATTGAATGGCCACAAATACCTCATAGTTATACACTATTATTCAAGATGGATAGAAATATCACATCTTGAAAATACCAATGCAAGTTGTATCGTAAACCACTGCAAATCAATATTTGCTAAGTACGGTATACCTGAAATGATAATAAGTGACAATGGCCCTCAATTTATATCTAAAGATTTCCTGGAGTTTGCAAAAATCTATGGTTTTATTCACCTTACCAGCAGCCCACACCATCCACAAGGCAATGGCGAAGCAGAACGTGCTGTTCAGACAGTCAAAAATCTTTTTAAAAAGTCAAAGGATCCTTACATTGCTTTACTTAATTACCATACTACTCCACTACCGCATGGCCAAAGCCCTGCAGATTTGTTGATGAATAGGAAACTCAGGACTCGCATTCCAGCACTTCCTCACCAAAATGAAAATTATCAACAAAGTGTTGAAAAATTCAAAGAAGCAGACACTCGGGTCAAAATGAAACAAAAGTTGTATTTTGATAAACGTCATAGAACTAGAGAACAATCCTCTGTTACCCAAAGACAGACAGTTTGGGTGAAAACACCCAAAACGAGCCCAGCCAAAGTGGTAGATACTGTTACTCCAAGATCAGTCCTGGTTGAAACGGACTCAGGATTGTTTCGTAGAAACAGAAACCATCTTCGAAAAAGAAATGAGCACATCGATTTTCCTCAAATAGCTGCACCGACAGAATTATCTGTCTTACCAAATGCATCCAGAGACATTCCTGAGTGCAGCTACAATAATTTAATGGAACAAACTAACCAAACAGATGTGCAGTCAACTGTACACGAGGATATCCAATCCTTTAACTCAGAAAGTCCCAAAGTAAAATATACAAAGAGTGGTAGAAAAATTCAACCACCAGAGAAACTTTCACTATGAATTTGGGACTTGAAAGGGGGATGTGGAATAATCGGAATTACCTCCCTTGGACTGTTAACCCTCTTTCCTCTTATTGAACTCTTTTGGAATGAGAGACAAAGAAATGTAATGTAATCGAGGCCCACGCGGGCTGGAAGAGGAGTCAATAAATCCTGTCATATTTCATATTTCTCTTTTTGTTCTGTTCTTATATTAAACCTTTCAAAACATTACACTAGCCATGGGTCTTTTTAAGGACTATACTATTCTACGTGATGGGTTCCAAAGTACTCAGGACCGTGCGTGCCATACTTTATGGAGGGAACATGAATTCAAACCTGTCTTCTCGGTGGATGCATAAACTAGTGTTATGCACCCACCTCTTATTGAAATCCACTCAGGGCAACCTTTTCCAATCGCATCTGATTTTCACTTTAAGCAAATGTTTAAAATAAACAATCACATCACGATCTAAAACAAATGTCCCCTCGTAGACATTTTTGAGGCGGGTGATTCAAGTCACCATTCGTACTACTGCTAGGATAGCCAGAAAAAAAAACAAAAAAAATAACATTCTTTTCTCCCTCGACATAGGCAGATCAGTGTTGTCTATGACATATGTGGCATCAAAGAAAAGCGAGCGCTTCGCATCGATGCAAGCTGTTACCTCTTTTAGATACTCCATGAGTCCCCGAAGTTGGCTGCAATAGAAAAAGGCATGCTGCTCGGCTGTTTCAATTTTATAGTCATTGCAATATGGACACCAGGGAGCAGTGCTTTTATCTTCTTTGTGAAGTTTGGCAAAGTGTGGCAGTGCATTCCTGACGAGTCGCCAGGTAAGGCAAAACTCAGAATTATTCAGAACGTCCTGTCCCAAACTAAATTCCACTGTGAGCAGATTTCCTCCTCTGACCATCCTAGTCACTCCCAAAGGGGATCCAAAGTGGTACCCACCACTAGTGCCCGATACAGTTTTCTCCTAGGCTGTGAGAGAACACTGGCTCGACATTTGATAAAGAACTTTTGTCCCCTCTTCAGCATATGATAGCCCTCAACTGAGGCTGCAGTAGAAAAAGGGGTGCTTTGGCCGTTTCGATTTCATAGTGGCCATTGCAGCACGGACACCAGGGAGTGATGCTTTTGTCTTCTTTGTGAAGTTTCCGGACCAGTCGCCAGGTCAGGGAAAACTCAGAATTATTCAGAAAGTCCCATCCTAGCGCCCAATTCTACTGTGAGCAGATCTCCTCCTTTGTGCTGTGATCTTGGCCCAAAGGCCAAGAAAGACAATAGAATTATTGGTCAATCTCAAGATTCTTTTCAACTTCAAAAAAACCCTTTACAATGACGACTTTGATAGGTTTTTCGGTGTACTGAAAACGAATATAACGTTTAAAAGTGGCGCAGAGAAATAGTTTTCATGATATGAAAAAATTACTTTTTCAAAAAATGGAAATTACTATTCTAAATAAATTTAACATAAAATGAGCACCCGTTGTCTGGCCACCTAATGATATTTTTGTTGTTGTTTTTTTTTTTTTTGGAGGGGGGGTGCCTGAAAGTTTTGTTTGGTAAATTTTTACTTGCTTATTTTACCTTTAAAATAACGACTTCATAAGTTTTCGAGTATGCTGAAAACAAATATTGCATTTAAATTTGCCGTAAATAAATAATTTTCTGCCCCCGAATATTAAGTAATGTAATTCCTTATGTTATCAGTTGAGGCTTTTTATACACGTGTAAATTTTTTGACAGTGCAAAGTGAGTAAAAATTTACTAAAAAAAGCTTTCAGGGAATCCCCATCCCCCCCCCCAAAAAAAAAAAAAGAAAAGAAAAAGAATTATCGGAATGTGACCAGAAAGGGGGGTTCATTTTACGATAAATTTATTGAGAAAAGTGATCCCCCATTTTTGAAAAAATAATTTTTTCATATGAAAACTATTTCTCTGCGCCACTTTTCAACGCTATATACGTTTTCAGCACACCCAAAAATCTATTAGAGTCGTCATTGCAAAGATTTTTTATTAAAAAAAGCTGCTTACAAAGATAGTCGACAGATGGATGTTTAAATATGCTTCTTGGGTAAAAAAAACAAAAAAATAACTAAACCATTTACTGATAATTTCTCACTTTTACAAATATTTTTTAACAAATAAATGTTATCAAAGTTAAGATACTGAGAAATTATCAAGTTATTTTTTTGTTTTTTACCCATCCGCAAATGCTATTAAAAAAAGTCGATAAAAAGTCGTAATTTAAAAAGAAATTAAAAAACAAATGTCTGTAAAAGTGAGACATTATTAATAAATGTTAAGTAACTTTTTTTTTTTTTAAATATTCATAAAGAGTAAAACTTTTTCAAAATAAATAAATAAATAATGTGACAAATAATCGTTTAGTTACTACGACAACCTCAGTAAATAAAAAAAAATGTTACGTGTGCGTGTGCGCTTGCATAAGGAAGATGGCAACCCGTATTTTTTATGCTGATCGCCATGCAACTCAACGCCCAAGAAGTACCAAACTTTGTTCTTTGAATATTTTGTTAAATTTTATTTAAAACAAACCTAAAAATTCAGGTAAAATCCATTGAAAGCGGTCGGTGGTTCTATGAGAAAATAAAGCTGTGTACGCATTATAAATGTTTCTTTTCTGTGTCTTACGTTATACATTAGTACATTAGGGGTCATTTCGAGTTAAAAGTTTATTTACTGCACCCATCTGGACTAGAGAAAATCATGATTTAAATGTGTATGTCTCGTCTAAATAACTAACGATCTCTGATATGGCCGACCAGACGGGTGATCAAAAAGTCAGATCGAGCGTACCGCGTACCGGAAAACGAAATGAGACTAACGAAATGGGCCAAATCGAAATTGAATTTTATTTACGTTTGAATAAAAAACAGTCGAGTTAATTTTTTTAATTCAAGACCCCCCCCCAAAAAAAAACGGACAAAAAAAAAACAAAAAAAACACGGCCAAAAAAAAATTACCCACCAAGAAAATAAAACATAACAAATTAATCTGAAAAGCGCAAAGTTCAAGCCAAAAAAAAAAAAAAAAAAAAAAGGCCAATTGTCAATTTGATCTCATTTCGGTTTCCGGTACGCTCGATCTGACTTTTTGATCACCCGTCTGGTCGGCCATATCAGAGATCGTTAGTTATTTAGACGAGACATACACATTTAAATCATGATTTTCTCTAGTCCAGATGGGTGCAGTAAATAAACTTTTAACTCGAAATGACCCCTAATGTACTAATGTATAACGTAAGACACAGAAAAGAAACATTTATAATGCGTACATAGCTTTATTTTCTCATAGAAACCACCGACCGCTTTCAATGGATTTTACCAAAATTCAATAATAATAATAATAATAATAATAATAATAAAAATAGGTACTTCTACAGTTTATCGCCAAAAATGAACACACCATTTTTTTTTCGGGCACTTGTCATTTCAATCAGAGAGATTTTAAACTATGGCCTAAGTAGGAAATAAATAACACACAAAATAAATGAAACTAGATATTAATTACTTTCGGAAAGAACTATGAAAAAAAGTAAATAAAGAAAGTGAAAGAGAACATATGTCCGTAATTGTTTAATTGGAAATGTTTCGATTTAATTAATGAAAACGGGAAAGTTTTTCATATATATATTTTTTATTATTAACAACAGAAAATGAAAATGACATATTCATAAATTTTTTAACTGGGCGAGCGCCATTTGAAAACCAAAACATTTATTGTATAAAAATTTATCAAAAAAATATAATTGTAAAAACATTTATTGAAAAGTCTGCGTAAGAAAATATAATTTTAATAAAACAATTTTGTAATTTTTTTGTTATTTATTTCCTACTTCGGTCATAGTTTAAAACACTGCTTTCTCCCTCTGGTTTTAACAACAGGAGTCCGAAAAAAATGGCGTCTCCATTTTCGGCAATAAACTGTAGAAGTACCAAAAAGGATATCGTAAAACGCACGGAAAAATGAAAGAAAATGAACTAAATTCAAGTTAAAGAAAAATTATTTAAGTAAAAGAAAAAAAAAATGTACAAATGAGTGGAGTGTGACTAAAGCAGACGAAACTGTTTGAGCCTGCGCACTTCTATCGCAAGGGAGCTTGGTTGATTGTTTTTGTTTTACGGCTTATCACCCTTTTTCAGGTTATTTAATGCCGAATCTAGTGATTTTGAGGAACGATTTTTTAATGGAGTATATTTGTTTTTTAAGTCGGATTCTATTTAACCCATAGTTGGGACCCTAACAGGTACTACCACTCCGGGTCAGAGTGGACCTGGGAGCAATGTCAATTAAAGGGAGGCTCCACACACCCCAAGGCCCGCAAGCTGGGGCCTTGCGTAGTTATTGTCTCTATGCGAAACATGCGTGTGTGCAAGCTAAGTGTGTCTGAAACTTTGTGAAAAATATTGAATAATTCGACCCCCTGTCTTTCCAAGCTTATAACTACTCGAAAAATGTAATTCAAACCTAATTTTTTTTTCAATTAAAGGAGCAAGGACCAAGGTTTCATTAAAAAAACAAAACAAAAACAAAAAAAAAAAAAACGTGTTTAAAAAAGAGGTTTTAAACTTCGGATTTTACAGGTAAATTTCTAAAAAATACTACTTTTTTGTTTTGAATTTGAATATATTATTTATTGATCTTTTATTTTCAATTTGTGATATATAAAACTTTGGTGAGTAAATTAATTATTTACTTTTTAATAGACATTTCAAAATGGGGGAGGGGGGGAGCGTGAATTAAATAAAATTTTTGTCTAAAATATTATATTCGGTTTATTGAAAAGAGCAGGAAATTTCACATTGACCCTGAAAATATCGTAAAAATAGAATCAATAGAAAAATTTTGATAGATTTTTAAAGTTTAAAAATTGAAAAATACTGAACTCGTAAAATTCAATTAATTTCATTACTGATTTTTTTAAATTAAAAAATAATATTTCTATTACGTTTTATACAACTTTAATAGTTTATTTTGGAAGTATAATCCATAAAGAAAATATTCAACACACTTTTAAAAGAGAAATTACGAGTTTTTTTTATATTTTATTTGCAGTTCCGTGTTAGGGGTGTCAAAAATTCCTACAAAAATTCTGATTCACCTTCAAGAAGACCAACTTTCCTGGTGTCTTTCAATCTTGTAAAAATTATTGCTTTTCATTTACTCCCTCTTCAGTTTTCTGCGATCCTGTTTTCCTGGCCACCATCTTGTATTATTCGTCGCAACTCATGTAAAATATATCAGTAATCCCTGTAAAAGTAAGTACAATGTTAATTGGATTTATTTTATTTTATTATGTTTTCTAAAGAGTTTCAGTTAAAATACGTTAGTGTACCAACTAAAGACTTATCTTGGTGCAACCACACTATAATAGCGAAATTCGAAAATGTGGATTTGTTTTAGAATCCACAGAGACAGAGGTACGAAAAAAATGGCCAAAATTCATATAATATAACAAATAAAGGCACTTCTGTACGAAAGTGGCAGAGTCGACTGAGACGAGTTATCGACCCCTGTGTTTTGAATGAAAAACGCCCTCTACCGGCTGTTCTGTGAACCTCAAATATAAACAAGTTTCTCCGAAAACACAAAAATATATAGTAACAAAATAAAAAAAAATGAAGCGAAACATTTATAGATCGTTTTTTTTTTTTTTTTTTTTTTTTTTAGAATTATTTGGGGTTTTTCCCTGTAAGATTGCATGAAATGTAGCAACATATAATTATTTGTTTTGTTTTTGCTTTTCTTTTTTTTTTTCACAGTAAAATTGTATAAGATTATATCAAAATATAATTTTAGTTTGTCAATGTAGCAAAATATAATTTTAAAAACATGAAACATTTATAAAGGTTTTTGCACGAACTTCTAGAAAGGTACGAGTTATCGACCCCTGTTCTTTGAATGAGAAACGCCCTCTATTGGCCGTTCATGAAACTAAAATATACACATTCGCCTCCTGACACTGTCCTACAGAAGTGCCAAAATAAATTTTAGAAAAGGCAATATAAGGATAATTTCCAAGATCAGTGCTTGGAAAAATCAAGCTACCGAAGTGAGAAGTGGATACGGTTGATTATGGAACGGAACACAGTCACAGAGTCAGGACACAAAAAACGAAACCATACATACATACATACATATATATATATATATATATATATATATATATATATATATATATATATATATATATATATATATATATAGTTTAAACACTTCTTGTGTTATCACGAACAAACAAAACATGATTTTTAAACAAAAACAAAACAAAAACACTTCTTGTATTATCCAACAATAGAACAAATATTTTATTTAAAAAATTAATTTAATTTTAACACTTGTATTATGACGAAACAAAGATACTTGTTTAATTATATAAATTATACATTATAAAGTTTTATTTAATTATATAAATTATATAATTATATAAATTATATATTATAAAGTTTTATTTAATTATATAAATTTTTAATTATATAAATTATATATTATAAAGTTTTATTTAATTATATACATTTTTAATTATATAAATTATATATTATAAAGTTTGATTTAATTATATAAATTATTTAATTATATAAATTATATATTATAAAGTTTTATTAATTATATCAATTATTTAATTATATAAATTATGTATTATAAAGTTTTATTTAATTATATGCATTATGTATTATAAAGTTTTATTTAATTATATAAATTATATATTATAAAATTTTATTTACTTATATAAATTATATATTATAAAAGTTTATTAATTATATAAATTATATAATTATATAAATTATATATTATAAAGTTTTATTTAATTATATAAATTATATATTATAAAGTTTTATTAATTATATAAATTATTTAATTATATGAATTATATATTATAAAATTTTATTTAATTATATAAATTATATATTATAAAGTTTTATTTAATTATATAAATTATTCAATTATATAAATCATATATTATAAAGTTTTATTTAAGTATATAATTTATTTAATTATATAAATTATATATTGCAAAGTTTTATTAAATTATATAAATTATATATTATAAAGTTTTATTTGATTATATAAATTATTTAATTATATAAATTATATATTATAAAGTTTTATTTAATATAAATGATATATATATATTATAAAGTTTCTTTCATATATCTTTTATTCTTAGATAGATAACTATTCTATCTAAGAATAAAAATACATTAAAGTAACTTTCTAATATATATATATATATATAATCCATATAATTAAATAAAACTTTACAATATATAATTTATATAATTAAATAATTGTTTTTTGTTTTGTTTTGTTGTAAAACAAGACTTTAAACTAAATTAATGTTTTTTTAATAAAATATTTGTTTTATTATTTGATAATTCAAGAAGTGCTTTTTTTTTGTTTAAAAGCATTTTTTATTTTATTTTGTGATAACATAAGTTGTTAAACTAATTTTTTAAAATAAATAGTTTAGTTTTTTGTGTCTTGACTTTGTAACTGCATTGCGTTGTATTGCGTTCCGTTCCGTAATCAACCATCCGGTAGCTTTATTTTTCTGAGCACTAATCTTGGACATTACCAAGATAAGTTACTTTTGCCTACCTGGAAATGTTTTTTGGTATTTTTACTCACTTTAAAACATTTAATCGGTTGGAAAAACAGACTGTGAAATGATCAGCATGAACAAGAAAATGGTGATGAAAACACCCTAAATGTTTAAAAATTTCGAAAATGCCTTAAACAAAATTTTCAGAACATTAAATAATCTTTGGCAGACTGTTATTCTCATTTTCATAGTTGTTGTTTTGTTGTTTCACCATTTTTTGGTCAACTCATCCGCTGGCCTTCTTCAGGTGATTAACTGCAACAGGATAGGAATGTTGAGTCTTGTAACAGTATCCCCAGTAATTACTGCCTTTCATAGTTATTGTTGTCTCGTTCAACTATTCCTCTGGGCTGCTTGAGTTGGATTGCAACCGCTATCTCCAGAAAATACTCACCTGGAACCATAGAGACTCAATGCCACTATCCACAGTGCCACAATCCCTGAAGTATGATGAAACAATAAGGATAACAGTCCGCAAAAGAATGAATTCACATAGGATATTCTTGTTAAATCTGAGTTTTAAAGATCTCGAAAATAAAGGGTTAATAAAAACAAAAAACAAAAACTTATGTAGTAGACTTGGCTAGAGTCTAAAAAAGTGGATTAGTGTCTGGCATGAATCTGAATAGCATTTCGGCCAACTCATCCTCTGGCCTTCTTCAGGTGATTAACCATGACAGGATAGGAATGCTGAGTCTTGTAACTGTACACCCCCAGTAAACTAGTTGTTGGCAATAATTTTAAGTGTCATATTCGTTCAAAACATACCCAAATATCCATTAAAATCAACTTTTTCAAAATAAGTCTTTAGTTTGATTAAATTGTCTTTATCACTTATTGATTCTCTGACAAAGGAGAGATTGAACCTAGTAATTCATTCCTGTTCATCTGTTCGTTTGTTTACACTTTTCTCAATAACAACGGTTTGGATTTTTAAAAAATTTTACACAAACATTAGTCATGGTGAAAGTAAATTTTTGTCAAAACGAATTTTCAAGGATAACTCTGGTTGCCCCCCATAAGAGCTATTATAGAGGTAACATTGCCCCCAGATCGTTCGTTTGTTCACACTTTATTTTAGTAACCATTCCTTGAATTTTTTTGAAATTTTGTACAAACATTAGTCAAGCTAGAAGTAACATGGGCTCTTTCCAGACGTATTCACTCATGGAGGAGACTCCGCATACTTAGCTTGTTAAAATATCAGTTTGAACTTTAATATCAATGTAAATGTAAACAATGGAAAATACTGGAAAGAATATGGTCGATCTTTTGCACAGCTATTTTTAAAAGGATGATTTCTTGATAGATGCATGCAATAAATAGATAATTATGCAAGAATAACAGATTATGTCCAAAAATTAAGTGCACAAAGGTAAGACACCGGAAATGGACTCGATTTACCTAAATATTGAATAGAAATCAGTTAAACATGAAAGAGGGTTTATACAGACTCAAAAAGTCCTTGAATTTTTCCTTTTTCTTTAAAAAAGTCTTATTTCTAATATTATTTTGAAAAATCCTACAAAATATGAGAAATGTCTTGAAAATTCCTTGAAAATGGTATTCTTTATGTCCAGTAAAAATTTCTGTTAAAATATTAAAAACTAGCAGGATCTGTTAACCAGCGTTGCTCAGTAGAAGCATGATACCCCTCATAAAAAAATTAAACTACAATTCTTGTTGGTCAGTGCCGTCCCTAGCCAATAGCGAACAGTGGCAGCCGTGGCCGAAATATAAAAAAAAAGCAAGTAAGGGAATGAGTAAATGCGGAGGGGGAGCTAATATAAAAATTTACCCCCCTCCTCCCCACAAAGTAAAAACAAGTTAAAAAAAGAAAATACAAAGTTAACGTGCGTGCAGTCTAGCAAAAGTGGTAAAAACTCAACTTTCTTTAGCCGATGTAATTTACGTTCAAACTAAAGCCTAGTTAATTGGTATTTTTTTATCAAGGCTTTTTTTTTGGGGGGGGGTACGTGGAATATGGATATATGTATATTACCACCATCCAGAAAAATCATTCAACATAACCACTTTCCCAGATTTTCAGTGGCGCTGAAAACAAAAATAATGTGTACAATTACTGCCAATGCACAGTTTCAAACATATGAGGAAATGTTAGTTTTAAAAAAGTGGGGATCACTTTCTTCTAATAATTTTATGTAAAATGAGCACCCACTTTATGGCCACCTTTTTTCAGGGGAGCACGTACAATGAACTAAATTTATTATAGACTAAGCACCCACACATTGACTGCCCCCCCCCAATATTAGATGTTTATATTTGCAGGAGAGGGTGGGCCAGACAATCAACTTTGTAAAAAAAAAAAATTAAATAAATTTATGACCCTTTTTTATTACAAATACACTGTCAAAAACAATGTTTTTTTATAAAACAAAATCATGTGCGGGCCAGACAATGGACTTTGCCCCCCCCCCCCCCAAAAAAAAATACAAAAATAAAAAATTTACGAAACCTTTCTTTTTTTATATTGTAAAGAAACATTTTTTTATAAAACAAAATTATATATATATATATATATATATAGATATATATATATATCTACATGCACGTGTGCATGTGCACACACAGACATGCACACAGGTGTGTAAGTGTGGTTGACCAATACTGGCAACGCATAGTTTCTAATATATGTGGAAATGTTAATTTAAAAAGTAGGTAATCACTTTCCTGTAATAATTGTACATAAATTGAGCACTCACTTTATGACCACCTGTTTAGCTAGGGTAGTGCAGCAATGTGCAATGAACTCAAGTTAATGTACAAAATACTAAATTACTAACACAATGATTGCTTTGTCTCAAAGAGAATGTGAAAAACACGGTTTTTAAATCGAATCCGGTAACATATTTGTAGAAGGCCAGACGATGAGTTTCCCTAAACATGATGAAACAACAACTATGGAGATTAGTATAACAAAAAGAATGAATGCACAAATTACGAGGCCTCATCTCATTCCAAAAAATAACATAACAATCAAAGAAATATTCTTTAGGTAGTTAACTGTGATGGGATATGGAATTCTAATCTTGTAACTTTATCCCTAGCATTTACTACCTTCCATAGTTGTTGCTGCACCACGTTTGAATAAAATATAAAAATAGCAGTATGCAAAAAAAAAATGAATTCACAAATTCTTTGACTATATAAATCTATGTTCTCTTCCACGGCCCGAAAACAGCTTGATTGCATTGTATTTATTTGTTTGTTGTTTATTTTGTTGGTGTTTATAGAATCTGTACAATATGAACAATGTGGATGTTTTTTTTTGTTATTTGCAGACTAAATTCTGGTGGATTTTCAATTTAGTAAAGTAAGTTTTCATTGTTACTGATACATATTTCGATGATAATCATGCAGGAGCCTGCTGGTGAAACAGTGTTTTCATGTGAAGAGTGTAAAGTCACATTTCCCCAGGAATCTTCTTTAAAAAAACACCTGCAAATACACAAAAGCGATAAACAATATAATTGTAATGTATGCGGCCGAGCATTTTCTCAGCAGACCAATCTTAGAAACCACATGCTAACACACACTGGAGAGAAACCATATTCTTGTGAAGTTTGCAGAAAAGCATTCTCGCAGAATTCTTCTCTCAAATTGCATGTCCGAACACACACAGGCGAGAAGCCATATTCTTGTCAAGTCTGCGGGTCAGCATATTCAAAGAGTTCAAATCTCAAAAGCCATATGTTAACACATACAGGAGAGAAACGGTATTCTTGTGAAGTTTGTGGTGCTAGATTTTCATGGAAACATATTCTAAAAAGTCATATGGTCACACACACTGGAGAGAAACCATTTTGTTGTGAAGTGTGTGGATCAGCATTTTCACAAAAGCCTCATCTAAAAACACATATGCGCATACACACAGGTGAGAAACAATTTTCCTGTGACGTTTGTCGTAAATCCTTTTCACATATTTCTTATAGGAGAAGTCACATGAACACACACACTGGAGAGCGACCATTTTGTTGTGAAGTGTGTGGCTCTACTTTTGCACAGTCTTCCACTCTAAAAAGACACATCTTGACACACACTGGAGAAAAACCATATTCTTGTGAATATTGCAAATCCGCTTACCCAGACAGTTTCACTTTGACAAAACACTTGCAAAAGCACACAGCAGAGGGAACATGAACTATCACCGATAACATCCAACAGAAAGGGCCCAACAAATTATGTAAATGCCTCCATTCATCGATATTCTTGCCCATGGATCAATATTTTCCTTAGCCAATGGCAGGGCTTTTCTCGGACAAAGTTTAAGCTGACTTCTATTTCTTTGTTCTGTTTTATTTTTTGTGAATGTGTCAAATTAATAATTAAGATTTCCAAGTTTGACAGAAAGATGCCTGACTTTCTATTTTATCTGTACACACAGTGGAGAAAAAATATTTTCTTGTAAATATTGTGAATCTGCTTACCCAGATAATTTCACTTTCACAAAACACTTATGAAAGCACACAACTGAGGGAACATAATTCATAAGACTAGCCAGATCGTGAGTCATGGTTTGTTTGAATCTGTATAATGAAAAAGTTCCTCCACATCTCTTTTTGTTGTCTTAAATGTTGAACAGTCCTGGCTGATTCCAAATCGCTGGGAATTTTGTGTATTCCATTTTGAACTTCGTTCATATCACTGCCAGCACACCTCAATCTAGGATCATTGCTCTGACTAGCTTTCCCGACTTTCCTGGGTCTGGCTTGTATTGATGTCATCTTTGCAAGCCCCGATAGCCAATTGCCATCTCACAAATAACCTCTGCCATTTGCAACTCCAATCCCCCTTTCCTGTAGCATTAACACACTAAGTAGACCCATCTTGACATAAACTGGAGAAAAATCCTGTTATTGGAAATATTGTGAATCTGCTTATCTCGATAGTTTCACTTTGACAAATCACCTACAAAAACACAGCAGCGGGAACATGAACTATCACTCTAAAAGGACACATTTTGAGACACACTAAATATTCAAATAAGATCTCCTCACTATGACTAACTTACATTAGCTTTTACGAAGAATGGTGCACCTTCTCCAAGTGATGTTACCTCAAGTAACAGCACGAAGCTGGATACTCCACCAGACTAGATAAATTCTTGTGCTGGAATCCAGTAAGACCAAGGAACTAAAATGAAAGATATAATACAACATATGAAAATAGTTAATTGGGGAGAAGTAAATCATGTTCTTAATTTCATTACTAACTCAGCGTTTGAGAGATAAAGAAGTTTAATGCAACTTAATTCGAATATCTATGTATCTCATAAAGAATCCAAGCGTTAGCCCCTGGTCGTAGGTCCCTTGAATTCTGAGAATTTTGACTGAAGTAAAATAAAACAAAAAACAGAAAAACATGTTAGATATAGAGACATAGCGATGTACATTTGGAAGCAAAGGTGTTCACACACACTTATTCCAGATGGCAGTGATCTACATTTTTGTGTCCCATAAAAATGACCGGAATTGTAATTAAAAGGAAAACAGAATTGTTTACATTTCAAGGCCAGGAATTATGAATTTCACAATGCAAAACAGAAAAGAAGAATGTGGTATCATGATGTTTAAAATTCCAGGAATGTCGATTTATGACTAAATAAGAAAAAAAAATAAACAATAGAAAAGAGAAAGCAAATACACTAACCAATCCCACACAACTAACGCCTCTCTCTCCCTTTTGTCAGTGAACAAAAAGCCTAATTGTAAATAAACTATACTTTGATAAATTCGTCTCTTGTGTTGATGTTGAGAATAGTGACAAAGGAAGGAGCTGCTTGATCTTTTGAAATTAACTAAAGTAAATTTTAATTTTGTATTTATTTTTTTCCCCATGGCCTTAAAATGTGTCCATTTGTTGTTGTTGTTTATTTTGTTGGTATTTATTTATAGGTTCTGTACCGTGTGAACCATGTAGGTGGTTTTTCATTTAAAAAAATAAATTCTTTGCTTTATATGTAGGTTTAATTATGGCAAATGAGCATTTTTCAAATACAGTAAATAAGTTTTAATTATTGTTGATAGGAGAGAAATCATATTCTTGTAAATATTACAAATCCACTTACTCAGAAAGTTTGACTTTGACAAAACACTTGCAAAAACATGCAGCAGAGGGAACATGAACTAATCATTCCTAAAAGACATATCCTTAAAGTCTTATGCATGACATAAAAAGAAACTGGAATCTTAAGAAGATCTCTATCATTTCAGTTAATATAGAAGCAACTGGACTCATGAAAACAAATTTCAAAAACTGCCTCGCAAATATACCTAGCAAACCAAGCACAAGAGAAATTCCGATAATTGCACTTAAAGGGACAATCAGAATCTAAAAAATATCTTTTGGCTTGAATACTTGAGTTAGTAGGTGAATGTTTAACATCCGGTATGATGCTCCATCCTCAACTTGAACAAAGTGATAAGAAAATTTAAAAAACGAAAAACTTTATGCTTGATATAGAGACGTGTTGATACACATTTGAAAGCCGAGGTATGCACACACAGACACAGATACACATTCCAGATTGAGTTGATCTACATTTTTGTGTCCCATCAAAATAATCAGATTTGTGATTAAATTTGTGTTTATATGCCAAGGTCAGAAGTTTTAAATTGCACAATGCAGAATAGAAAAGAAGAATGCACTATCTTGATGTTTACAATTCCAATCATCCACTCTAACAAGAGATGTTCTGAGACACACGATTGAAGTAAAATAAAACAGATAAAGAAAAACCATATTCTTGGAAAAATTGTGAACTTGCTTACCCAAATAGTTTTACTTTGACAAAACACTTGCAAAAGCACACTGCCTCCACAACAAGTGTTCGACTGAGCTTCAATCTATGGTCCCCCCTCGCCAAACTTTCACAAGAAACACTCGTCTAGCTGTAAACACTATCAATAATTCCCCCCACTCTTTATCTGTGCCTAAACCTAAACGTAGATTCCATGAACAAAGCTTCTTTCTTAGAACTGCACGCCTGTGGAATTGTCTTCCGATTTCTTGCTTTCCGGCTGACTACAATATGGTTGTGTTCAAGTCTAAAGTAAATAAGTTCTTGATGAGCCGTTCCATATAAGTTATCAAATTTACCAAATTTTCATTACTAATGATTACTACATTGTCCAATTTCTACTGTACACTCTTTAACCCTTATCCTTGAGTGGCCTCTGGGCCTTGATAATGTGGTGATGCCTATGTAAAAAAAAAAAAAAAAGTATGTAGATACTTACACTGGAAGATTTGTGGAGAGATGCAACTAGATAGGTTGTCGAACAACTAGGACATTAACCACCAGTGATAACATCAAACAGAAAAGTGACAGTGTTCTATGACAAAGACATACAGGCGGGCAAATACATACAAGACAAGGACATCAAGCCAGATATAGTAGTATGGAACAAACCCAAAAGGACTGCACTCATTATCGACGTCACAGTTCCAAATGACTTTGGCCTTAATAGAGCCGAACAGGGAAAAGATAAAATATAAGGACCTAAAAAAAAAATGATCTAAAACGACATGGTCTCTGAAAGGAATAAACATTATACCGGTTGTGATGGAAGCAACTGGTTTTATAAAAAGAACTTTCAGAAATACTTAAAAGCAATCCCTTGAAGATCAAGCTGTAAGGAAATACAGATAGCAGCCATAAAGGGAACAATGTCTGTTCTTAAAAGAGCCCTTGGATATAAATTTAAACTGTAATAGAATCACGTGTTAACCCCAGGAAGGAATTCCTTGATCTCTTCAAACTAACAAAAGTAAAATAAAAAAATAAAAAAACAGAGGAAAGTTGCAAGTTATACAGTGTCTTGAAAACGGTGCTATTAAATCTAATGTAGTGATATAGATAAGGAGAAAGAAGCAACCTTAGTCGAAGTTAGTGTCCCTAGTGAAGCTGGGTTAAACAGAGCTGAGAGGGAAATAATAACAAAATACCAAGGTCGTATGCATGACATTAAAGGAAACTGAAATCTTAGGAAGATCTCTATCATTTCAGTAATTTATGAAAAGGAATTTTAAAAAATTACTTAAAAAATGTACCTGGTGTAAGAGAGATTCAAATCTAGGTATATGGAAATCTCCAGTTATCATTATATGCGTGCGTACACGAGCGGTCTAAGCTATGACAATAAGTGCAGGTGTGGCACAATGAGTGAAAAACACTTTTGAGGTCGTTCTATTAGATGTGCTGCACTGCTGCACTATTCTTGTGGGGAGGCATGCACAATCTGCCCGAGCAACCCCAAAATGTTAACATGACTTAGCATGGGCTTGACTGACAAATGTTTTATATGAACCATTACAGAGAGGGATAAAGATCACGTTTGCTTGCTGGCAATCGAAATTTAAAACAATATTCAAATGTTATGCGTGCATCTCTCTCTTGCTTTCACTCAATGTATTTGTTGTCGGACAGTTGAAGCCGAGACAACAAAGAAGACAGCCACGTGCTAGCGATGCTCATAGCAGTTTTGTGCTGGCCTGTGTCAACACGTGTCCGGTCGAATTTAAATATGCTCCACCAGTGTTAAATGTTAAATAAAAGAATTATGTTTTTATAAAAATGCTTTTGTCCACTATTTATACAAGTGTTCTATCTGCAGCAATAGTATTCTTTTCAGCAGAGGTCCCTTATGTCTGCCCATAACTATGTAACGAAGACTTGGTGACCAAATCCATGTCAGCCATTTATAGCTGACGTCATATCAACCTGCTTGATCTAAGGGATTTGACTATTGTTTGATCATGTATACCACCCAGGGAGAAGGTGGTGTGCTAGGACATAACAACAGGTTCAATAAATGTCCCTACTACAAGCCAAGTAACTCTCCCCTGCAAACGATAGTGTTACACAGGTCTTGTCACACAGAAGTACAAAGTGTTGGCCACTTGACAATCAACTGTAGGGTTCTGCTGGGGGGACGGTTACTATACAATGTGACATAATGGTGTGTGTAACTATCTCCACTGAACGATCTGTAAAAAGTTGATTATCAAATGCAGCAGCAAGTCCTGGGAACATATACCAGAATTACCAAAGATTGTGGTATCATCTGTATAAATGTCTACAAATGATCTTAGAATGTGATTCGGTTGGTCATTAATGAAGATTAGGAAGAAAGAATGGAATCTTGAGGAATTCTTGCATTAATAATATGAATTTCTGATTTCTACCCATCAATGATTACTCTTATAAGCCTATCAGAGAGAAAGGATTTAATAATTAAGAGGATATTTCCACATATTCGATAGCTGGCGATCTTGTGAAGTAGACTCTATCAAAAGCTTTTGATGTGTCAAGAACTATTGCTTTAGAAACAAAACCCCTATCAAAAGATTCACTAGTGTGATATTATGGTTAGTACATCAGCTGTAGATTTCACAGAACGGAAACCATACCGCACATCACTGAGCAGATTATATTTGTTGAGATGGTTGACAACTTCTCTCTATCACAGATTCTAGCAACTTACTCATGATGCATAAGACTGATTGATCTGTACTGAGAGGGACATGACCGATCTCCAGAATTTTTAACTGCAGGACAAACTGATGAAATTTTCCAGGGTGTTGGGAAGCATTTCTCCCTAAGTCAACATTTAAATAGCTTTGTAAGTATGGGAGCTAGTTCTGGTTGAAGCTTTCTGAACACTATGACTGGAATGGCATCAGGGCCTGTTGCTTTACTGGAATCAAAGATGTTAATAAACTTGCCAACATCATGTACAGATAGCTGCATGTCACACTGTGTTTAGTCACAGGAGGAAATACAGGAGTAGGCGACCCTGATCGTAAAAGGTAGAATTTGCTGCAAAGTCCTGGCATATAATTTTGCATTGTCAGATGCTGACGAAATTACCTCAGGTCCATTGATAATGGTAGGGATAGAGGAAACGCTTCTGTTCAGGACCCTATTCATCATTCACTAGAACCGGTGGGAACCAAACCGCTGCTCAGCTAATTTAAACTTGACGCACATTCTGGGGTGAACCACAGCTGGCTGTTGGGCTTTTGCTGGAATATTTTGGTGGGTATGAAGCGGTCTATACTGATAATTTACCATTCAGTCAGGTCAAATACTTTAGAGGACACGTTCTTTTTGAACATGGAGTACAGATGTATATGTGATATAAATGTTTAGAAGTTATCCCATTCAGCCATAGAGTATCGATATACAGTACGATGGAGATTATTACATTTTGATTTTATCTAAACAGAGACAAATGAGTGATCGGAAAATCCCAATGTAGAGAAAATGGAAGATAAGTACATTTTTGGGAAAGTTGTAAGAAAAATGTCAAGGAGTTCCATATTGTCTGTCAGAGTCGAGCATATGGATGGGTTCGTGAACAATTTGTGTTTAATCATAGGCAATCAAGAAATCAGTACCTCCCCTCATCATCCGTCTTGTTTGAGTGAATTAGCTATTCAACATTATAAGCACTGAAGTCTCTACAGATGTGAATGTTGCTTGAGAGATGAGTAAAAAGAATGGAGTAAATTTTCTCAGGGATACTCAATACTCAACTGCTGTTATAAGGATGATAGAGGGCAAGTATGAACATGATGCTGTGAGAAAATGCTACTCTGAAGCACATCTAAGGGATATATAGGATATTCTGTGATGATGGCCCTACCACATGGAAAGCCATCCCTAATGTAGGCCCATGATTTTGTGGGTCAAATTTTGATGTCAAGTTGTAGAATTTTTTAATTGCGAACTCATTAGTTTTACACAGAAACAATAAGTAGGTTTGGACTCCTGTAATTGGATTTCAAGCTTTGGAATATAGGAACATAGACCCCTGATATTAGATAAAGAGACCTGGTAGTAGGAATCCACGTTGGAAGTTGGAGTTCTGGGTTTAATCTTGTTTTGCTTTTTGAGATTTATCATTGTTGAGGATTGAGATATGTAGAAAAGTTTGACAGATTTGTTAGAGCAAAACAGAAATTTTTTTTCAAAAAAGTAACAAAGAATGATATTTTCAACCATAAAGGAAAAGCCGTAAGCCATTAATACGGCACTGAGAGACCCCAACAGAAGCTACTGCATGATCCAGAATCCATTCACCAAATGGCAATCTAGTAGCCCAAGTACTTTGCAATTGCTAATAGGACAGCCTCCTTGGTGGTTAATCTAAAGCTCGGATCTCTGACTATCAAGCAGATAACGTCAGCCAATGTAAAACGTTTACCTCCAGCTAGCTTTTTAGTGACATGTCCACAAGGATAGAAATAGGAGAAAATGAAGACATCTCAAGCGACTGCTCAGGAAAAAGACTGCCGGCCCAGTGTATAGCTGTTTTCTTCTCCCTTTGTCAGAAACACCGCTCAGTGTAGATGAGGACTGAAGGATAAAATAGGAGAAATGATACGTTCATATTGTATTGTGGATTTGTTTTGATCAGTGGTGGCTCGTGCCTGAGATTAGTGGGGGTGCTGCTTCAAAACTTTTACGTATTTTTTTAATATCGTGTAAAGGAATTCGAATATATAAATAAATATTTAATCAAATAATAAACAAACATTCAAATAAATATTCAAATATATAACAAAGACAAATAATCAATCAGAAATGGATAATACGCAAAAACTTTTTTATTAAAAAGATTTTTTTTAATTATGTACACTTTACAGAATAAAAATAATATATATATTTATTCCTTTTAAACTTTTCAGATTAAATAAAAGTTTGCGTTTTTTTTTTTTTTTTGGCAAACAAACGAAAAACATTTTTAAAAATAACTTATTTTTTATAAAAAACAAAAAAGAAAAACTTTGAAATTTACCTGCCTCCCTGATTATGTTAATGTTAATTTAGGAGCTTACTATTTGAAAATAGCGTTTTATTTAATAACAGTTTTATTTACAAAATTTATTTTTAAAGATGTATTTATAACAAAATGTATTTGTAAATAAAATGCAAAATAAAAAAGTTTACATTTTTATATAGTGAGCAAACAAACAAAAATATTTAAAGATACAAAATTTTATTTACAAATCTTTTAACAACTTGCTTTTTATATAAAAAGAACAAACTTGGCTATTTACTGACCTTCCCATGCCGGTAAAGATCGACATAAAGTGGAGATTTATTATAAGAAAATAGGATGTCATATATAAGCATGATAAAACATCGAATTTTAATGTAGCTTTCTTCCCCAAAAAACAAAAAATTAAAATTGTCTCAGTCCAGAAGGATTTCTAATTACTTTTTTTAATGCGTATTATCTGACCCATCTACTAACAAATTCAATGTAAAGTTTAAAAATGCATAATTATAAAAAACTGTTTCTTTTTTTTACTTACAAACACATTTTAATTAAAAAATCTTGTGTAAAAAATCCATTTTTCAAAGTGTAAAACTTCTAACATTGTCCTTGTCGGGCGCAAATAAATGCTAATTTTTTTTATATCTAAAACATACACGTTAAAAAGATTTCTAACTAAAATGCATTTTCAACATAAACTGTTTCTTCGCTTTTTTGCTTCTAGGAAAAAATGTAAACAGTTTTTTTTGTAAAGTTTAGTTGTTGCAAAATAAATAGCATTTAAAACTACTTTAAAGAAACAAACAAAAAGGCAGGTAGATGGAAAAGTAACATTATTTTTATGGTAAGATTTATTTATTGTATATTTGGTTTTTACCCTTGGCCGCATGTTAGCTTCACTGCTAAATTCCCGAATACTTTTAATAAATAAAAATAAACAGTTTCTGCATATTATATATTTCCGTCTGCTACCGACTTGAATCGCAACGCTAAAAGTGTGCATATTTAAAAAAAGAATAGCACAATATTTTATGTACAAGAACACCTTATGTGCAGATTTTGATAATAATTTTAAAAAATATAAGTAAACCTCCCTTTTTTTTTCAATAACAATGTTATCATATCTATACAGGCACACACTCTAAGCAAACAACGAATTTCACGACACGGAGCTGCGTCAAGCGACAGTTCCTCAAGAGGCTTTCATGGGCTGTCTAAAGCGTCTAATCCGCGCATGCGTACAAGAGAATTTCATTAAGAAAGTGTAACTGTGAATTTCACAGCTCCAAGCAAGTTTTATTTTTGTTATTATATGAATTTGGAGATACCGACATTAAAGTTAATGATTTATAATGTACACATAGAAAAAATAAAATAATAATAATAATAATAATAATAATAATAATAATAAACAAACGTATTATTTTTAATTTTATCATTAATATTGTGTAGAAATAACTTGGGGGTGCTGCAGTCCCACAGCTCCATGCACGAGCCGCCACTGGTTTTGATATGAGAAAATGTTTGCATTTGCAGATTGGCTTTGAAATCAAGTTTCGTTATTTCACATTCGTTTTTTTGTGATGAAAATTCAATTCAAATGTTTATCTGCCAATTTCAAGTGAAGGCGTTCTCACTTCCATGTGTGTAGAGACCAGTTTCATTTTTTTCCATTCTTACATTCACCTGTGAATGAATAAGAAACTTTATTGTACATTGCATGTATTGAAATAATGTTGTGGACGTATTAACATTAAACCTAATACGTAAGATATCAATCATACCAGTTATTATAGGTGCCACAGGGCTTATGAAAGAGAACCCAAACTCCTACCTAACTAAAATTCCTGGTGAACCACGTGCAAAAGAGATCCAGACAATTGGACTTAATGGAACAACGAGGATGCTAAAAAGAGCTCTCGGTTGGTTTCAATAAAAAGCAGGGCAATGTTGGCAACTGGTTTAGCTGCCCCATACCCAGTGTTACAATCATCAAATTTTAAAGAAAAAAAAAAATGAAACATTTATAAGTTTCAGAATCTTTTGTCAGAAGATACAAAGTTGACAACTATAAGGTTTCTTCCCAGTGTGTTTTAGTATACTCACTTTTATGTAACTGTGTGTAAATTAGATTTAGTTGTGAATTATGAATCATATTCCTCATAAATAGAATCATATTCTATTGTGGATTTGTTTTCAATTACCATCCAAACACATATTACAAGAAAAATGTTCACACATTAATTACATTTCCAGAAAAGATAAAGTTTTATTATTTCTCATTCATTTATTGATTTTTTTTTTTGGGGGGGGGTGAAAATTCAGTTCAAATGTTTATCTTTTAATTTCAAGTGAAGACGTTTTCTATTCTATGTGTGTAGAGACCGATTTCAATTTTCTCCATTCTTAGATTCAACTGTGAATAAATAACAGTTTTCATATTATTTGGATTCTTCGAACTTCTGTTATACTCTTGAGTATCAAGATTAGTCTCAAGATGAGAACAGGAGTTGGAAGAATCCAAATAATATGAATAACAAATCCTCATCTACAAAATTCAGAAACGTAGTTTTATTTTACATTTCATAGTCAAAATAAAATGTAGACATGGAAGCCTCCGTTCAGTCTTGAAAGAGAAAAGATGCCTCCTTATGAGGGTAGCTGTGTGTAAAATTGTGAGGCAAGGGTTGTGCAATCTCCAAACACACCTTTTCTGAATCAGCACTGTTTTAGTCCAATGGCACGTAGAAGTCCAAGACGAATGGAAAGAATGCCGAGTTAAGCGGAGAGCACATACAGAACCAGGAATTCCCAAATGGTCACCCATTTTAGTACCAACCAGGCTCTATGTTGCTTAACTCCGGTGATATAACAGGAACTGGTGTGTCAACATGATTATGTTGTACTTTGTTCTGTTACCGTTTCGTGTGGTTGCTCATTTATAGAAACAATGAAGACCATCTGGTTATACTAAAGAGATGATGGATGACAAGGCTGAATTGTTATGCAAAATTAATGGTTGTAAAATTAATGGTTGCAAAATTAATGGTTGCTAAAATTAATGGTTGCTAAAATTAATGGTTGCAAAATTAATGGTTGTAAAATTAATGGTTGCAAAATTAATGGTTGCAAAATTAATGGTTGCAAAATTAATGGTTGTAAAATTAATGGTTGCAAAATCTCTAACCACTCATCTCCTCAGTTGGTAATGCTTTATTACAGCAGCAAGAAGATAATGACTTGAACCAATGCCGAGAAAAATGGAGAGCATATGCAGCACCTGATATTCCCAAATGGTTACCCATTTTAATATTGACCAGGCTCAACGATGCTTAACTTTAATAATATAATCAAAACTAGTGTGTCAATGTAATTATGTCATGTCAGGTACAAACAAGAAAAATAAAGGAAAGGTTTTGCAGTGATATAGTTTGAAGAGCACTTGCTGTGAATATTTTGTAGAGGTGAATGCAGATTTTAACTCAGTCAAGCAAATAATAAAAGACTAAAAAATAGAATGGAGAAAGGCTGGAAACGATTGCTATATTGTCCAATTTTCCTACTGTACACTCTTTAACCTTTATCCTCTAGTGGCCTCTGGGCCTTCATAAGTGGTGATGCCTATGTAATAACAAAAACAAAACAAAACAAAAACATCTTTTTGTGTGGACAAAGGGAATGTTGGAAAGAGAATACAGTTACAGATGGGAGGGGGCTACGTCAATGGCGATTAAGTTAGCTAGTGTGAATGTTGACACGGGTTATGCTTAGTGCATGTTGACCCTAATCTGCAAAACAGAATCGTTCTTAGAGACGTGTGACGTAAAGTTAAGGCAGTAGATCAAATTGTAGCCAAAACAGAAATAGGAGCAGATGACGAGTGACGTTACGTTTTCTGAGCTCAAAGAAAATGGGAGTTTTCTAATCAGTCTCTCTCTCTCTCTCATTTTTAAGTTGAAGATAAGAAACATTTTTAAGGTCAATTTTTACGACTTGCCTCAGCAAACACCCCAACCTCCCCATGTTAAGAACGGCTTTTGGAATAAACATCCCCCAACCTCTCCATGTTAAGAACAGCTTTTGAGGTTGGTGGGGGTGTTTATTCCGAAAGCCCTTCTTAACATGGGGAGGTTGGGGTGCTTATAATACGCTGGTGCACATCGTAAAAATTGACCATTTTTAATCCCTACACAAGTTTACTTTTTCATATCATTCACAAACTCTCTTTAGTGACATTACAATACTTTAAAAAAATAAATAAACAACTTTTTATGTTCTTCCATTTCAATGAATCGCTCCCTTTTCTTTTAATTTCGATAAATCGCTTCACAATGCAAATAGTGCTTAGATTATTTTGTGATGGAAAATTTTATAAGTCAGAGTATTCTGAGTATTCACCGCTTAGTTTACCAGGCTCGCAGCAAGCGGGGGGGGGGACTTTACTTGAATTTAATCGAAAATTATTTAATTCCTTATACTAATTAATGATAAATACCTCACTGTATCTCACTGAAAATATTATTCTATTTCATTTATTCTTTCCATGTTTAATTTTATTTGGTACATTTGTTTTAGACTACAGTGACACATCGTTTACTATTTTAGTGTATTGTGTAATTCGTGAGCTTTATTTTGAGGTGCACCTAAACGTCAATTACAGTTATGATCTTGTGCTGCAGTTTAATTCAACTTTAAACAACATGCCTATACTGATAATGATGCTTTTATCGAGTAAGTATATTTTAAAATAAAATATGCATTTTTGAATCTGAAATCTATCCAGAAAATTTATTTTAAATCTTTGAAAGGTAAATAGTCAGCTCGCATCTTCCCTAATTTTTTACGTGGTACTACCGGAACCGGTGAAAATTCTTTGCGGTTTTGTTATTCTCACAATTTTGACACCTTAAAAATTATTTTTATATTCCATGATTTTATTATTTTACGGGTTTGTATTGCTATAAACATAGGTACGAAAAAATTGTCAAAAAAAACAACAAAAAAACAACAAAAAAGCAAATATATAGCAAATTAATGTTACTGTGACATTTATTGGGTGGGTTTATACCACCATTTTCTTTTATTTCTTATTTTGAAGTGATAATTGAGTCTTCAAAGACACCGCGGCCGTCTTTTCTTGTTCTCCGGCAGCGTTCAACATTACTCGTTTTTCGAACCGAATAAACATTTTAAATTAAATAAAAGCACTAAAAACTTATCTATTTCCGTAGAAGGTACTAGTGCAGAGAGTGATCCGGACGTAAATAATAACGTTATTATTTAAAAAGCCATTCTTAACATGGAGAGGGGGGTGTTTTGTACCTATTCTATACTTCAACCTTACCATTGAATTAAAAAAAAGCCATATCATAAACTTTAATTAAACTTGAAAATACGATTTAAAAAATAGCGCGGATCACTCTCTGCACTAGCACTACGTAGAAAAGTAACTTATCTTGTCTTTGATTACATTTATTTGTTATATATTTGTTTTTTGACAACTTTTTTGAATCTATGTGTATATTAAATCAAACCCTTGTTTTACATATAATAATTACGTACGGACGGGAATAGGTGCTTCTTCATTATTTTAGCGAAAATAGAAATATGGAATTTCGTTAAAAACCAATGATATCCACTTAACTGTCATGTTGGAATTATTAACCTATCTAGAAATTCCGAAAAACGATAAAGTAGAAAATCAATTATTAATGAAAATGGTTTTCGAAGACATTTCAAGTTATACATGAAGTCAAGGGAAATAACTGCAGTCTGTCTTATTACAACTGATGGCAGATATCGCTGAATCCGGAAATCGTGAAAGTACAAGTTTTATTGTTTTATGTAACAATGTAGTAATATTTTAATAATTGCGACATGGCACTAACGTGAATAACAGTGGTTTTGTTTAAAATTGACATAAAAGTAAACAGATACCATGGTTATTTAATAAAAATCATTTTTTTTTACTTTCGCTCTAATAAAGTAGAAGAGATATTTGTACCCCCCCCCCGAAATAAACAGACAATAATATTATGTGAAAAGTATTTAATTCTCCCTTTTCCTAAGAATACGATACTATTACAGTTTATAGCCGAAAATGGAGACGCCATTTCTTTTAGGGCACCTGTCATCAAAATAAGGAGAAATCAGTATTTTAAACTATGACAGAAGCATGAAATAAAAAAAAAAATAAGCAAGATAATGATTACTTCCGGAAAGAACTAATTACTACGTGCTTCTTCAGCGTAGTTTACTCCTCAACCTCCCCATGTTAAGAACGACTTTCGGAATAACACCCTCCAACTTCGAAAGCAGAAAACTTTTAAAATCCAAAATATTTATTTATTTTAAAAAAATTCAGGGTTTGTATTACTGTACACATAGATTCGAAAAAGTTGTCAAAAAACAAATATATAACAAATAAATGTTATCAAAGGCAAGATAAGTTACTTTTCTACCAAACTGGATATATTTTTCGTGCTTTTATTCAATTTAACATGTTTATTCAGCTCGAAAAGCATACAGTGTTTACCGATGTATTGGAAAATTCAAAATGACGGTCGACTCTCTCGGTAAGTTCGGGAAAAGGTGTTATAAATAATTAACTACACAATATACTATGAAAAAACCACCGAATATATGTCAAGTTATGTCACGGTAACATATATTGAGCGAATTTCTAACCGTATTTTGTATAGTTTATTATTTAT
This sequence comes from Euprymna scolopes, assembly GCF_053919585.1. Lineage (NCBI taxonomy): Eukaryota > Metazoa > Mollusca > Cephalopoda > Sepiida > Sepiolidae > Euprymna > Euprymna scolopes. Next base: position 50,250,202 of record NC_136502.1, read on the forward strand.
TACACCTTTTTCCGAACTTACCGTGTTAAAGAGAGAGTCGGTCGCCATTTTGAATTTTCCAATACATCGGTAAACACTGTATGCTTTTCGAGCTGAATAAACATGTTAAATTGAATAAAAACACGAAAATTATATCCAGTTTGGTAGAAAAGTAACTTATCTTGCCTTTGATAACATTTATTTGTTCTATATTTGTTTTTTGACAACTTTTTCGAATCTATATGTACAGTAATACAAACCCAAAATTCAATTGCAGATATGTTCTTAGACTGTTTACATGTAATCGCCTTACAAGATGTTTTTTGGTTGAAGAGAGGAGTGAAGTATGATGATTGTGATAATAAATAAGATATATGTCGACAGACGATACTTATACAAAGTTATGGGGTAAAATAGAAAGTGCCCATAGACGATGGCTTCCGGTTTAAAATAGGAAATTGAACAACTAGTGTCTATCAAAAAATAAATAAATAAATAAAGAAAAACTTCCTTACCATATTAAAGGCCAGATGTTTTATCTTTTTTATTTATTTATTGCAATTTGTTTTCAACAATATTTTTAAATGATTAACACTTAAGAAAATCAGATTAGTTTTTAGAATTTTTTTTCGTCATATATCAGGTTGACAATTGACAGGTTGTGGGTTTTAACTTTTAAATTCAAATGAACATATCTTGGCCCACACAAAAATTTATTGATCGAAATAAGCAGCATCAGAAAGAACATACCTTTTCCCATGCAAAACAAGTATATTTATGCCAGTAATGTAAAAATCTTCCATTCTAGTGGCGATGAAGTTGCTGAAGGCGTTTTTGATATCACTTAGGTTTTTAGAAGAATTTCTCATGCAAAAAGTTGTCGAGATACTTGAAAAACTAGTAGTCGGTAGGTGAGAGGTCTGGAGAGTATGATAGATGAGGTAGAGTTTTGTAGCCCAATTAGTTCAAATTCTGCAGGGTCGATTTAGCATTGTCATGGAAGAGAATTGTGCCTTTTCTGTTGACTAATGCTGAGTGTTGTTGTCGAAGTTTCTGATGCCTCCTGACAAACCGTCCCCTTAAGTAAGATACTCTATCAAAACCCACAATACTAATGATTACTACAATACTATCTCATTGATTACTGTACACGCAATAACCTTTATCCCTGAGTGGCCTTCAGGCCTTGATAAGTGGTGACCCCCATATAAAAAAAACTGAAATGGATGAGACGTAAAGAACCCACTTTTCATTGCAAGCCACAACCTAGTTGAGAAATGGGTTGTTCTTGTTGCATAAAAGAAGGAAAGATGACACTTCATAATGTTTTTTTTTGTTGCTTGTCATTCAATTTGTGAGGCACCCATTTATCAAGTGTTTTTGTCTTTATAATCTCTGTCAAGAGGTTCAAAATCGCCGTATACATTGTCTTATTCAGAAGCAAATTCTTAAACAGTTGTGTGTGAATTGGCTTTGACAAAGGCTCTTAATTGATTGTTGTCAACATCTGATAGCCGATCACTATGCTCATCATCTTCAATACTCTCATCGCCACCACGACATTTCTTAAATGACCATTGTACTGTACGTTCAATAGTGGTTCCTGGATCAAACACTTTATTGATATCATGAGCTATTTTAGAAGTGCTTTTTGGCCTAGCTTGGATTGAAATAAGAAAATTGTGCAAATTTGCTTTTTTTCCATCTTGTATTCATTGTTCTGAAAAGAAGACATAATTGTTTTAAAACGATTGTAATTTAAACGATTAGATAGAAGGAAAACGCTCTTTAAAAGGATATATATAAAGTAAAGGTATTATTACGAAAGCTGATTTGAAAATACATCATTTGAAATCAAAATTAAAAATTCCACGAACTTTCTTCTCAACCTAATAAATAATCGAATCAAACTTTTTTTAATCATTGGAATTGTTTTTTTTTTTTCATGCTTGGAAATATTTTTGGTACCTCTACATAATTAGAAATAAACTGTTTTTTATACCTTAATGCTAAAATACCCTTAATCTGAAAGTGAAAATAACAATTCTGCCAAAATCACAGACATCTATGATGAACGTTTTTTGATAAACACTGATTGTCAATTTCCAATAATAAAAAAAAAAAACAGAAGCTATAGACAAGGTAACTTTTCTATTTCGACCTTACAACATTGCTCCAAAAATTGGTATATCTATACATGTATATATCTGTACTCGTTGCCAAATTTATTATTAAAGTGGTCTTTGGTTGTATGGTCCGAAACTTCCTGAAATTTGGCAAGCTTTTAGAAGATTATAATGCTATACTATGGTTAAAATTATATTTCGACAAATTACAATTTTTCAATTAAATAAATATTCAAGCATATTACCTTTTTAGTTATGTTCAAAAAGTTAAGCAATATTTGCATTACATATTCATTACATTAATTTGATATTACTTATATTACTGATTCTTTACTTTTTAAAGGTGCACCTTTTTTTACATGCAACTATTTTGCTTTCATAGAAGATTGAATAAGTTTTTTTCTGGTTATAGTCAGCTAACGTACTTCTTAACTTGTGGTTGCTACCAGAAACAGTGACAAGGCAAGTCAGTTCCTTCACTTTTATTGTTCATCAGTATTTCTGTTGTGAACGATTTATTGGAATAAAATATAGTACATTGATGAAAAATATACAATAAAAATTAACAAAATTATACAGATAAAAATAACACAATTAATCTTTATTTACAATTTTAATAACAAAATTAAACAAATAAAAGCTTTTATTTTATTTGAAATTTTATAAGAAATATGTTTATGAAATTATGAAAATGCGTTTTTTAATTTAAAAAATCAAAGTTTTTTTTAATTGAAATTTATATAATATATGTTTATGAAATTATAAAAATAAAATAATTGAAATCAAAATAACAAAGTTTCAAACATCATTATAAAAAGATAATATTCTCAAAATAGTTTTAAAAAGATTTTTTAAAAGGTTTTTCAATAAGTCTTTTAAAAATAAAACTAATTCCAATATTTTTTAATTAAAATAAGACCAACAATTTTTTTAATGATTAGTAAATAAAAAAAAGAATACAGTCACAGGGAAAATATAGGCATAAGAAAAAAAAAAACGGGATGGAAGTAATTTGCCTTGTCACTGCTTCCAGTAGCAGCCACGTCAAAATTTAGGAAGTCTGTTAGCTGAGTATAGCCGTTTTTGCATATAGATGAAGGCCTTCTAGTGAAGACTTTTATCTATATGACCTGTACCGATAACATATCCTGTAAATGTCAGGTGAGAGCAGAGAGTGTAGTTAATATACATTACTATTTTGTGTCTTATAAAATATGGTGACTTATTTTGCCTTAGTTTTATGGAGGGTTTTGTTTGGAAAAAAGTAATGAATACTCATTACTTTTTCTTTCCTCTTTTGTCAGTGTGGCAGAAATTGCATGACTTGAAATGCGAACTTTCATTGGTTGATAAGAATTTGATGTCATGTTTTATTACTGCCTTTTTGATTGGTTGATTTAAATTTGAACCCCACGCATGTGTGCAGGATATTCAAACGGAACACTTTAGTTTGTGTATATACTTTTTTCAGGATGGATGTTTCCTTCTTCCATTCAGCGACTCATTAATATAAGAGTGACTGGAGCCCTCTCTAGTCTCCTCAGACTATTCTACCTAATTAGGTTTCATTTCTTGACATAATATCGTCTCCTTTAAATCAGCTAAAAAATCGCCTACTTTACCTTGGAATCATAATTAAATGGATCCTTTTATTAAGAACATTCAAACTTTAATCAGTAGAGATTTAACTAACGCTTCTAATGAAGAATCATTTACCAGACTCAGCTGAGATGCAAAATGACGCAATGATTTTGCAATCCAGAAGAAAGATGACTGATTTTCATTAGTTGCGTCAATTTCTCTCTGCCAGTTGTCCTAAATTATGTGAGATTAAATTTCTCATGATAGACGACTTTTTTTGGAGATATTATCCAGAAGATTGGCATCTATGCCAATGATTCCACTCTCTATTTTCGTGTTTCTTCTCATCCATCTCCATGAGATCAGATAGAATATGCAAATGATTTAGAAGTTTATCTCATTTTACTTGCGAATTTGATACAAAATAGTTTGTTTCGTTTTACCCTTTTAAGACTCAGCTCGTGGCTATCAATCGAAAATAGAACGTCAACTATTTTGACATTTTCTGTGATTAAAATACATTAATTTTGGTATCTTGTAAAACATGGTGATTCTTTTGCATTAGTGTTATAGACACAAACAATATAACGATACCTGTCATTGAGAAAGTATAATTTTCAAAGTAAAATAAAATTTTTAATATCGATTCTAAGGTGAATTCATTGACAATTAAAAAAATATTTGACTTGCAACGAATATTTTGAAACTTTTGGAACAAATAGAATGCCTCAACCCTCATTTATTCTCAGCTTTCTCAAGCCGCATTCATGAGAATCTGATTTGAACTTTGAAATCATGTTTTATCTTATTGTTTTGTGTCAGTTCATTTTATTCTTACCAGATAATATTTGTAGTTTTCTGTGGCAATCCTTCGAATATACTCTGCTCTAATCAATCGTTTTCTTTCTTTTGTGTTCAGTGTTATAAAAACCATAATATAAACTTTCTTGCAAGTTGCCTTCATGAAATACAGAAATCAATAACATATTGGTAAGTGAAATAAACAATTTTTCTTCATTTCGTTTTATACTTATAGTTGATTTTATGTTTTATGTCAAACTAGCAGGGGTGCCCAGCGTTGCCAGGGTGTTTGGAGCAAAAAAAAGTGTTAGTAGCCAGGTAGGCTTGAACCTGTGATGCGAAGGCGGTAAAGAAAGTGAAAGAAAAGCTGATATCTTAACACTACGCTTAGATGCGACAGAAAGTGAAAAGCGTTCAAATTAATTGACGTCAATCAAAAAGTTGATTCGAAGTGAATAAGTTAAGAATCATGCAGGTGCAGAAGTGGACGTTGGCTAAAGGCCAGTTAATCTTTCCGCCATTTCATTTGTTTTTTTCCTCACAAATTCGGGGAAACCAAGCTCCCTTGAAAAAGGGGAACTCTCAAATGAATAGCAATTGTCTGATATGAAGGCAGTGATCAAAACTAATTGCTTTCAACATGTCCCTGGCAGGAAAGCCAGGCAGCCTACTTTGCTTCGATTAGTTTTGCTTTATTTATACGAAAAAGATGAACAAACACACGAAAAGACAGAATAGAGGGAAGTTTTTAAAAGTTTATCAAAATTAATGCAGACACTATGTCCGTTCGCAAATTGTAGATATTATAATCTAGGAAGTATAAGGAAAATTCTAAATAAATGTAATCTCAACAAGAAACCTAGCGAAAAAAGCCTTTTGTGGACATACAAAAACGTGTGCCGCTATTTTGCCTTTTATATATATATACTAGCGGGGGGTACCCGGCGATGCCCGGGTGTCTTGAGGTAAATCAAAACTCCGGGGGGTGTTAAATAATAAAAAAAAATGTTTTGGTAGGTGAGTATGAGAATCGAACCCGTACCCTTGAGTTGGAAATTAATGTGTGAAAAAAAAAGCTGTGCTACGTTAACCATTGAGCCACGGCGACAGACAACGTTAAGCAGGTTTGAATTTATTTATGTAACTATAAAAACAGGCGTGTGCAATAAAAGTTAACTCTGCTGCTTCCATTTGACCTAATTAACCCGACGGTCAAATAGAAGTCACGCTGGACGTTTTTCCCGGTGCAATGCTGAGAACGTCCGTTTGAGCTTAGTTTCAGTTTATTTATACTAAAAAGCCCAATCAACACACGAGAAGCCAAAATAGCAATAATTTTGTAAAAGTCGACGTAAATAAATCTATAAGCTACATGCATTCCCAAATCCTACATATTATTATCTAGGACCTATATACACAGTTTTAAGCGATAGTAACGACTCCGGGAGCGTGTGCGAGAAAAGCCTTTTGAAGACATACACGAAATGGTCACACACATTTTGCTTTTTATATATATAGATAGATGATTTCTTTACTTTCTTAAATTTTTCTGGTACTTGTAAAGAAGAAGCACACAAGGTTTCAGTTCTGCAGATTGATCAAGAATCTCAATTTCGAAAATTACTGAAGTAGTTTATGATTTCAGTAGAGGAACTCAGTTTTTCAGGCAGACGAAATTTGTGTAGAAATAAGAAATTTGGACATCACAACCTCCTATTATGGAGCCGTTAGTTTTAGAAAATCTTGATATTTCTTGCTAAAAATAATTTAGGCTGCGCTGGTAAATTTAAATGGGCAAAGATTAAAAAAACCCACGTTTAAAAAGTGAGAAACTTAACAAAAATATCTAATTTGAACAAATTTCTTTATCATCATGTTGTACTTTTTAAAAGACTATTTTGACCAACAATCCAGAGCCTCAAAATCGACAACTTTGTTAAATAATTGATAGTTTTGTACTAAATATCTTTGGGATTTTTGAAATTATATAAGGTAAAATTATTATGAAATCTAAAAAAAAACTCTCCTTGCATTTCTGGTTATCTTTTTTGTTGAATTTGAACATTTTTGTTTTATTTACCGATTTATATGTTTTTTTTTAACTTTCTAGTTTGGAACATGCCATTTTTTATTTCTTTATGTGATAGATGATTGTTGTCATTCATTTTTAATTTCTTTGATGTATTTAGCATCTTGTGTCTTGCTGTTCCCCTTGCTCTATTTCTCCTGTAATGTCATCATTATTATGCAAGTCCACCTCTGCCTCCTATTAATAAAATGGAGAACATAAAAAATAACTCCATGTGATTTTCTTTTTTCTTTGGGCCATAAGACATGATTTGCATTTTTTTAAAACAAAGCAAGATAAAAGTAAATCACTTCTGGTTTTGAAAATCAGAAATTGCCAATTGGCCTTTATAAGAAGTTCCTCATTATATTATAGGTAGTTTTTTTTTACAATTATATATTTTAAATATTTAAAAAATTACACAAGAAAATTAAACTAACTTTTATCATTAAATAAGGACTAACTCTCTTACAAAATGTTTAACAAAACAAAATTTTAAGGCTGGAAATAATCAAATTTAAAATTGGCCAATATTTAATCAGTCTAAAATTGATAAGCGACTGTTTTTATTTCAAAACTCAAAGCAAGAAAACTATTTCTATGAAGACCCTAAATCAGATGGATGTCATGAAATATCTCTCATATTATATAAAAATCCCGCCAAGTAGAATGTGTGTGAGTTGAATTAAATTTAAATTTAGTGAATTTCAGCAATCTTACAGAATTTCAGTGAGATCAATTTCAGATATATTTTATTGATTTGCATTACATCTTTTAGTCAAAAGTTTTGCATTATTTGAATACTTGCTAGTTCGTTGTACATGTATAACATGATATACCCATCTAGTTATTATTATCCTAATAATTAGTACAGATATTTTGGCCGTTGTTTCACTGCAGATATGATTTGAAAGTGATACAGATGAATGTGCCACATCATTCTGAAACTCATTAGGATTATTTAGACCACAATTCGTATCTTGGATGTTATCTCACAAAGTTTCAACCGATGTAACCTCTGATCTTCAGCTGAAATTTGTTAACTTGGATATCTGTATGAGATTTTGAACTAAAGCCTTCAATTACTCGACAGAAGTAGGTTATTCTAGTTTTGTTAGCCATTATTGTATAGAATAATTAAATCATTTTATTTTATTCTTGGTATCACATGTAATGATGATTGAACCTTTAACCTTTACAAAACTCATATATAACAGGTTGCACCATGCATCCACATTAATACTGGTAGTTCACTTAGTCCAAATGATACAAACTTTTACTTCTCATATAAAATATCCTACGCATAATAGACAATGTCATGTTGGCCCTAAATAAAAGCAAGTCACCAAGTAATCAATAAGTATCATGCAAGCAAAGCTTCTCAGAATTCTTTTTTATGTTCACGACTCCTCCAGAGCTTCTAGAAATAATAAAATTTACAAACATTTTAAAATTTTGTTTTAATATATTCATAATTTTTATTTCCATATGTGTTGTTAAAATGAAATCCTTTATTTGTTCACAGGTTTACAAAAAGAATGCAGTACAATGAGAGTGACCTCTGCACGTACGGAATAGAAAGCCAATATAAGTTCTCATTTACAAATAACAATAGCTCAATGCACAATAGAAACAAAACTGACTCACTACAAATAATACAACTGTGAGAAAAATATTTTTCTTGGAAATTCGGTGTAACTGCTCATCAAATGTTAATGAGCCTCTCATCTGTTGGTATTCGGAATCAAGTTTCCAAGAAAGAAACTATTTCTGAGATCAATGGGTGATACGTCCATTCAATCAACACCATTAGCAATCAAAAGAAATCAACAAAAATGCTAAGTATGCCTTAAGTATTACATATCAGTGGAGTAGGTATATATATATATATATATATATATATATATATATATATATATATATATAAACTGAATTACAGATCAACGAAATTTATAGTTTTAACATGGGCATGACAGTCTGCTTTATTTTCTATTTAAAAGTGTAACAAGCTCTTTTAAAGAAACAAGAAAACATCCATTAAGTGTCTGACTTATCATTCACATGTAAGCTGGAAAGAAACCTTTTGGGGAGGTCATTTTTATTTATTTTGTCTTTTTACTTCTGCATTTTATGGGTCGTGCTATTTATTTTTTTTATAAAAATCTGATCAGTTTTGATCAAGTAAAATTCAATAGACATCTTTCGTTTATTAAATTGCTAGATACAAGTACTGGTGCTAGATGTTAACAATATGTTTCTAAATAATAACGTCATTATTTACAGACTCTAGTGAAACCTTGTTCATGTGAAATCATTTAAATCTGGAAAACATGCCAAAACACGCTGGGAAGAGACCATTTATATGTGAAGCATGTGGTTCATCGTTCACAACAAAGTCCGACTTAAAAATTCACGTGCGTATCCACACTGGAGAGAAACCTTTCACTTGTGACGTGTGTGGCACGGCATTCAGAGGGAAATCCCAGTTAACGGTACATATGCGAATACACACTGGAGAGAAACCCTTTCCTTGTCAAGTGTGTGAGTCATCATTCACTACAAAACAAAACTTAAAGAGACATCTACAAGTGCACACTGGAGAGAAACCTTATTCTTGTAACGTGTGTGAAGTGTGTGGCTCCACATACACGACAAAGTCGTACCTAAAAATACACATGCGCACACACACAGGAGAGAATTGTTACTCCTGTAACGTATGCGACTCGTCATTTACAACCAAACTTGACTTAAAGAAACATGGACAATTGCACGGTGGGGAGAGACCTTATTCTTGCGATGTGTGCGATTCAACATTTACAACAAATTCTGATCTAAAGAGGCACATGCAAATCCACAGCGGCGAGAGACCTTATTCTTGTGACGTGTGTGGTACATCATTTGTCACAAAATCGGTCTTGAAAAGACATATCCTCAGTCACACTGGAGAGAAACCTTTTTCTTGTGAAATATGTGATGCATCTTTTACAAGAAAACATAATTTAAACTCCCACATGCTAATTCACACTAGATGAATGGAGAGAACTTGAATGTCTACAAGACACTGTCCTCAGGTATCTGAAGTCTCTCTACAAGGGTTTATCAGGGTAACTTGACACAAGGATACTTCTCCCTACAAGTAAGCCCTGACTAAATATTTAAAATAACTTAGTAGTTGAAGCCCCAATAAGATATGCTCTGTATGGCTACCCTACACTAACTTATACGAGGACTGCTGCATCTTTTGTAAGTGATGTTGCTTATAATCAAAACACTGAGCTGGATACTCCACCAGAATTGGATGAATTCTTGTACTGGAATCCAGCAACACCAAGAGACCAAAAGAAAAATATACTATAACTTAATTAACTGGTCAATAAGTGAGAGGAAAAATATATTTCTTACTTTTTTACTAACTTGAAGTTTGAAAGATAAAAGAGATCTGTAATGGAATATTCAAATATTTATACATCTTACGTCCAGATCAAATGTTAACCTCAGGAAGGGTCCCCTTCATTTTTTTTTTTTTAGAACTTCGACAGAAACAATATTTTTTTAATGTTTATTCACTCAAATAAGGCACAGTAACTCATAAAGGGCTATTACATGGGACCAGATTTGCAGGGATACTATGTAGGGAGTTGGGCAGCAAGATGTTTGTTCACATTACACATGATCTTCTGCATGTCAGTACAGTCAAGGAAGCAGGAGCCTGTGAGGGAATTCCAAAGTCTAACAGTTCGAGGGAAGAAGCTATCGGAGTAGAAGTGTTTATAACATTTAGAAATGTATACAGTGTAGGGTGGGATTTTGCTGCTTACAAGGTTTGTTGGGGTATTTACATTGAGTAAGTACTAGTGCTTTGTCTTTGTTTAAGCACTTGACATTAAAATACTTGTAAAACAGGCACAGGGATGCCACATTTCAGTGATGAGACAGAGGGTGGAGTTTGTCTGACAGTGCAAAATCTATTAAGTCGGTAATTCTTTTATGAACCCTATTTAAGAGCAAGAGACAAGTGGCAGATGCGCCAGCTCAGATGTGACGATAATACTCCATGCATGAGCGAATAGTGGCTTTGTAGAGATACAAAATATATCAGTGATTACTTTTCTACTCTAAAAACAAAAGTGTTGATTTCTTTAACATTCTCTCACACTTACCATAAATCATCTTAATTTAGCCTTTATTCAGAGACTACAACACAGAACACGTTTTCTTGGCCTTTTGGTCAAGATCAAAGTGTAATATCTGTTCTTCAGATGCTGCACTTCATTTTCTTGTTCTCTTCCGGTGGAGGAGAAATCCTTCACGACTGAGACAATTTTTATTTTTGTACCTTTTCTCCACGTTAAAAAACAACCCTGGTGTCTAACTCTGTCCCGTGGGGAGGCATAGTAAATAGGTACAACACAGAAGATAAAATATTCCCATTGAATATTACCGGAGATTGAATTTAATTTGTTAAAGCCTAGGGATTCCTATGAAAAATAAAGAGTATTGCCGTGATTGATAACAGTGCCACTTATGTACGAATTCTTTCTTTACAATATACAAATCATTTGAGAGTCATAATTCCTGATAAGTTTTAATCTTTTCCAGTTTTAATTCATTCCATTTTGACACTTTCTATATCTTTTTCTTAAAAAAACATTTATTCTCTGCAACCGAATGCAAATAAGCAATACTGTCTCACTTACATTGCTTGGAAATCTTCATTAATGATAACGATTTTCATATATCTTAGAACCTCTAAATGATAGGCAATTGTCTGACATCTGGAAGAATGGCCCGTTTTTATGCTAAAGAAAAGAGTTTAAATGCCTACTAGACACTATCCTTGACTGTATTCAGTTTTTTCTGTGCAAGAGTTTGTCAGAACAACCTGATATGAAGATGCTTAACCCTACAAGTAAACTCTTAACTACATATACAAAATAACTTAGTATTCACAGCCAAAATAAAATCCCTTTCACATGCCTATATACTGACTCATACGAGGAGTGATACACCTAGTAATATTATCTTAAGTAACAGCACTAAGATGGATATTCTACCAGACTAGATGAATTCTTGTTCTGGAATCGATTAAGATTAATAAACCACAAGAAATATATATTATAATGCAGTTAACTAATCAATAGAAGGAAAATTAACGTTATTCACTTCTTCACTAACTCAATGTTTGAATGGTAAAGAACTTTAGTTGAACAGTCACATATCTCTGTCTCACAGAGATCGTGTTAGTCCTAAGAAAGAGGCGCCTTTATTTCTGAAGTGAACTAACAACTGAAATGATGTGGCATCTCTAACAGAAATACAACAAAATAGAAAACTAAGAATTGCAAGAATTTGAACCGTGGGTTTGAGGGTTAGTCTGAAGGTCATAAAGAAAGTTGAATCCTCAGGGGTCACTAAGATATTTTTTAAAGGTTTTCCTATGACTCAAGTTTTGGGGATATCTATACTAATTGTTAATATTAGTGAAAAAAGTGTTTTATGAAACAGACGATCGACACCCACATGTACTTTTTAGGAAAATTTCGATTATAATTCTTGCAATGCAGAGTTAATCTATCGTTTCCTCAGTAAAGAACAGGAAACATGTATTTTTTTTTACATGGTAGTCACCACTTATCAAGGCCCGAAAGCCACTCGGGGATAAGGGTTATTGCATGTACAATAATCAATGGGATAGTATCATACTAATCGCTAGTATTGGAGATTTGATAAAGTGTCTTACTAAGGGGGTGGTTCATCAGGAATTTGTTTATATTGGACTTGAAGACATCCAAGTTGTAGTCAGATGGGAAACAGGCAGACAGAAGAGAGTTCCACTGGCATGCACTTCTAAGAAAGAAGCTTTTTTCATGGAATCTACGTTTTGGTTTTGGCAAAGATAAAGAGTGGGGAAAATTTTTGATAGTGGTTTCAGCTAGACGGGTGTTTATCATGAAAGATTGGCGAGGGGGGCAGAGATTGGAGCTCAGACGAGCACTTGCCATGGAAGTAACGATGAAACAAAGACAGGCTCGCAACATCTCTTCTGTGGGAGAGAGGTTGCAGTGAAAAGAAAAGGGCTTCCCCCCCCCACTAAGCCACGAAGTCTATTTTGTACTCTGTCAAGGCAAGATAGGCTGTTTTTAGTTGCTCCCACCCAGATGTGGCAGCAGTACTCTATCCTTGGACGTACTTGGCTTTTATATAGATAGAGAATTGCATTAACAATAAGATATCTTATGGAGCAACAGAAGGATCCTACCATTTTTCCAGCGAACTTGGCAAGAGACTTGATGTACGTGTTCCATTTCAGATCAGGGGTAAAGGTCAATCCGAGAAGCTTATCAAAACATGGAGCCTCCCCTAGATGAAAGCCATCCATTTCAATTGATGCCAGATGAGGATCAGAGCTTTTATGGTGTAAAGATAGGAGCTTGGTTTTAGATGCATTAAAAGTAACCATCCACCTCTTCCCCCACTGTACTATGCACTCAAGATCAGAGGAGAGAGAATCAGAGAGAGTATTCAATAATTAAAGAAGGTTACAGGGTACAACGACCGAAACATTGTGCTAATAACACTTAAGATAAGAATAATTGTCTGATTAATCAAAATAATTCAAACACCAGTGGATCATGTTTGGCATGAAAAAAAAAAACTATAAGAATTCAATAATGTAAGTAACCATAGAAACGGCTGGACTGATGAAAAATAACTTAAATACTTCCTGACGAATATGAATGATAGACCAAGGGCAAAATAGATCTAATTAATTTTATTTAAAAAAACTGTTAGAATTCTAAAAAGGCCTTCCGGACTAATTCTATGAAACACCGAATAAATACGTGACATTTGGCAGAAAAACAGAAAAGAAAATTGAAAAAAAAAACTTAATTGAATTGAAATAAACAAAATTATAAAGATAATGCAAAATACTCGACTTCATTGCTTTAATCTTTGAAAAATGGGTTTTTGAGGATGAATTCATTTAAGCAGAAAACAAAAATCCCATCAGATATGAATGTACTGCTTAAAAAAGTAAATTGCTAGCTACAGAAGTAGACCACTTGATCCTTAAGAAGCAATTAAAATTTAAAAAGGAAAAGAGATTTATCTGCACTTATCTAATGTATGGCACAAAAAGAACTATTTTCAAAAGCATCTACAAAGTTGTGGATGGGGCTTAAGGCTATGTATAGCTAATCTGTTATTAAGTCAGCAGTGACTGTCCTTCGGCAGAAGCGAATTCGTTTCTTATTTCTCTCAGCATGTAAATGATGTGAATAAAGTCTTCTTTTGTGCATGTTCTCACTCCAACTACAGTTTTGTGTGACAAATTTATTATAACAGAAATGTGTTGTCTAAATAGATAACATATCGAAGTGAATTTATTGTACCCGGTTCATAATCATTTTGATTCTACCGTGTTCATTCAAGTGAAATACAGAATTATAACAAGTCTTTTATTGGTCAAATGCATACCATTGTAGACTATGGAATAATTTTATGGCTTGTGAACATTCTTTTAAATTTATTTTGCTTATTTATCCAACTGAATATTTACAACAAGTCCTAAATGCTATTCTTGAGAAATATCAAGATTAACTGTAGAGAGGTCGTATTTTATGAAGTGCTGGCAATCAATTGCATTAGGTTCTCACTGACTAATGGACAAACTTAAACTAGAAAAATTCTATTCTAAACTATGTGAACTCCATGTTTATATATATATATATATATATATATATATATATATATATAGTCATCCACATACAGTAATTTCTATTCATCCACATACAGTAATGTTTCGCTGTTTCACAGCTCATCAGTGTGGCTAGACAAGCAGCTACCTCAAGCCAGGATCAAAACCCGATCTCCAAAACGACAGTCGGAGCTTCTAATCATTGCACTATATGGCTGCTGTTATGCGGGCAGTGAATTAACAATGTTTTGACATTGCCCAAAGTACCTAAGCTCAATTTGTTTATACAAAGAACATCACTTCATAAGCTAATGGTAATTTGTATGTCACTTCCCAAATGCTCAACCTAAGATAGGATGTGTGTGTGTGTGTGTGTTTTATACATGTTATTATTATATTGCATAGGTTTATTATTATAGTATTATAATAGTGATTATTTTATCGACTAACGGAAGACAATGTTTTCACATGTACAAATTTTTTTATGTCGTCTATGTCACCTGTTCATTTTATGACAGAAAATTATAATTCTCATAATTGCTATCAAAATTATCCCAGAAAAATAATGTATACTTGCAATTACAGACTGTACAGAGTGCTTATGAAATATGAATTATTACTTTTTATGAATAATGATTTTCCAACTTATATCAGTATGAATATTACTGTTAAAGAGAAGGATGTGATACTATTGTGGCGTGCAGAGTCACCGAATCTTGTATTAATGATTTGATACTGAATATAGTCCCATGCCACAAAGATCACGTACGTTTCTGGCTAATTGTTCCAGGAGCAATAATTCCGCACACACATTGTGTTGAAAATCTGCTAAATTTGGTACTTGAAGATAAGATGATTGCATTCGGAATTGTTAATTCTCTGTTGATTTAATGCATTGGCATTTGAGTTTCTGTTGTCTGAAATATCTTGTTGTTTATAAAATATATAATTTTATACAGACACAAGGTGCTTTCAGTATGTTTCCACTTTAAACTTGTTGTAAATTCTTGAAAATTCAGTATGTTATTGCTATATATCTATGAAATGACGGACCAATTTTTATAATTTCAGGTTCAAATGAACAGCTACAGCAGGAATTGGAATATACCCTACAAAAGCCTGATTGTCACAGCTGGTGAATACCAAAAATGCAATCTGGACGTGAGGACACTTTAGAAGAACTATATGCAATAAAATTCTGTTTTAAACTTAGAAAAAAATTCTGCAAAAACATATAGAATGCTGCAGACTGCTTTTGGACCATCTTGTATGAATTGATAATCAGTCTTTGAGTGGCATAAGATTCAAGAAAGGTAGGGAGTCTGTGAGGGATTATGAGAGGTGTGTAAAGCATAAGGAAGTTAGAATATTAGTATTGATTGTTCAAATAAAGAATTTCATATATAGGGACTGTTGTGTGTCTATAGGCACAATAAATACACGGTTTGATGTCAGTGTAGAAACTGTACATGCAATTATTCGCGAGGAACTGAAGATGCAGAAGATTTGTGCAAAATTTGTCCCAAGGGTGCTCAGAGAAGATCATATACTATTTGACCAACGTAGACATCAAGACAGTTCTTCACCCTTCCAGACTTTGCTCCTTGTGAGTTTTGGTTATTCCCTAAGCTCAATGAAAACCTTAGAGGCTGTCATTATGAGACAATTGAGGAGATGAAAGAGGCTGTGACGAGGGTCATTGACACCCTCACACAAGAGGACTTTCATGGGACCTTCCAGAAGTTGTTGGAACGGTACAAGTACATTGCAGCCGGAGGAGATTACTTCGAAAGGGACTAGAGTTTCACGTGTAAACTATCAATAAAAGTGGCCATACGAAAAATGTTTGGAAACTTATTTAAGACCCCTCGTATATATATAATTTTAAATATATTTTTGTTCATTATAATTCCATCTTATTTCTTGCTAAACTTGTTATTGCTATATTGAGGCATATTTTATTAAGAGAATGAGTTCATAACAGAGTTAGCCAGCAAACTGACGAGAAATATTTAATTACAGAAAGTAATAATTTAACCACACATTCAATTATGGCGCCCGGCCTCCACTTCTCCATACATGCAATGCTTTTAAACTTTGGGTAATGACCTTAGCAAACCTGTTGCTCTTGGTGAGCCTCAGTTTCAAAACACGCCTAATAAGTTGCTTCAACATTCAACAGTGAGCAATCCTTCAGCGATGTTTTCAATGCCTTTACAATACTTTGCTTATTTTCTAAGTGATGAATCTAAAAGATATTTATTTTTGTCCGTTTTTGTCGTTGTTTTCAAGATGGTACAGAAAGGGCGCTTCTTCTCTTCTTCGGCCTTTATTGTACTACGAGCACGTTAAATGGTAAATATTTAATGTTTAGCTTGCATGTATTTACACAAAAAATATTTAAGACATTTTTTAAAGATTAGTTTTACTCACTTTACTGTCATCATTATAAAAATAGAAAATATTGATTTTCTTTATAAAATGATAATTAACTAGCAGAACCTGTGGAAATTCCACGGTAGTTGAAATTTTTTAAAACACGTTATAAATAAAATGAAATAGAACAAATAACGACGAATTTAAAACCATTTTTTTTAGTAAATTCTTTTTTTTTTACCTAAAAAGAAATAATTTTAAAAATTTACATTTTTTTTCAATTCAATTCAACGCGTTTCACATTGTTTTTGTTTTTCTGAGTAATTTTTTAATAAAATTTATAAACGAACAGATGTCAATTCACTTGCACATTTTTTTTTAATTTAAAAAGAAATTATAATAAAAAATCTTAGTTTCCCCATAACATGACTTTTTTAAATTATAAAATAAAATAGACAATTTGAAACCGTAAACAGACAGCAAGTTTTTGTTGTTGCTTTTTTTTTTTTTTTTTTTTTTTTTTTAAATATTTAGATAGAAAATGGGTTTAATAATGTTAACTGATAAAGAAAGACTAAACAGGGGGGTAATTAGTTTCTCATTAATTAATGTTTGTGATAATGATGATTTTTTGTGACAGGATGTCGAACAAGTACATTAATATTTAGATAAAGGTATGAAAGAAACACAACAGTTTCCTTGGTGTTATTTTTTTAACTAAATAAGGGAACAGCGAGGATACTAAAAAGAACTCTCGGTTGGTTTCAATAAAAAGGCGGGGCAATGTTGGCAGCTGGTTTGGCTGACCCATACCCAGCATTACAATCTTCAAAGGAAGAAAATTAAAAAAAAACAAAAAAAAACAAAGAGCAACACACGAACAAATACATATAAGGTTTGGTAATTAAATAGGCCATGACTGGACATATAACAATGTGGCAATCAATGATTGTTACAATCATGGCATTATTAAGTAACATTAACGAAACAATGACACTTTCTTACATGAGCATTCAAAGATGACAGCTTTTCTCTTTTACTTTTCTGCCTGGCGATAAATCTGCTAGGTCAACTACTGAATAAAAACTGCAGTGCCTGTTGTAGTATCAGCAATAAAAGTGTCGAGCCCACTCCTTCTCCATATCCCCTTTTCCGGTTTCGGGCTCACCGTCACCAGTTTCGGTTTGTATACCTCGGTAAATAAACATGTTTCATTTCAGTCCCCCTACATCCTCGTTAATCTATAACAATTCATCCATACGAATAGCACAACAGTACCTTCAACCTGAACAAAAGAGTCAACCACAACCACTAGGTGTATCAGAACTTTTGAGGAAATTTTGACACCTCTAACAGAAAGCAGCGAATAAAATATATATATAAAAAAAAACTCGTAATGTCTCTTTTTAAAGTGGGTTGTTTATTTTGTGTGTGGAATATACTTCCAAAATAAACTATTAAAGTTGTTTAAAAACTAATAGAAATATTATTTTTTATTTAAAAAAAAAAGTGTTTACAAAATGTTTACAAAATGCCGGCGTGCCTTCAGGCAGACATTTTTTTACGTAATGAAATCAATTGAATTTTAGGAGTTAAATATTTTTAATTTTTAAAAATCTATCAAAATTTTTCTATTGGTTCAATTTTTACGATATTTTCAAGGTCAATGTGAAATTTTATTGCCTTTAGAATAAACCAAATATAATATTTTAAAGAAACTTTTTTTTCCAAATTCACCACCCCCATTTTGAAATGTCTATTAAAATTTTAATAATTAATTTATGTGCCAAAGTTTTATATATCACAAATTGAAGATAAAAGATCAATAAAGAAAATATTCTAATTTAAAACAACAGCAACAAAAAAAGAATAGTTTTTTGGAAATTTACCTGTAAAGTCCAAAGTGTAAAATATTTTTTTTTTAAAAAACCACGTTGATTTTTTTTTAAATGAAAGCTCATGTTATGCTTACATCGTCAAGTAAATACCAGACGCTGACGGCAAATATTTCTATTTCATTGAATGTTTTCTTTTTTAGATATTTAAAAAAAAAAAAATTAGTCGATAAAGAAGTATTAAAATATATCAATCAAAAACTCGTCTATTTCATTAAAAGAATTTTTTTAAAAATCGATGAAGCGGATTTTTTGTTCTGGGGGGAAAAACTTATAAGTGAATGTGCATTTCCTTTTTAACTACGGAGGATGAAAAAATACTAATTTTGGTTAACACACGCAATAAAAAAGAGAGATTATTTATGTCCCTTGGACGAATCCGTAATTCATAAATTTCATTTTAGCAGTAGCAGCAGCAGCTCTTTACAGCTTCGTGCAAAACATGTTGTGAAAATGCGATTTTCTACGACTCTCGCTTTAAAAAATCCTTTTATTTAAAAAATAGAGATAATTTAAAATATAAATATGGATAAATTCTTGACAATGAAGGATTGAACTACTCATTTAATAGTATTTTTTTTAAGTAAGTGATTTTTTGGCATTTATATATATATATATATATATATATATATATATATATATATATATATATATATATATATATATACATATATTTATAAGCAAGTCAAAATGTGTTGATTTTCTTGATATTTTTAAAAAGAAAACCGCTTAAAAAAAAGCAAATATTGCATTATTAAACCTGTTATGTTTTTTACAAATTTTGGTCTTTGCTCCTTTAATTGAAAAAAAAATTAGGGTTTAAATTACATTTTTCAAGTAGTTATAAGCTTCGAAAAAATATTAAGTTGAATTATTAAAGTTCTGATCATCATTTTTAATGGCCACTTTCTGATACACCTAACCACCTGCTCTTTATGAATTATCTAAAGCTGCATGCCATCTCAGACGCTGACTTAAGTCAAGTCAGCGTCTGAGATGGCATGCAGCTTTAGATGGTTCATAAAGAGCAGGTGGTTGACTAGGTGTATCAGAAAGTGGCCATTAAAAATGACGATCAGAACTTTAATAATTCAACTTAATATTTTCATTCATTCATTCAATAAATTCATTCAATTCGTTTCATTATTTTTTCTCTTGCATGTCGTACATACCTTCTACAGAGATATTGGAATGAAGTTTTGTCTGAATAATGTGCAAAATTGCTCTCTCAAAGCTTGGAAGAAGGCCAAAACGGAAAACATATAGCTTGATAAAGATACTGACATTAAAGACCTAGAAGAGCGGGAATAGTAGAAATATTTTGGCATAGAAGACAACAATTGAATTTGGCATGCAAAGTCGAGAGCAACAATTGGCAGTGAATGTATAAACCATGTAAGGAAAATTTGTAGAACATCGCTTACTAACAAAAACAATATAACTGCTATTAACCAACTAGCCACCCATGCTTGTGTGATAACATACGGATGTGGCATTGTTGACTCGTTACAGATTCGACACTAAAACGAGAAAATTGTTGACATTATAAAGAGTAACATATAGAAAACAGTGTCTGCCTCGGTTGCATCTGCCCAGAGGAGAATAAGGTATAGGTCTCTGAAATAGTGGGTTAATATCTGATTTCCAGTAGGATATCCTATCCCCAGCAAAAATAAAAACAAAAGAAAATTGGAAAAAAAAAAAAAAAAAAGGAAAACGCTTTGATAATTATGATGAGAGATTGGTCATGAACATCGTGCAAATATTGTGAGTGCTGGGTAATATCTGATGAGTCCTTAGAGTCGAAACCCCATGATGATATATCATCACGAAACAAGAGTCATCAAAACAACCTCCACACGAAGCTGGCCTAACATTTTGGCCAAGATTGTTTCACAAATAAGACAGGATCACAAAATAAGCCTGATATAGAAACAGTCCGAAGGAGTCCTCAAAAATACACCAAGATCCTCCATTGTAAAAAAAAAAAAAAAAAAAAAAAAAAACCTGGAAGAATGGGACAACCAACAGTGTGGCAAGTATTTTCTGAGCGAATTTGCCCAGGATTATAGAGTTAGGTAAGGCTATATAGTCTGGATAAAAAGAGGACCGAGCCACTATGATCAAGAAAGAATTATAATAGCTGTCCAAGATCAAATCTTGATGACCAATGCTTTTAAGAAGATGAGTGATCTCAGCAATGACAACATGTGCAAGTTCTGCCACCTAGAAGTTGAAAGTGGGAGTCACCTGTCATCTAGCTGTAGGGTTGTGTTTCAGAAACTGACCTTACGAATGCATGAAAAATATCGAATAATTCGACCCCTCTGTCTTTCCAAGCTTATAACTACTCGAAAAATGTAACTACAAACCCTAACTTTTTTTCTATTAAAGGAGCAAGGACCAAGGTTTCATTTTAAAAAAAAAGACAAAACAAAAAACAACGTAATAATAAAAAAAAGGTTTTAAACTTCGCACTTTACAAGTAAATTTCTAAAAAACACTTCTTTGTTTTGTTTTAAAGTTGAATATATTATTTATTGATCTTTTATCTTCAATTTGTGATATATAAAACTTTGGTGAGTAAATTAATTATTTACTTTTTAATAGACATTTCAAAATGAATTAAAAAAAAAACGCTTGTCTAAAATATTATATTCGATTTATTGGAAAGATCATAAAATTTCACACTGACCCTGAAAATATCGTAAAAATAGAATCAATAGAAAAATTTTGATAGATTTTTAAAGTTTAAAAATTGAAAAATACTAAACTCGTAAAATTCAATTAATTTCATTACTGTTTTTTAAAAAATAAAGAATAATATTTCTATTACTTTTTATACAATCTTTATAGTTTATTTTGGACGTATAATCCATAAAGAAAATAAACAATCCACTTTTAAAAGAGAAATTACGAGTTTTTTATATTTTATTCGCAGTTTCGTGTTAGGGGTGTCAAAAGTTCCTACAAAAATTCTGATACACCAACGAGTCCAGGGAACATACACCAAAAAGAATAGTTATAAATAAGTCTTACACTATGAAATTCCTACAGCTACGCATCTATAAAACGGAGCTATTAAACCTGATATAGTGATATGCAACACGAAGGAGAAAGAAGCAACCGTAGTAGAAGTTAGTGTCCCGGATGATGCTGAGGTAAGCAGAACTGAGAGGAAAAAGATAACGAAATACCAACGTCTTATGAATGACATGAAAATAACTACCATTCTGGCAATTATAAAAGCAACCGGATTTACAAAAAAGAAATTTAAAAATTACTTGGCTTAAAAAAGAGTACCCGGTGAATCAAGTGTATAAGAAACACAAACAATTGCATCTCTTAGTTTGATTCTCTGAAATAACCGGTGCATCCAGTTTGTTCCGTTTCACTCGATCTTGGTTTTAGGTTGCAAGGTCAAGGCTCCTGCTAACGGAATTTTAGGTTCGTTACCAAAATCCATTTTCCATGGTAACAAAGGGGAAAAAAAGCATTTAAAGCAAATTTGTTGCAAGTCAGAAACTAATAGAAATAAGCAAAAGAAATACTGTTGGAATTTTTTTGTACCAATAATAGTGCATCCCCCCCCACTGTTTACATTTATTATTTTTATTCTGGTTCTTGTATTTGATTTTTTGTATTTCGTATCTTTTATGATTCTTAGTTTTGTATATTTTGGGTTTGTACGAAACTCTCTTTAATTTGAAGAAAAGGGAAATGCTAGCTCCTTGATGACGTCACGAGTCCAGTGCGAATTTGGTTCCAGCGGCGTGGAGAGTGGATGCAGATTCATTGCCTGGTGCAGACAAGGAATTTTGGAGCCTCCTTCAAAGAAGAAAACCCGGCAAGAATACCCCTGGCATGTGACGAGGCATGCTTCTGAAAACCTACGGTCTGCATGTATTTGGAAGGAGTGTAATTTTTTAAAAACGACCTTATTTTACGTGGCTACAGTATGCACGTAAATGGAAGGAATATAATTTTTTAAAAAGGACTTTAAATCGAGAGAAAAAGAAAAAGACACGTGCCTGACTGCCTTTCAATTTGTGAGTATGCTCCTAAAATTTATTACATATGAGAGTGTGATTAGGAACTACTATTTGGAATCATAATATTATGTTCGTTCATGGATACGACATTTTAATATAAGAACCAGTGTTATTTTTTCCATTATATGTTACCTTGGCGTTCTTTGAATTTAATGCCCGCAAAGGGAAAAATTTGCAACTAATTTTATTGTAAGTAAAATCTCTTCTTCGTTTTGAAACAAAACCTTTATATTTTATTCTTTACTCCCCCTTTTTTATTTTATGCTGTTAATTTTTTTTTTCAGGCTAGTTACTTTCGCGTCGAATTTATCTGAAACCCCTTAAGAAGCATTTAAAATAAAAAAAAAATAATACAAAAAAGACGACAATTCTTACTTGTAAGAAAGGTTGAAAGAAAAGAATATATAAAAAACAAAAAAATAGTTCTTTTGAGTCCTTGTTTAAATTCAGTCCTTCTTTTGACAAAATGTTCAGTCTTTCTCCAAAATAATTTTTTTCTTTTCCGAAAGGAATCACAAACAAATAAAGTCTCTTTGGCCTTAAATGGGAGAAAGAGGTAATTTTTTTTTCCTTTGTGTAGTATCTGAATACTTTTAAATTCAAAGGAAAGAAACGAAAACAATAAAGCCGCTTTGGTAGGCTTTATATGTACAAATAAAATAATTTACAGGATAAATTCTGGTATTAATGGAATATTTTTTTTTTGTTTGTGAAGGACACTTCGGTTGAATAATCTTTCCTGGAGGTCACATGCGCCAATAATCTGCTCGACTTGACGGCAAAATTAATTTCTGTTCTTTACAGAAAAGAAATCCTCAAAACATGGCCAGTTTCTTCTGTTAATCATTTAGAGACTAATTTTCCAGTAGATAAAACCTTGTTGTGTTTTAATAACTGGAACAAAATTACAATGAAACTTTAATAAGTCTTTCTAAAGGAGAAAAAAAAAAAACACGTGACAAATTTAACGTCAAATCTCTTTGACGGAGCATGAAATAAAACCTCCTCCTCGCAGGCAGGTGATCTTCAAGCTGATGAAAATAGGCAAAGGCCCTTTCTTCCTCCCTTCCTCACCCCTCCCCTCTCCAGAGGGAGAGAGAAGTAGACTGCTGGAAAGGAATTATAACGATGATGATGATGATAATAAAGTGACCAGCAAACGGCCGGTCAAAGAGTGCGTTCCTCTCGCTAAATGTCGAATGTTGAATGTGTGTAAATAAATTAATAAATATAAATTATTTCTTTATTAACATTTCAACACTACTTGCTCTATGAAATTGCTGGTGGCAGCCATCTTGATTTTTACTCATTCAATGTTTACACATTTTAATCATGTATTTTTCAAATTTAGATGGGTAAAATAAATTAACTTTTACTCAAAATGACTACTCATGTTATACTGTTGAAGTATTTTTAGTCTCTACACAAACTTATTTTCTCATATCACCTACAAACCCTATTTAGTGACATTACCTACTATAAATACGTCATTGCTATAAGAACAATGGCAACAGAAATCAATAGCACTAATCGCCATTAATGATGTTTCAAATATCTGCCTGACTTGTAAGTCTGGCGTTGATTGGAGCAAACTGATTTCGCTTCTGATTTGTTCAATCAGAAGTAATCTCTTATGCAAGCAGAGATTAAAAGTTATTTAAAGGAATGGATCAGCACTATTTTTTGCCTTTAACAGTGAGAAAGCTGCCACTGTTTAACAAACTGGCGGCACTTAGTTCAACTACCAAACTCATAACTTGGGATACAAACCAAATCCACCTTTACATATGTTGTAATTAAGACAAGCGTATGGTAGCAAGAAAAACGTGAACACGGAGATTGTGTATATACATATATATGCATATATTTATTCTCGACAAACGAGATGTTAGAAGAAAAAAAAAGAAAGGATCGTTAGTATTTACTCGAAGTTGACTGGGACGACGATAAGGTATCGGCCGTGGCGACGTTGGTGAGAAGAGAGGTGGTTGATGTTTGACTCGTGCGTCGGTGAAGTAGCAGTCGTGGCGACGGTGAAGACAACGATTAAGATGGCGTCGGAGAAAAGGAAGGTGCTGCTGTTGACAGCGTTCGAGGTGAAGATGACGGCATCGCTGACGAAGACGGCGGAGGCAGCAACGAACGCGAAGCATGATGTGTTTGACTGGTCGGTCTGTCTAACTGCCGATTTGAACATGCTGCCCCTTTTTTATATTGAGGCGCGATGAAAAAGTGGCTCGAGAAAGCCTGTGTTTAATTTAGGCGGGAGGCATTGTCATTGGCCGAAAAATATAAATGTTATTTTGCCAATGCCTGCGGAATTGCGCGTAAATCGCCTGAGATTTGTATTTCTGTTTTATAACAAAGCTCTCCCAGATCTCAGACAGATTTACAATTTGTGGGTGTGTTTAGTAGTGTAGTGTTTAGATCATGACAAAGTCCCTGAAGCGGGTGGGGAGGTTCCCTCTTGTTGTTCTCACCGGGGGTAGGGTTGGGATAGTGTTATTGTTGTGTGGTGATGATGTTGAGGGATTCATGTTTTGATTTTGTGGGGGGTTATTTGGAAAATGTTGTGTGGCGTGAAGCTGGTTGGTGTTGCAAGGTGGGGGCAGGGGGTTTGTTTTGCACAAATGCGGTGGGCGAGGGGCCAAGCGTCTGATATGTGCGCGGTGGATCCAGGCTGTATCGCCCTTTTCATTTTGCACCTGAGACATCATGTCATTTGTTTTTATGATTGTGACGTCACCTACCCATGGTAGATGAGATGATTGTGCCATTGCTGATTGTGGCCGATGGAGTAACACTTTATCACCTACTTGTATCGGGTCTCGACAGGTAAGGTGATGGGTGCCTTTCTCAAGTTTGTGATCAGCCTCGTCGTTGGCCAGGGTGACATGGTGGTGGACCTGCCTTAGCAAAGCGTTGATTTGCATGCCATATACTCCCGGGTCGTCGCTTTTAATTTGTTTATTATGAAGCGTAGGCAAACCAATGTTGGGGTGACGACCGGCGATTGCATAATGAGAGGAGACACCGGTAGCGCTATTAGTCGTGGCGTTCATGGATGAGACTACCGATTCAGGGACGTCAGTCCATTCACAATTCCTCTCCTCGCATAGCATGTATAGGGCATTTTTCATTGTCCGATGTTGCCGCTCAATGTTCCCTGAGCTTTGTGGACGCCAGGGGCAGTGGAGCTCCTGTGTGATGGACAACTGGTCACAGAATTATCTATAGACTTCTCCCGTGAAGTGTGTGCCCCGATCAGAGGAAACTATTCTTGGAATTTCCCTGTGCCGAAGAAAAAACTGAAACAGCCCGTGGGCTGCGTCAATGGCACGGTCCCTTGCACATGGTATCGCCATGAAATACCGACTAAAGCTGTCCAAAATCGTCAATATGTACCGTTTTCCTTTCGAATTTGGCATTGTTACAAAGTCGATAAAGACCAGCTCGAATGGCCTTTTTCCATGTTTGCAGTGACCCATCAGCCAGTGGGTGCGTTTACGATAGTTCCCTTTGCATTTTGTGCAAGTTTCGCAAGAGTCGACATAGGCCTTAATGTCGCGGTTCTTGAACTCCCACCAGTAGCCGGACAAGAGTTCTCGCATGCGAGTGATGCCTGAGTGGTTGCTGCCCTCGTGGGCCTGGAAGAGGTATCTGGGACGAAGTTTATATGGCACAACCAGTTTGGGGGAGTTATTGCTGTTCCTCATCATCAGCACGGCAGTACCCGGTTCCAGAAAAAATTGTTGGAAGTGATGTTTGAAGAGCGTAGCTCGGTGATCGCTAGGATCAAAATGTGGTTCACTGGGGTTGGTTGACTGGAGGGCACTGATGATCTTTGCTAAGGTTTCATCCTTCTGTTGTTCGTTTACAACGCCTAGGTGGTTGCAGATTTTCTCCGTAGGGATGGGAGATGAGTGGTATGCGAAGAATGCATTGCTGATATGTTCTTGGGTGTGGGCGTCCCGTGTTGTGTGTGTCTTGGGAATGAGTTGTAGACTGTGAGTCGTTGAGGCACCAAGATGGGATGTATATGCGTAAGGTTGATCCACTTAGCTCGAAAGTCTGGCCTACTGGGGTCGGGTCGTGTGGAGTTTTGATTTTTCTTTGTCCATTACCTCTGCTGAGCATGTGAGCCCAAATGTTGGATTCACCCTCGATGTATTCCAGGACAAATTTATAGCATGAAATTTCTTCCTGCCATCTTCGTATTTTGGCGTTATTGAATTCTCGTTGATCCAAATATGTTAATGATCAATGGTCGGTGAAGAGAACAAAAGGGCGGCTTCGGAGGAAATAATCGAATTTGATTATCACCCACTTGACAGCGTAGGCCTCCCGTTCCGTCGTGGACCAGTTCTGTTCTGTGGAGTTAAAAGTATGGGAGGCAACAGCGACGATATTTTTCTTCCCGTTGTCAGTCTCTTGCATTAGTATCGCACCACATGCCACGTCGCTAGCGTCGGTGGTGAGTGTAAACAGCTTGGAGAAATCCGGAAATGAATTGATGGGTGGTGAAGAGAGTCGTTCTTTAATTTTTTTGAAGGCTTTGTCGGCGCTCTCTGTCCATATGAAGGGTTTATTGATCTTGTTGAGATCATGTATGGGAGACATGAGTTTTGAGAATGTGCCCGACCTGATTTGTTCCTGCAGGCGCATCTCAAGGCACTGTCTGATCCATACCAGTCGGCCGATGAGGCTTTGTAACTCCTTCTTTAATGTTGGGGGTTTCATTTCTCGGATAGCTCGAACGTATTCGGGGACAGGCTTGAAGCCTTCCTTGGTTATAATGCGACCCAGGAATTTTGCCTCGGTTGTGAGGAATGAGCACTTGTCAGGGTTTAGTTTGAGTCCAAAATTTCGGAGGGCAGTGAAAAGTTGTTCTAGAGCGAGTAAGTATTCGTCAAAAGTTCTTGCGTGAACCAAATTGTCGTCGATGTAGGACGAGATGTTATCACGCGACGTGACTGTAGCCAGAGCTTCTGCTACACAGCGGGAAAAGATCTGTCCGACCGAAGTAAGACTGAAACCCAAACGAGTGTATTGGTAGCACTGGTCTTTCTACGTGAATGCGGTTTTGTGTCGGTCTTGCTGATCGATTTCGATTTGCCAATATCCGCTGCGTAGATCTAGGGAAGCAAAGTATGTGTTGCCTTTGCCGATCTTGTTGAATAACTGGTCAATTTTCGGTTTGGGTAAGGGTCTAGATCGACCAAGACTTTGTTCAGTGTCCTTTTGAAATTGGCTACTACGCGGACCGAACCGTTTTGCTTGCGCACGGCGAACACTGGGCTATTGAAGCCTTTGGGGTCGGTGCATTTTTCAATGACGCCTTCATTTGCCATGTGATTGATTTCCGCGTCAACATCCGCTTCTAAGGCCTGGGCGATCGGGTGTTGCTTTTGACTGCGGGACTGACCGTTGGTTGGTATGCGGACGGGTCGGATGAATATCCCCTTTTCGCTGTTATTTGTACCAATGATGTCTGCATATCTAATGAGTAGGTCAGCTGTAGCCCCCAATTCGTCACGACGAGGGTGGCTTGGTAATGACAGTCCAGTGTTTTGCTTCAGCCAGGTAAGTTTTTCCTCTAGTGTCCAGTTGTTGGGCTGGAGTTTCGTAGTTAAGTAACTTCGGAAGACAGCGGTTTGGGGTTCAAATGCCGAAATGTGGGTTAACGAAGCCGGCGGTGTGATGGGTGCTGAGTGTGTTAGGTGTCCTGAGGGAAGTATACGTCTGAATTCTATGGTAGAGTTCTGGTTGTCAATTACGTATGAGTTGAGTGTGTTATGGCGCAAGATATTTTGGCCGATCAGAATTGGAGTGTTTTGGGTTGTTACGAGTACGTTCACCCCTCTAAAAGTGGGGGAGTCAAAACTGCCAATAGTGACATCACTGGTTAATTCGCCAAAGGCGGTGATGCTGCCATTGATGCCTTTCACTCAAACGTCAGTGTGGGCAATGTGTTTCTTAGCTTCTTTCGGAAGCTGACATAAAGGGATGATGCATGTAGAGCATTCCGAGTCTAGCATCGCGATGGCAGAGAAATAAATATCTTCGATTCTGAAAACAGACTCGACGAGTGGTGACTGGTGGTCAGATCCTTGATGATTGAACATGTGATGGTTGATGTGGGGGTAGGGTGAACGAGCCATCACATCTCGTCCTGCCCAAAGTGAAAATCCTGGAGGTTTGTGGATTGCTGCGGCGATGTGGGTCTATCGGCTGATGGGTCGTCATCTGTCGTGGCGACGTGGGCTTGAGCTTGGGTATGAGGTGAGTGACGAAATGGGCAGTTACGCCCACAGAAGCAGGGTCGACCTCCGAGGTAATTCTGACACAGTGGCAGTCTATGCTGGCGCTTCTTGTGGTATTGAGGGCGGTCCTGTCTTTGTTGTTGGTTGGTTGGGCCGGTTTGTTGGGGGTGTGGCTGCCTACTAGATCGGGGTGATAGATTCGACTTGGGTGGCGCATTCTCCCGATTTGACTGGCATGGTCTTTGAGTGTAAAATGATTCCTGGGCAGTTGCGTGTGTGAGATCAGATTTTATACCGCGATCGAGGTACCTATGATGGAAACAAGGCCGTCCACTGTTAGTTCTGTGTTTTTATCTTTTTTAAACTTGTTTTTAATGTGGACGGCCGCATCTCTGAGGGTGCTTTCTAGGTGAGATGCGAAGTCTAGTAGTCTCTCGCCATCCAGTCGCTCCAGGTCCTAGGCACGGCTAAGGTGTTGAAAATTCGTCATCTGGCTGCCGTGTGCTGCCTGTAGGTAGTCTTTCAACGCATTGAATGTGGATGTGTCAGCCTTCGAATCGACCTTTTGTTGAAAGATTCCCTGGTCGAGGAGATCCTTCGCAGATTTGACAAACTCGCCCTCTAGACTGGGGTAGTTGTCTAATTCCGGTGCGACGTGGATGGCGTAAGCCTTGGACAGCGCTGTGATAAACTGGTTGACATCGTTACCCGGTCGGAAGGACTTCTGCTGCCTCATAATGTCCCGTATCGTCTGCTGCCGTATAACCAGACTGTAGTCGCCTTCCGATCGGTTTGTGTGGGGTGTTGTTGAGGTTGATAGTCTCATAGCCGACAACATTTCGTCGATGTCCTCCTGTAACTCGTGAAGGGTATGTTCCAATGGTTGTGTGTCTCTGGTTTTTATGTTGAACATCAGTGCTTTCTGTTCCCGGATAAGGGTAAAAAGTTCAGCTCGTGTGAAGTCTGAATATTTGTTCATATTTTCCTTGCTGCATGCTCTGACACCAATGTTGTAATTAAGACAAGCGTATGGTAGCAAGAAAAACGTGAACACGGAGATTGTGTATATACATATATATGCATATATTTATTCTCGACAAACGAGATGTTAGAAGAAAAAAAAAAGAAAGGATCGTTAGTATTTACTCGAAGTTGACTGGGACGATGATAAGGTATCGGCCGTGGCGACGTTGGTGAGAAGAGAGGTGGTTGATGTCTGACTCGTGCGTCGGTGAAGTAGCAGTCATGGCGACGGTGAAGACAACGATTAAGACGGCGTCGGAGAAGAGGAAGGTGCTGATGTTGACAGCGTTCGAGGCGAAGATGACGGCGTCGGTGACGAAGACGTCGGAGGCAGCAACGAACGTGAAGCATGATGTGTTTGACTGGTCGGTCTGTCTAACTGCCGATTTGAACATGCTGCCCCTTTTTTATATTGAGGCGCGATGAAAAAGTGGCTCGAGAAAGCCTGTGTTTAATTTAGGCGGGAGGCATTGTCATTGGCCGAAAAATATAAATGTTATTTTGCCAATGCCTGCGGAATTGCGCGTAAATCGCCTGAGATTTGTATTTCTGTTTTATAACAGATATGAACTATTATCATCGAAGATTTCACCACCAAGATGACGATCTGCTGCATGTGGACTTATTCCGACTACTATTTCACCTCACACTTATGTACAAACCAAATATAAATCTGCCAGACAAAAAGGTGTCAGTGGACCCACAGAATTCGGTAGAGGCAGTATAGGTCAAACACTACTAACATAATGTGATCTTCAGCTCTTCAAGTCTATAGAAAGATCATTCGAACGAGCACTTGATAAATTCGGACTTTCGTGTCTATTGTGACTGAGACCACAGATGAGGTTCTAGGTGATTGAAATTGAACCAAAACTTCTCGACATCCTTTCAGTTGCAGTCGATAAGGGCAGAAAAATAATTTTTATTTTAGTATTTGCTCTTTGTTAAAATTGTTTTTCTTCAGCTTTATGACTTCCACGATGTCAAATCCTGTGGTTTGTGTTACGTGCATTAAATCAAAGGATGGACAAGACATTTTTTGATGTTTTACATGCAACTATAGAAAATACTTTTCTTTTTAAAGATGCACAAAAATAGAATAGGGGTTACAAATTGTTACATTGTTTGGGCAATAACCTTCTCTGATCTAGGCTTTGATCCTAATTTTATTTTTTAGCAGTTATCTTCAAAATGACTGTTTCCACTTCACGTTCAATTACTCCTCCATATTCAATTGATGTTTTATGGTAACTTTTGTTTATTAAATTGTTAGGTGAAAGTACAGAATAGGTAAAGGAAGCCATCCCGATGTTAAGAAGGGCTTTCAAAATAATAACTTTATAATTTAGGGGGGAAAAAAATTCTTAACATGGGAGTGGGGCAATCGGAAGTGAAATCTAAAGAGTGCCTATTTATAATGTCTCCCGAGGGGACAGAGTTAGACACCAGGGTCCTTTTTTAATGTGGAGAAAAGGAACAAAAATACAAATTCTCAGTTGTGAAGGATTTCTCCTCCACTGACAGAGAACAAGAAATTGAAGTGCAGCATCTGAAGAACAAGAAAGTTATTGCAGTTTTTTTACTTTTTAATTCAGATGAATATATGTCAACTTAAAGAAAAATTTATTGATCGAAATAAACCCCATCAGAATCAACACAATTCTGCCGACACACACACACACAAAATGTATTTATGCCAGTCTACAGTATTTGATCCGAGTCAAATTTGTTGTTCTGTTTTTTGTGATTTAGTTTCAGTAATTTCGTTTGAACACGCGTTCTCCCAACACACTGTCTTCCCACTCCCTGGTGGTTCCTTTCCTTTCCTCTTTTATACCCGTTCAACAAGCTCCAACGCCTCTGATTTGCATATCTCACAGGTAAATTTGCATTACCGTCACACACATAAATGCGACGTCAGCATTTTAACCTTTCTTTTTTTTTAGAGGAAAAAAAACACGAAACTCGTGTTATTCAGGTAAGTTACAGTTTTACCCACAACCAGTAACATAAAAATCTTGCGTTTTGGTGGCGATGAAGTGGCTGAAGTCGCTTTTGATATCATCTAGGTTTTTGAAACATTTCTCATGCAAAAAGTTGTCAAGATGCTTGAAAAAGTGGTAGTCAGTAGCTGAGAGGTCCAGGGAGTATGGCGGATGAGACAGAGTTTCGTAGCCCAATTCGTTCAACTTCTGCAGAATCAGTTTAGCAATGTACAGTTGGGCATTGTCGGAAAGAAGAATTGGGATTTTTCTGTTGAGTATTGCTGGATGTTGTTGTTGAAGTTTCTGATGTATTTCATCCATTTCTCTGCCGTAACTTGATTATGTAGTAGAGCTGATATCTATTCAATGTAGCTGCCTTCAGCCTCAATCATTGCCTCAATACTGGTCTGGAACTGGGCGCATGCCTTTTCCTCACACAAAAGGGGGATGCAATAGAGAAACGCGAAGTGGCAAGCCGGCCTGTCGAAAGAGAGGGTTAAGCTGAGTAGAGAGTCGCGCACATGGCTGTGTTGATGGACCAAAACAAAAGGGGAGATAGAGTGAGAATGTCAATCCAGTTCATGGAGAGAGAAAGTGTATAAAGTGTACATACTGTCTGTTAGCTCGTACCCCATACATAGTCGCAGGGAACGTGACACGCACAGGCGCCCCGAAAGGAGGGGCGTATGGTCCGACGACCACTCAGCTTGAGAGCTAAGTTGAAAAGACTGGAAACAGCTTGTCTCTTGCTTTTTATACTTGTTTCCGGTGATCTTTTGCGCATGTGGGGATTTCCTTTGAAAGGGAAGTAACGTTTTCCATGTGCGCGCATGTGTGCGTATATGTGTGTACGTTAGCATGTGTGTGTATGTATGCGAACGTGAATATATGTACGTGTGTGGACGTGCACGCGTAGGTTTGTGTGCGCGTATGTATATGACAAGTAATATGGCTTGAAATGTGAACGTGTGTTTTTGTGTGAGACTAGAAAAGGCTCGCACAATACTCCCCTTCCTAGGAAAAAAAAATATATGCAGTGTAT
Organism: Euprymna scolopes; assembly: GCF_053919585.1. Taxonomy (NCBI): domain Eukaryota; kingdom Metazoa; phylum Mollusca; class Cephalopoda; order Sepiida; family Sepiolidae; genus Euprymna; species Euprymna scolopes. Next base: position 50,283,092 of record NC_136502.1, read on the forward strand.
ATATATATATATATATATATATATATATATTTTGTAAGTAATGTTTTCGGCAACTGACTGTTTCTTTTTTTTGTGTGTGTGTGGTTGTTTTAAAAAACGTCAAAAACGGAGTGTGTTTGTAAAAAAAGTATTTACTTACACGTAGAAAAGGCGTTTACTCTTTTTTTAGGGTGATATTTGTTTGGTTGTTTTTTTGTGTGCTGACATGTACAACAAGTTGCTTGGACAGTGAAATGAATTGTTCGTTTGGAAGGGAAAATTTTTTTTTTGTGTTGACGTGGTGTGTCCAGTTGCCATTGTCTTTCCATGTGAGTCTGCAGTAGTGTGTGCATTGTTTGGACGAGTGCTAGTTGCACATTCGTTCTTGTTGAATGATGAGTTTGGTTGCTGGCTGTCAACGAAACTTCCAAGTTGTGAGTTTATCAGCGTGTGTGGTGCATCTCAACTCGTATTCTTGATTCAACTTCTTCCTATGTGTTGATAGGGATGTTCTGTTTCTTTGTTGTTGCGTCGGCTGTGCGGGAGGGAATGTGTATAGGCCTATGTGATTTTGCTCCTCGCATTTGTTGCAGGGTAATGTCAGGAAACCGTGAAAAATGTTTGTCGAGCTCGAATTTTTTTTTATATTCGGTATGAAGTCGACAGCTCCGTGTTTGTTTTCTGCCGAGTCTGATGAGGGGTTTCGTCATTGTTATTTGTAGTAGTTATTCCTGTCGGTAGTCGTTCACTTGTTTTTCTTTATCAAATAAAACGCGTGTCTCGCTCAAAACAATTAATTTTAAAAAAAAGGTAGGGTCGCCATGCTTGTTCGTTTCACGTCTCGTCGGGGTCAGTGGTTTGTTGTGAACTTGTGGCATAGAAGGAAATACGTGTTCCTCTCGCGTTCGTGTGTCTCCAATTTGTTGAGCTGGTGCAAATTAGGAATAATGAATTGCTTCGAGGAAGAAACGAACAATGTGTTAAATTGAATTAAACGAACTAGGATTTATTTCGTGAAGAAACAAATGGAAGAAAAGGGTACAACACGTGTTTAGTTTGGCGTGCGTCTCTCGTTGTATGCTGGTGAGAAGGAGTCTATAGTTTGCAGTGCGTCTCTCGTTAGCTGGTGAGAGGGAAAGTTTATTGTTGTAGAGAGAGAGAGTCTGTGTATGTATGAGTGTTTCGTTCAAACGCATCCATTCCATTTTAAAATAACGAGGTCACCATTTTCCTGTTGCACGTGGCAAGAAAAGGAAATGGAGTAGAGGAACAAAAAAATGAAATGCTGGAATAAAATAAACATGTCGTTTATTTTCTGTTGAGAAATGAAAATCTTGAGTGTACACGTGTTCATTAGGACGTTGATGACTACACACATGGAAGGAAAGGGGAATGCAATAGAGAAAGGCGAAGTGGCAAGCCGGCCTGTAGAAAGAGAGGGTTAAGCTCAGTAGAGAGTCGCGCACATGTCTGTGTTGATGGACCAAAACAAAAGGGGAGATAAAGTGAGAATGTCAATCCAGTTTATGGAGAGAGAAAGCGTATAAAGTGTACATACTGTCTGTTAGCTCGTACCCCATACATAGTCGCAGATAACATGACACGCACGGGCGCCCCTAGAGGGGGGTGCGAATGGTCCGACGACCACTCAGCTCGAGAGCTAAGTTGAAAAGACTGGAAACAGCTTGTCTCTTGCTTTTATACTTGTTTCCGGTGATCTTTTGCGCATGTGGGGATTTCCTTTGAAAGGGGAAGTGTCATTTCCCATGTGCGCGCATGTGTGCGTATATGTGTGTATGTTAGCGTGTGTGTGTGTGCATGAATGTGAGTGAGTGTATGTACACAAACGTGAATATATGTACGTGTGTGGACGTGGGCACGTATGTTTGTGTGCGCGTATGTATATGACAAGTAATATAGCTTGAAATGTGAATGCATGTTTTTGTGTGAGACTAGAAAAGGCTCACTCAGTGGGAACTTGGCAAATACTCGGCAGGTAGCAGCGATCAGGCTGGTTTTGGTGTTGTGGGAGGTCATGTTGGTGATGTTCTCAATGTATGACTAAACAAAGTAGCACTCCTTCTGAAGCCAAGCCTGGGTCTCTTTGGACTTGTGGGCTGGCACCAAGTCCTGCTGTCACACCCAGGGTCTGTCAGCGGCCACCTGATTGCACCATGAGATCATCACACTCTTCAGCACATCCAGGTACACTTTGGTGTTGACTTTCAAGCCGACTTCGAAGATGTGAGGTGGCATGATTTGGCCTTCACTTAAAACCACGCCAAAGACCATAACCGTGGCCAGAAACTTTGTTTTCATAACCCTGGGCACGTCTCTGTTATCCGTGGCAATCCAGCAATGCATCTTAACGGTGCTGGCAATGGTTCTGTTGTCAAAATTTGAATCAGTAGAGAGAATGAGTTGTACAAAGGCGCAACTTCAATCTCGCTCACTGAACATTTTGTCAGTTTCAAACATGGTAGACGGCTTCTATCGCTCTTAAGATTTGTACACAACTGGCCAACTAGTAGATGGCCTGTAATAATAGAAAACAAAACAAAAACGGAAATAGAATAATGTCATCTTTTCTAGCAGGACAATTTTATCGTTCCACCATGTACAAAGTAAAGGTATTATAACAAAAAGTGATATGAAAATACATCATTTAAAATTAAAAATTCCGTAAGAACTTTCTGGTCAAGATTTAATATTTATATATTAAAAAATACAAACTATCTTTAAATATTTATGTATTTATTTGCTAGCTGAGTCTGTATTTTTTCTTATACAATAAATATGTGTATTCAAACAGCTAATATATTAATGAGTTTTACGGTACTGTAACATATAAATAATTTATCCATTATGAGCTTCCATATTTTAGGGATTAAAATGTTAAAAATCTAAAGCCCAAGAGTCAAATCATATTTTTACAATGATATATTTTTTAATTGGTGCGGATTTCCATGTTTTTAAGATAAGTCACGTTTATGTTATACTAACCGGGGGCGCCCAGTTAAACCTAATGGTAAAATATGCTTAAATATAATATTTTAATTTCTGCAGATTTCGTATTTATGATTATAGAGTCAATTCTCTATCGATTACTTCATATCATATTTTACCCAATAGTTGTGATTTAAAAAGAATGACTGGGGTGCCATCAGCTACAGTCACAGTAACATATAAATAATTTAACTGTTATGAGCTTCTATTAGAGAAAATTAAGTTTTGCTAAATTGGCCAAAGATTTTCAGGTTTCATAAAAGATTTACCTCCCTTTTTGTTACAATTAGAACTCTCTGGTTTCTTTTTTTTTTTTTTGCAAAACTCAATTATCGCTAATTGTCTTTGAAAACAATTTTCATTAATAATTAATTTTTACCTCATCGTTTTTTGTAATTTTTGGATATGTTAATTACTGTGATATGACAATTCGTTAGATACCATCAGTTTCATTTGGAATTCAATATTTCAATTTTCGAATTTTGCTACAATAACGAAGAAAAACCAATATTTCTTCTCATATATTTTATGAAAACTTCATTTTCAATATAAATCAATTTAAAAGTGAATAAACATAGAAAATTTCATGAAACTCTGACCATGAGTCGATTTTTACTAGATTTATTATACATGGGTATGTCTTCCCGTTAGAATTTCCCACTACATAGAGACCTGGTTTTGAGGTGTCAATAGTGTAAATAGGATTTTAGTCTTGCATTTTTATTATTTTCGTAAGCTGAAATTGAAAATACATATATATATATATTACTAGATTATTTTAAGCTTCTCATATTAAATATAAGGTACAAGTTAAAATATTAACTTATATAAGGTTTTTAGTTGTCTCCCATCGCAAGAATTTAGACACCAGGGTCGGAAAGTAGGATTTAGAAGTCAGTGCACCAGAGGAGGGGCATACTGACCTACAAAAAAGTGCGTCAACATTTTCCGGTAAGGATGCCTCAGGCGATTAGCAATTTCTCAAAGAGAAATGGCAAGACCTGGGACGGTGGACCTCCTAGAATAGCACAGAACAACTCAGACCACGAAATCAACAGAGACCGAATCACTACAGGAATGGTCTAATCTCTTAAGTCTAGCTGAAACTACTGTCACTCTAGCTGAAACCACTGTAAGTCTAGCTGAAACCACTGTCAATAATTTTCCCCATTCTTTATCTGTGCCTAAATCAAAACGTAGATTCCATAAGCAAAGCTTCTTTCTTAGAACTGCACTAGGAGTATCAGAAGCCGCCATTGAAAACTTGAATAAACATCTGATTATATTTGACTGTCTCTGTTTCGAAGCTTATAATCAATATGAAAATGTAATTTTTTTTTCAATAAAATGAGGAAAGACCAAATGTTAAAATAATGAAAGGTTTAATCGAAAAAATATATTTTTTTTTATCGGTTTTCTTAAAAAAGATTTCACAAAATTCAACAAATTTTAAATGGTACTAAAATTTTTAAAATTTAAATTAAGTATATATAAATGCCAAAAAATCACTTACCTGTAAAAAAAAAACTAAGCAATGGCTGCTTCAATTCTTCATTTATAAGAATTGTCCATATTTATATTTTATATTCCATGTATTTTTTAAAGCGAGGGTCGTAGAAAATTGCATTTTCGTAACGCGTTTTGTGCTATAAGTTTAAAGCGCTGCTGCTGCTAAATTGCAATTTATTAAATACAGATTCATCAAAGGAACATGATTAATGTCTCTTTTTTTATTACGTGCTATTAACCAAAGTTAGTATTTTGGGTCCTCCGTAGTAAAAAAAAGAAAGCACACATTCACTTATAAGTTTTTCCCATTAAACAAAAAATTCAGTCGACCGATTTTTTTTTTTTTAATTCTCTTAATGAAATACACGAGTTTTTGATTATTATATCTTATTTCTACTTTATCGACTGGATTAAAAAAAAAATATCTGAAAAAAGAAAACATTGAATAAAATAGAAAAAATTGCCATCAGTGTCCGGTATTTACTTGACGATATAAGCATAACATGAGCTTTCATTTAAAAAATAAATAAATAAATAAATAAATAACAATGTGGTTAAAAAAAAGGGTTTTACACTTTTTAATTTACAGGTAAATTTCCAAAAAACACTTTTTTTTTTGTTTTAAATTAGAATATTTTATTTATTGATCTTTTGGTATTTTTTTTAGATTGGGTCCACCTCCATAATTTTCTTTTAAATGACAACTTTTAAAGGTTTTCGACTATGCTGAATACGAAAATTGCATTAAAATATTGAAAAAATAATTAGTTATCGAGATATAAACAGTTGTATTTTGCATTGTATTTTTTGGCAGCCATCTTTTTTTACGCGCGTGCAGTGTCAGTCATAGATGAGTAGATATGCTTATGGCGCGCGCACACGCGCTTAAAAATGGCCGCCAAAGAATACAATGCATAATACAACTTTTCCTTGTAAAAATAATAACGGATCCTTCAGTCGAACAACGTTCAACATCGGAGCCGATGCGTATTTCGCTAGACGGGTAGCACTCGTGTACGTCGGCCAAACAAAGTAATGTACATTAAGGAGTTCCGGGCAATGCCTGGTGTGGAAAGTCAGTTAAAAATCAAATAAAAATTATTAAATTTGTTTTAAACGCTAAACACTAAAACATCTTACCGGAAGAAACAGCGTGCGGAAAATGGGATAAAATATCATGCTACACCGTTTAGCTCTTTTTTTGTCTTACCAAGTTGAAGAGTTGAGTGAACTTTGTCGACAAAATATTATGACTACGGAAACGTTTTTTTAAATCAGTAAGTATTACTTAATATAATTTGTTAGACTCAACTTGAGAGAATGATGACATTTCGGAGCTTTTCTGCTTCGTGACTAAATGGCCCGTTCATATTTTGATTTTATGTATTTTATTCCTAGTATTATGTTATATATATATATTTGGCGATTTTTTTTTTTAATACTATATCTAAAAGAAAAAAAGGCCGTGAAATTAAGAAATAGGCAACAAATAACTGTTACCAAAGGCAATGAAAGTTACATTTGTAATCACCTGGATGAGATTTTTTACTGCTTATTTAGAATTACACTTATTAAAAAAGAAAAAAATACAGAAAAATCTTTATGATGTACGTACTCGTCACAGAACGAAAATAACACATTCCAAAAAGAAAAAAAAGCAGGTAAATTTGATCAAGTAGTTTTTTTTTTGTTGTTTTTTTTTTAAACTAAGAAAATTAAAGTTTGCAATTTTAATACTAAATTGTATCAAATACAAGCCAGATTTTGATCTCGGTGGTTCAAGTTGAGTTGTCTCTCTCTCTCTCTCTCTCTCTCTCTCTTATTTATACAACATTGAACGTAAATCTCTTTCTCTTTCGTCTGGCGAAGATACTACAAGACGGTTACATCGTGGAAGGGGGCAATTCTTTCGCAACCTAAGGTAAGTGTATTGGCAATTGCTCCCTTCTCGATCTGGTCGGTCATTGATTCTTTTCTGGAAATTAATTTTTTCACATTGATTAATTTCTGTGACTTTTGGAATATGACATCTTCGTTCCATAACGAGTATATACACCATAAGGATTAGAAAGATTTTTTTTTATGTATTTTTGTTTTTTAAATAAGTATAATTCAGCGATGAGCAGTATCAGAAATTTTGTGAAAATAGCGAATAATTCCACCCCATCTTTCCAAGCTTATAACTCCTCGAAAAATGCAATTCAAGCCCTAATTTTTTTTTTCAATTAAAGGAGCAAGGACCAAGATTTCATTAAAAAAAAAAAAAAAAAAAAACGTGTTTTTTTTTTAAAAAGGTTTTAAACTTCGGACTTTACAGGTAAAATTCTACGAGAACACGATGTCCGTTTTTTTTTAAATTTGAATATATTATGTATTGACCTTTTCTCTTCAATTTGTGAGTAAATAATTATGTACTTATCCGGGTCTAAATTAAGTATTTACTTTGTATACGGGTGGTATTAGAATCATCTATGCATTAAATGCATAGATGATTCTAATACCACCCGTATTGGTGTCAAATCTGTTATTGATATGAAAATATTCTGCTTACCAAACTGGATTTCTTGTTTTACTTTAAAATAAATAAGCAAATATAATAACATATTTTCTTAAATGGTTTGGATCTGTTTGTAGTATTATAAAAATATATTAATTTTCTAAATATTTATTGATTTATACTTATGATTTTTTTTTTGTGTGTGTGCAGTGATATTCATATTAAAAACCTTTTTTAAAAAAAAAAATACAACTTTGTTCTATATATGGGTTGTGGAATCTGCAAAAGATCTAGCTAATTTGTATATTCTTTTAAACATTCATTTTATTATTATTAGTTTCTTTGGTTTCTTATGGGATGATCACCTTTAATTAACTGTTACATGTAATTATATTCATGTGGATATTCTACATGATTTATACTTGCTAATATTTGCGTAAAACGGTTATAGTAAACACAAACCTCTTTCTATATGTATCTATTAGCATTACAAGTCGATTTTTTCTTTTTAGGTAATTATTATTTTATCAACCTGCATGAAAAGAGCTATGTAAAAGATGCTTAAAACCGTTTGAATTATGCAAATACCATCAGTAGTTCAAAAGTTATGAGAATTTTAAGTGCCAAAATTTAGACTTTTCCGTGGACATTTTTCTTTAGAAAAAGTGGGCTAAATTACAGACCTCAACATTTCAAGAAATTCGGTAATTTTGCCACCATTTATTTATTTTTCAAGCTATTCTCATGAAACTTGGTACTCTTATGTAAAATTGTGTGCTTTTTCTGATTATGCAGTCAAATTTGATGTATCTCTTTACCATAAACCATGAATTATAAATTCAGATGTACAAATTTCAATTTTTTTTAAACTGGCGCATGGTATCATGCAGTGGGTGTCTATTCATGAACAAAACTAAGTATTATAGTGGTATTTAAATATAGCTTTATTGAGAGCAGGGATTTTCCTGCCTTCTCACCAAAGGAGAGCTTAATCTGGGTGTAGCCATTGAATGCCTAAAGAGCATTCATGGCCGGTATTTACTACTCCCCTCAAAGAAAAAAAAAATTGAGTAGATATGAATTAATCTGAGAAATAAATCGAAGAAAATTTTTCATATAGATTTTGGATTTCTGTAAAAGTTGGACATTCCCATAGTCGACCAAAACTTATGCATTTTGAGACCAGTCCAATTTTCAATTTTGTAAATCCTCTCTATCTGGCCCAAAATATACCCCTATTTTCTGAGATGCAACCATAAATCGTACTCTATGTGAATTCTTGATGTAGCTTTCACAGTACCAGGATACCAGGAATCTTGATAAACGACAACTATATATTCACCAGTTGATGGTAATTTTTGTCATTTCTATTCTGCTGTTTTACTGAAAATTCAACTATGTAAACGGCCCTGTCGGTGGGGCATTAGAATACACCGACTGCCCCCCTGCAGAGGGTAAAAGTCCCTCAATGGGGTCCTGGATATGACCTTAAACTATATCCAGTGGTGAGGCCCCAGCTTGTGGGCTCTGGGGAGTGTGGAGCCACCCTTTAATTACCATTGCTCCCAGGTCCACTCTGACCCGGAGTGGTAGTACCTGTTAGGGTCCCAACTATGGGTTAAATAGAAACTGATGTGAAAACAGCAAATATATTCTATTAAAAAATTTTCTTCAAAATCTTTGGATTCGGCATTAAATAACCCGAAAAGGGTTGATATGCCGTAAAACAAATCCAACCAACCAACTAAAAAACAACTATGTAAACAAAGAAATAAAACAGTAATTTTTTTACCTTGTTTCCACCTTAACATTTAAAATGATTACTTCTATAGGTTATAGGGTATGCTGAAAACAAATATCGCATTTAAATTTTCTGCAAATAAGTAGTTTTCTGGATATTAAGCAATGTCATTTCTTATGTTATTGCTGGTGGCCATCTTGGTATGTGCAAACTTAACTCCAAGAAACTATGCGCAAACACACGCACCAAAATGGCCACCAGCAATAACATGAGAAATGACATTGCTTAATATCTGGAAAGCTACTTATTTGCAAAAAAAAATTTAAATGCAATATTCGTTTTCAGTATACCCAAAAACCTGAAAAGATAGTCATTTTAAAGAATTTTTAGGTGGAAACAAGGTAAAAATTTACAAAATGCATCATAATGAAATTCTTTATCGAACCGTCTTATTATTATTATGTAGATATCTTCAGTTAAAAAAAAACGGGTTTGTTTTACAGATTCGAAAAAATGGTCTTGACAATGAGTTTAAAATAAATTCAAGTTTCACAATATATTTTATTTAATTGTTAGGTGAAAGTACAGAATAGTTAACAAAACACCCTTCCTTCCCCATGTTAAGAATGGATTTTTAAATAATGTAATAACGTTATTATTTCAGCATGGTAGCATAAGTGCACAAGTACCTTTTATTTGTTATATATTTGTTTTTTTTTTACCACTAAAAAACAAACGCATGTACTTAGTACATGTTGTTTTTTAACGCTTTTAGTACATGTGTACTACAAGCGTTAAAAACAATAATAATTTTTTTTAAATCGACAAACCCAGAATAAAAAATGAAACTCTTTTTCAGCTTTTGTTCTGAAAGCAGAAAAAACGGTTTTCAATTTTTAAGAGAATACAAATTCATTATTATGCTGACAGCGATGGTAAATGCATAGCTATCCATTGCTGTCATCATTTCCCTTTAAGCGATTTGAATTTCTATAAAAGATAACATTTTAAAGAAATTTCCGCACAATTAATAATTATCAAATATTTACATATTATACATGAAAATAATTCTGAAACTATTATCTATATGAAAATGGATGACATATACCAATTTCTCTTATCAATTTGGAAATATTCTTTGTCAAGTTTGCTCGATCATAACTTTGCTTCCTGTGATCGTAAAAATAAAAATAAAACACTAGTAGAAATGGACTTTTTTGTTTATATAGCCTGTAAAATTTCAGCCATATCCAATCAAATTTGACCCCGTGCATGTGTATCCAAACGTAACATATGAAATGTAAGCATTGAAAAAAACAGTTTCCCTTTTTGCTGTCGTAATTTTTTACCGTTTTTTTTTCATTTTTAACTTGGAGCATAAAAATATTAAACCCATAAAAGCAAAATAAATTAACATCATTGGAATTCTTATTCTATTCTCTTTTCATCAAAGTAATTCTAAAAATTTACCAACAAATAAAAAAGATATGACTTGTTGAAGCACATTAGGTAGGTAGGATGTCCACGAAAATACAGCATACGCTTGTAATGCTATATTTATGTATGTGTATATATATTTGTTTAAAAAGTTTGCCTACCAAACTCCTCTATCAGTTTTTGGTCTACAGACATGAAACTTAATATATAGGGTATTCAAACCCATACAAAACTTTATATTTGGGTTTTAGCTGGTGAAAAATCGGTGCACAAGTATAAAAATGAAAAAAAATGTAATTTGCCAGGTGAAGGTTGAACGATGGCATTACGAATATGCATGCGTAACATAATAGCTATTGGTTCACGTTTTAATTTTTAGCCTTGCAGTGAACATGCCTTCATTGCTCAGGCATTAATGTCAAAGGAAAAAGTAAATCGTAAGGTAAACGTTTTGATTATCATTCTCGCTGGTGGCACACAAGTCATTTTTTTTTAACTTTTTAAATCGTTATTATATATTGGGTCCAATATAATATAATAATAAATAAAAAAATATGCATTAATCAAAATATCATATTTAAGCATATTTTATGGCGGGGCAGATTGCTAGTTTTTTTATATTTTTTAGAATAAAAAGAAAGTTTTTTTTTTTTTTTTTCAATGTTTATTTTGGTATTATGAAAACATTTTTGAAAAAAAAAAAATAATAATCCCAATACACGTAGATTTTATGTAAAATATTGTCAAAGTAATTTTTTTAAAACTCTCTGACACAATAGAAACTCCTGCAGGTAACTTATAAAATTTCGGCACTCATTCCTTGGAAACTTCTGACTGCAGATGATGTGTGTTTGTGTGATTATTCTTTACCAATTTTAATCAGGGGAACTGATGGAAAGCAACAGACTTTACAATGGTTGGCCTGCTGTGGCCTAATTGTGAATGCGCCTAGTGTCAGAATAATAACTGATGGCTACCGGGTTTACAATGGCCTATCTACCATGCTCTTGTTAACCATAATTACAATTTTCTGGACCAAAATGACTAAACTGTACACAACAATCATGTAGAAGGCTTATGAAAAAGCAGATTCCAAGTTTTTGCAATTGAGTACATAGATAAGTGGAATAAAAACGTGGAATACTATTTAGACTCTGCAAAAAAAATATATATTCATATTTATATCTGAAGAACATGTCGACTTTGGGAAATAATATGACTAAATTCTTAAATCTTAAGTTCAGACTTTAAATACTAATGTGGAACAAAAAAATTTTCACTCTAGAAAAGACAACGTGATTAAATTTCTGTTACCTGAAAACCAGTTTTCTTTTTTGTTGCAAACCATATACTAGTTGGCCAGTTGTGTACAAATCCCAAGAGCGATAGGAGCCTTCTATGATATCTGAAAGTGACACAGTGTTCAATGAACAAGATCGGAATTGCACCACTGCACAGCTCATGCTCTCTACCGATCAAAGTTATGAAAACAGGACCATTGCCAGCACCCTCAAAATTTATCGCTAGATTGTCGCGAATAACAGGGATATGCCCAGGGTGATGAAAACAAAGTTTCTGGCCATGGTTATGGTCTTTGGTATGGTTTCAAGTGAGGCTACATGATGCCACCTTACATAAAGGTAAGAAAATCAACACCCAAGTGTACCTGGATGTGCTGAAGAGTGTGGGAATCCTCTGGTGCAATCAGGTAGTCGCTGGCAAACCGTAGATGTGGCAGTAGAACTTCAGAAGTGCTAGAACTTTGTATCCTTCTCTCACTGTTCCTCTTCCTCCTCCAACCTCAACCCACTGCATCATTTCATTTGGTCATACATTGAGAACATCGCCAACATGACCTCTCACAACACCAAAGCCAGCCTGATTGTTGCCATCTGCCGAGTATTCACCGAGCTTCTGTTGGTGCTTGTGGAAAAGCTATGCTCCCTGTTCCGGACCCATATTGAGGCAGTGATGAAGGCTAAAGATAGCTACATCGAATAGGTGTCAACTCTACTACATAATCAAGTTATCTGAATTGACTTTTTCAATAAAAGTTTAAAAATAAATCTGTAGTGTTGTTTTCTTTATGGCGACAATTTTATCGTTCCACCGTGTATTTTATAGGTTCTAATTAAAATCTTTGAACCTTTATTTTAATCAGTGCTCGATATCAGACCTTTATTATTTATAATCTTATAATCTTCATTAAAACAACAATAGCAATCACGGTTTAAATAAGTACATATGCTGAGGTATACAGCATAATCACATTGGCACCCTGGTTACCATCAAATTATCAAAGTTAAGCAACATCGAGCCTGGTCAGTACCAAAATAGGTAACCATTTGGGAATTCCAGCTACTGTATGTACTCTCTGCTTACCTCGAACATTGTTTCCGGTCAGTTTTGGGTCTCTCCTTGCCACTGGCTCCAGGCAGTGCTTATTCAGAAGAGGTGTGGTTGGTAATTGCACAATCCTTGCCTCACAATTACATGCACAGCTACCCTTATATATCAGTGTCCATTGTCTCTTCAGACTAAACAGGGTCATTGATATGCTGATGTAACCACAAGCTATTCTATATATTCTATATATATGTATATGGGCAAATGGCGACATGTGCACATCATTGATTACATTATTACATGAAGATGAGGTAATGAAGGTGGTTCACTGTAGGGTGATACAAGATACAGAATGCAGTTTCCACCACAGGATTGTGCATGGTAAATATTGGTTTGATACTTTGGAAAGAAATAATAACGTCTATGATATGAAAGATATTAAAAATATGCTACTGATTATTGTATTGTCCTCAATATATAGTAGTGATTTCAATAGCTAAAAAATATGACTTAGCTGCCATCAGCTAGAATTGAAACCTAAGAATTCAGTTCTCCAGCAGTATTTGTTACCTTGTGACCTAAGGGCAGATAGCTATCAAATCTTTGAAAATTAACAGTTTGATGTATAACTGTATATTTGCACATGTGTAGAGAAGAACTTTACGTTGATAAGCTCTAATTTTTCAATTTTGACCCCTTAGACACTGTTTTAAATGGCTAATAACCAAATCGACTTTGATCCACAGGTCCGAATTCCATATATCTCGAGTTTCCAGTCTATAGACCAAAAATTAACAGAGGAGTTTGGTAGAAACCATTCCACACACACACACACACACACACACAGGCAAGCTCAGTTTATATATATATATATATATATATATATATATATATATATATATATATATATATATAATGTTGTAAACGTTAGGGGTTTCATAGTCGGTTAAATCACTAAAACTAGTAATGCTTACAAACATATATATATATATTTTTTAAATTTAGTTGTTTTTTTTTGTTGCGGGAATTTAAACCGCATTCTTTATTTTTATTTTACACATTTTTTACTCGCAGCTTCTTTAAACTCTCTCTATATATATTAATAACAAACACATGACAAAAGTCTATATTCCAAATTGCATGATGTTGATCATCTTACAATTTATTCCTTTAATTGCATTGACATTTACAATTCTTGACAGTGACCGTTTCGTAGCACAAAATCATTCACTTAATTATTATATAAAGCAATGAATCTATTTCGCCCTTAACTCATCAGAAGAAATAGCAAGGATCCATTCACCAAAAGAAAAAAAATATATTTGGGCATGATTACAAAATCCGAAAATTGAAAAGAGAAGTTGCAATGACCTTTCATTTTATCTTTTATTGCACCATTTTAAATATATATATATATATATATATATATATATACACTAACAGGGATACCTGGCATTGCCTAGGAGTTAATGAGAATCAACGAATGGTGCACACTTACAATACTTTTGTCATCAAAATCGCCATTTTTTTATAAAATTGATTGATTACCTGATCTAGTCAATCAAACTGCACTAGAAGGAAGAAGCTTCACATACCTTCATGCAGTGACAGCCCACAATACATTGTAGTCTACAGCTTGAATCAAAGTTTAAAATGCAAAAGTCAAGTATCATGGTTCAGTTGTGCTCCAAAGAGAAACATTAATTTTGATTGTGCCCCTTTCTTATCAAAGAACCTGCTGTTGATTTGATTGATTTGGTAATGATCATTTAGCCTAATTATGCATCATATTACAAGACTTTCAATGAAAATGTTAATTCAGAGAATATATCATCATGGACATTATTTGCAAGAATTATAATAAAATTAGTTATAATTTATATTTGGTTTTACTGTATTTCTACTTCATATATTTATTAATGTATGACTTGTTAAATTAAATTTATTATTCATCCACAGGTAACCATACGAATGGAGAAAAGTGAAAGTGGCTTACACACACATCGAATCGAAAGCGGCAGAAATAAGTAGATAATATTGATACTGAACTTTATAAATAGCAAATGTGAAACAACAAAACCTGATCTTAAGACTCAGGGATCAGGTCATTACAGGAATTGTCTAATATCTGTTGATTTTGGGAACCAGGGATAAATAGACCCATATGACTTAATACAAACTAGCAAGTGAAGTATGTAGCTTATTGTTGATGATAAAATTAAAATTTAAACTCAGAGTTGATATAATACTTATTGTTTTTAATGTTGCTTTTTTTCTTATGAGAAACTTATTTTAAAATGACACAAAATGCAGTAAAGCCTTTTTCATGTGGAATGTATGACACATCCTGTCTAAGCAAATCAAATAAAACAGAAAGCATGAAAAAACCCGCCAGAGAGAAAACGCATGCGTGTCAAGTGTGTGGTTCATCATTTCTAACCAACTCTCACTTAGAGATCCATATACGAATCCACACTGGTGAGAAACCTTATTCCTGTGAATTGTGTGGGTCAGCTTTCAAAACGAAACCACAATTAAAGAGACACATACAAATTCACAGCGGAGAAAAACCTCATAGTTGTGAAGTGTGTGGCGCATCATTTACAACAAAACCGAATTTAAAAGCACACGTTCAAAAACACAGTGGAGAGAAACCGTTTTCTTGTGGATTGTGCGGTTCATCATTTACGGAGAAATCTTCGTTAAAAGTACATCTGCAACGACACACAGGAGAGAAACCTTATTCTTGTGAAGTGTGTGGCTCATCATTCACAACAAACTCTGACTTAAGGAGACACTTACATGTCCACACTGGGGAGAAACCATTTGCTTGTGATCTGTGCCCCTCGGCATTCACAACAAAATCTGATCTAAAAAAACACGTACAAATCCACGGTGGGCATAAACCTTTTTCTTGTGATTTGTGCAGCTCAGCATTTCGAACAAGGTCCATCTTAAGGAGGCACATACGAAGTCACACAGGAGAGAAACCATATTCTTGTGAAATATGTGACTCATCTTTTACCAGACAGCATAATTTGAATTCTCATATGCTCATCCACACTGGTTAGAACTTGAATGCCTACTAGACACTATCCTCGAGTGTCTAAGGTCTCTCTGTACAGGGGTTTGTCAGAACAATCTGGTATGAGGATACTTTTTCTATAAAAGTAAACCCTTACTAAATATTCAAAATCACATAGTATTCGCAGCCGAAATAAGATCTCCTCACTGCAGCTACTCCACAGCTTTTCTGAGGAATGGTGCACCTTCTCTAAGTGATATTACCTCGAGTAATAGCACGAAGCTGGATACTCCACCAGACTAGATAAATTCTTGTCCTGGAATTCAGTAAAACCAAGAGACCAAAATTAAAGATATACTTTAACTGCAACGTATAAAAATGATTAATTGGGGAGAGGAAAATTATGTTCTCAATTTATTTACTGACTCAGTGCTTGAGAGATAAAGTACTTTAATGGAACATTCGAATATCTATGTATACCATATAGAGTTCAAGTGTTAGCCCCAGGTTGTGGGCCCCTTGATTTCTGAGAACTTTGACTGAAGTAAAATAAAACAAGAAAAGTTAGAGCTGAATGGGGAAAGATAAAAAAATATCAGGACCTAAAGAATGGTGTAAAAATTACATGGTCCCTTAAAAAAATCAATATCATAACAGTTGTGATAGGAGCAACTGGCCTAATGAAAAAAACAAACTTAAGAAATACTTGTAAACAATCCCTTGAAGTCACAAACGAAACAGTGTCTATTCTTAAGAGTCCTCGGATATAAATTTAAATCATAATGAAATCAAGTGTTAGCTCCAGTACGGATCCCCTTAATGTTTTAAAACTAACCAAAGTAAAATGCTAATAAAAAAAATAGATGTGACTCTATTGATGTAATTGTTTGGAATAACTATGATCTACATAGAGCTGAGTATAAAAATGCCCCATTCCTAGAAAAAATAAAATAAGAAAATTAAAAAAAAAAGGAGATAAATACTTGAATGCAAGATCATTTGGCAGATGAGCCTTACACAGCCCGCCACAACAAAGTATATAGATACTTCCACTGGAAGATCTGCAGAGAGATGCAACTTGAAAGATAGGCAAAATTTTGGGAGCATGAAACTTCATCCATAACAACAAATGAAAAAGTGACAGTGTTCTACGATAAAGACATACAGGCTATTGTCATCTGGAACAAACCTGAAAGGAGTGATCTCATTAATGTGACTACTCTGAATGACTATAGCTTAAATAGTGTCAAATGAGAAAAAATAACATGATACGACCTAAAGAATTACTTGAAACAAAAAAAAATCTAAAAGATTCTTGTAAAATATGTGACTCTTC
Organism: Euprymna scolopes; assembly: GCF_053919585.1. Classification (NCBI taxonomy): domain Eukaryota; kingdom Metazoa; phylum Mollusca; class Cephalopoda; order Sepiida; family Sepiolidae; genus Euprymna; species Euprymna scolopes. The sequence continues at coordinate 50,299,968 of NC_136502.1, forward strand.
CTTTACAAGACAACATAATTTAAATGCTCACATGCTCATCTGGATGTGGCAGAACCTACACATGTTGTCATTGCTGAGCGGTCTCAGCAATGACAAGTCAGGTTGTGCTATACAGTAGAGAATATAAGCCACCTGACATCCAACTGTAATGTTCTGTTGGGTGACAGCTACTCTACAATGGGACACCATGGAGTGCGTAAATATCTCCACTGAATGATCTGTAAAAATTTGAATATCAAATGCAGCATCAAGTCGTGGGAACATGTTTACCAGAAAGAACAGTTGGAAATAAGTTATACACCATCCACTATGACTATGTAATTCCTACAGCTACATACCTAGAAAACTGAGCTATTAAACCTTGTATGGTGATATGAGAAAAGAAGGAGAAAGAAGCAACCTTAGTGGAAGTTAGTGTCCCTAATGATTCTAAGTTAAACTGAGCTGAGAAGAAAAAGATAACAAAATACCAAGGTCTTATGTAGACATGAAAGGAAACTAGAATCTTAAGAAGATCTGCATTATTCCAGTAATTAAAGGAGTAATTGGATTCATGAAAAAAATAAAATAAAAAACTACTTGGCAAATATAGCTGGTGAATTAGTTGCGAGAGAGATTCAAACAATTGTACGCAAAAGGATGGTTAGAATCTTACAAAGATCTCTCGGAATGTATGAGATAGTGGGTGAATGTCTGGCATCTGCCCCATCTCCAGGAAAAAAAAATAAAACAGAATTAGAAACTTAACAAAAAATAAATAAATATCTAGATGCAAGATCCTTTTGGCAGACGGCCATTACACAGCCTGCCACAATATCAAAGTATGTAGATACCCTGACTGGAAGGTCTGCAGAGAGATGCAACTTGAAAGATCAGCAAACGTTTGGGAATGTAAACCTTTACTGATAATAATAAATGGAAAAGTGACAGTGTTCTATGACAAAGGTAGCAGAAGAAAGAAATAACAGAGTTTCAAAGCTGTTGATAAAAACAGCAACCTTAATCTATATATATATATATATATATATATATATATAGAGAGAGAGAGAGAGAGATAGCTAGCTAGAAAGATATATATATATATATATATATATATATATATGTTAAGAAATTAATCAACATGACTAATCAGATTAACTACGTTTGTATTCGGAGCATTTATGCGTAGCTGGCTCAATAGTAAAGCGCGACGGAAATTGTGTAAAAGATTACTGAACGAAAAGAATATGTTAGTGAATGTCGCGTGTTGTTTTACTCACAGTTAGTTTTGATTAAAATGAAAAACGAAGATTCGTGGCGCCATCCTCCCTGTTACAATCTATATTCTGATTGAAAGACTCATTGTTCATTGGAGGAGGGTTTTTTTTCCATTTCTCTTCGTATTTTATAAATACTCGGATTCAAACGTTTCTTTTTTATTAGTATTTAATCAACGATTTCGAATTGGCGCCTTGCTTTATGTGTATGCGTTTTTATAGTGATCAGATTGAACAGCATTATCCATTTTATACTAGGTACTCATATGGCATACAGGTAATATAAAACCGGATATAGTCATCTGGAATAAACCTGAAGTACTGTTCTCATCATCGATGTGACTGTCCTGATTGACTATGGCCTAAATAGAGTTGAACGCTAAAAAATATCAGAACCTGATGAAGACTTAAAAATTACATGGTTTCTAAAAGAAATAATCATTTTACCGATTTTTGTAGTGGCACTGGTCTAATGAAAAAGTCTAAAAAAATATTTAGATACAATCTCTGGAAGGCTGAATTGCAGCAAAGTATAAATAGTAATCCTTAAAGGGACAGCATCTATTCTCAAACGAACCCTTAGATATAAATTTAATGTATTGCAGAATCAAGTCTTAGCCCTAGAAGGAAGGGGGGTTGATCTCTTCAAACTCACTGAAGAAAAATTTCTAAAAAGCTAGAAATCAATTGCTAGCCCCAGAAGAGCTCTTTGATTTCTTACTGAAGTAAAATAAAAAAAAAACAATATAAAAATCTCATTTTTCAACTGAGTCTCATCATGTATAAAAACATATACTTTGAATATAAAAAGGCAAATGGTAGCCTATGCATGTTGTTCAGTAAGTAATGAATTATATTAATTTATTTATTGTGAATTATTATCCTCATCTTTATTAGTTGTTGTTTCACAACGTTTCGCCCAACTATTCCTCTGGCCTTCATCAGGTGGTAACGAGACAGATAGGAACTAAGAATCTCCTAACTGCATTCTCAGTAATTATTGCCATCCGTAGTTGTTGTCTCACTACGTTTTTGGCCAAGTAAGCCTCTGGCCGACTTTGGATAGGATTGAAACTGCTATCTTCAAACAATTCTCATCTGGAACCGTAGAATTTCAACGTCTCTATCAACTGTGCCATGGGCTATCTGTCACGGTTATCACCTGATGAAGGCCAGAATAATAGTTGGCCGTAACGTCATGAAACAACAACTAATAAAGATGAGAATAATAGTCTGCAATAAATTAATATAAATAATACTCATCTCAATAATGAATTCCAATTAAAATAATATATATAGTAATGAAGTAGTTTAATATAATTCTCATGAAAATTATATGAATAAAAATTTTTCTTACACAAATCGACTTGTCCTCCATTCATCTACAGTATTGCAAAACACATGAATTATGGCATTTTAACCTCCGATTGAACCTATTTTCAGCAATTTCTTGGTGTATAGCACTAATGTGGTTATGGTATATCCCTTGTCTTGGACTTTTATTTGAGGCACGACTATAACAATATTGAGCCAAAATCTTGGCACTATTCTGATGATATATGTTATATGAGGGCACCATTCGCTCTAACCACTTCCTTATCAATAGTTTTCTTCCCATGCTATGAAAGTAAATCCAATTACCGTGTATCAATATATGAAGGGTAAGAGTGTGTTCATTATTTGTCTGTGATGTTAGATAAATTTTATCTCAACTTCAGAAACAAGGAATAGGTAAGTCTGCAATTGGAACGGAATGACTTGATAGGAATAAAACATTCTTAGTATTAAAAAATATATAATTTATTCTTTTAAAGTTCCATCATTCTTCAACCAATGTGATTTAATTACATTTTGCTTCTACAAGGTAACAACCACATACACATATCTCTTCATCATTGCAGTAAGTTGAAGGCGACTTCTATCTCGCTTAAAAAGAAAGTAAAAAAAATTGTAAGTCCTCGGCATCTAGTTGCATCATAGTTCTCACATTTATGCATAAGCCAAAGACAAGTTGTTAAGTCATCGAATTTGGCAGGTCACTTCTTAAACCTATTTTCATGCCACACCTTTCAACAGTGTTTAAAAACGGATCAACTGACAGCAATATATTAATGCTTTTTAAGGACAATGTTTATCTAGAAAAAGGTTGCACTTTTATTTTATCAAGTTTGACTCAAAATAATGTACCTCGGTGGCTCTTTGTGGTATAAATGCAATTCTTAAAAAAGCAGAATCAGTTGTTTTTTAAAACCACTAATTGTAGCAGGACTTTATTAAAATTAGTTTCTTACTTTTATCCACCCAAAACAAGAAACATGCCATTAAGATATATTTTGAATTAGGGAACAGGTTTATAGAGACCTTCTTAGTTGGGAGTTGTTGCACAAGATGTGTGTAAATTTATAATTATAATGTTTGCACAACTTAGTTTAGAACTCGAGTAAAGAGTAGAAAACATTAATATCACCTTTTCTATCTCTCTTCATTTAATATAACAATGCAGATGTTTTTTGATATGCTACAAGCTTACTCTCCAATCCTCATGGTTTAGTGGGTCAACTGTCTACAAAATCTATTCTGTATGAGGCTATGAGATCAGGCTGTCTGAAGATACCAGCTTCCTGATGCAGAATGCGCCAAACATTGATTGTTTTTCCTGTGCCTTTGCAATCATGTTATGCAAAGCAAACAAACAAAAACATCCAAAATGACTTCCTCTCTGTGACGTATCTATAATGAAAAATCCTAGCTTTAACTGTATTTTAATCTTAGATGGAAATTTCTGATTCTAATTTACACATACATGCATCGGAATATTGCAAATTGCCACATGCATCGGAATATTGCAAATTGCCACATGCATCGGAATATTGCAAATTGCCACATGCATCAGAATATTGCAAATTGCCACATGCATAAACATTGCAAATTGCCACGTGCATAGAAATATTGAAAATTGCCACGTGCATGGAAATATTACAAATTGCCACATGCATCGGAATATTGCAAATTGCACCATGCATCGAAATATTGCCAATTGCCACATGCACCAGAATATTGCCAATTGCCACATGCACCAGAATATTGCAAATTGCCACATGCATAGAAATATTGCAAATTGCCACGTGCATAGAAATATTGAGAATTGCCACGTGCATGGAAATATTGCAAATTGCCACATGCATAGAAATATTGAAAATTGCCACGTGCATAGAAATATTGAAAATTGCCACGTGCATGGAAATATTGCAAATTGCCACAGTCGAAAGGCGGCAAACGTTTTCAAACGGGATCGAAAAAAATGATGCTATTTTTAACACAAAGGGCACAATAGTTATCGAATTTTTTTTTGTACCGATTCTTCAAAGCATGCCCTGTTTAATAATGGTCATGCATTATTCGGCCCGCTAAAAAAAAAATTGTTAATTTATTTATCAAAGATTTTAAAATGGCTTTTTTAGTATAAATATTAAAAAAAAACTTTTTGTTTTGTTTAACTTAAATTAATTATTTTACTTAACATATTCACCGAATTTCACACCTCAAAACTCAAAAGCGGAATAATTAAACACAATCAAAATTCTGATATTCAGACGTCAAAATAAGGTATGCAAACAATTTTTTTTAATCTATAATTTTGTCCCTTACAACAACACAATATGTTGTGTTCAGTTTCAGATGATTATTTTAAGCATATTTGTTCCCACTTCAAAACAAGGGGGGGTGTAAGCAAAACATATATATATATAAATATCGTTTATGAAAAATAAGTACACTGTTATAAAGTTCATTCTTCTCTTAATAATCGCTGAAAATTTCGTATTGATCGGATAATTACCTGATTTTTGGTAGATTTTTAAGAAGACAGTCCGTCAAAAAGTACTGACCTGCCCCCCCCCCCAGTTTTGGCGGTGCCTAGTTTTATCCAAAGGCTAGAAAGAGAATGGTTTTGACTTGATAAGTTTTGTGTGGTGGGATGAATATTATTTTTAATAAATTATACAAATAAACACCGATATTTATTATAGAGCAGAGGATGGAAATAATTCTAAGCATTTACATTTTAATAAACCGAAATAATGGTTTCAGGTATTTCAATGTCTTTTCAAAAGAAAATCCATCTTATATGAACTTTATTTCATACTAGCATGGAGATCCGACATTCTCCTGGATTGAGTGAGAATTAACGAATGTTCCACACTTCCAATACTTTTATTGTCATCAATATCAATAAAATCAATCATTTTTTGATCAAATCGATTGGATGCCTGCTTTGGTCGAGGACCCACCGTGGTGCAGCAGGAGGAAGCTTCACATGCCTCCCTGCAATGACAGTCCAGAATACACTGCAGTCTACTTTGCACTGTAAAGATTTTATTTTATAAAATTACTAGTCTACCCGTGACCCGTTGGGTCAGTATGTTATATCAGCTATGGAATTAATGTATGAGCGTGACACTTGTGATGTAAAGAAAATAGTTTTTTGTGACATAACAGAAACATTTCTATGAAAGTATATTAAAATGAAAAAATAATATAAATAGATTTCTATAGGTCGTTCTGTTTATAATTGTTTATTTTTTAAGTCATAAACCGGATGTGTGCTTACAATACCCGTTCCAAAGTCATTTGAGTTTTATAATTATATAAATTTTTGGTACGATCAGGAAAAACACAGCAGGTATCAGGGAATGAATTCTAAACCTATGCAGTTCGAAAAGAAAACGAAGCTATTAAAGTAAAAAAATCCTTCTAGTATTTGTGGATCTCTGCAGTGAAGAGCCAGAGTTTATTTCTACTTTTTGAATGATAAGGATAAAAAACAGCATGTTAATGGCTTTTTGGTTCTTGATAAATAACGTACTAATATTGTTTTGGACTCTTGAGTTATGTTTGTTTAAGGTTAGGTTAGGGTTATTGCCAATGAACATCTGAAAAACTTTTGGAAAGTAATTGTAGCTTTTTTCCTCCTTTGGGAAACAGTCCTAGTGGAGTTGTTTGGTCACACGGTGACCAAATCATACTCCTGGGTGTTGTAATTTCGACTGGACGTGTAGCAGCTGACACTCGCTACAAACAGGCAGAAGCTAATTCTCTCCACTCGAGATTTGAAAGTCATTCTCTCCCTGACTTGTCCAATCACAAGCCAGCTCTCAATCACGTGACAGAGTATATATAAAAGGTGAAATCTGAAACTTTTAATACTCTTTGATCCTGGCCCAGCCTGAGAGCAGACTTTGCCTGGGGCCAAAGCCCCAGGCAGAACGTGAATACAACAAGCTAACATGGCGACCTTTCAAACTCACATTTGTTTCCACGTGTGATGCCCTAATGAACATTCTTTTTCATGCTAAAGAACATACACCAACACACACACAAACACACTTACTCTTTTTTACCACGAGATACTAGCCCTTTGCCCTGCCTCTTACTATCAAACACACACTCCTACATATGTAAACACACTGAAGTTTTTGCCCTTTCTTTCTCCTTTAATCGGCTTCCTTTGCCCCAGCGACTACTAGCTATAAACACGTGTGGAGTGAACTATTCTATCCTTCAACAAGCTGGCATGATAATAAATCTATCTCTATACAAGAACACTTCAATCTACTAACCGGTTTCTCTCTTCTACCAAAGCTACTAACAAAAATGACAAATAAAGTTGTTTATTAAATGTTAAAACGAGACTTCCTTTCGTTGTCTTCATTATTAATTAAAGACGTTTGAAGGTTCACATTCAAGCACATCGGGAATTTCACATGTGACAGAAACGTTCCGAGCATCTATGAAAAAAAAGTTCTCTCCTGTCTCCATCACTTAAATACCAAACAAATTTATCTTCACTTGAAGATACTGCTCTAATAAAATACTTAATTTCTTATATACCTTTATTCACTGTATAAACTTCTAGCATGCTACAGCCTACAATGTTTATTTTTAAATAAATACGCATCATTGTTGTTTATAAAAGGGCTGGTTATAGTCAATATTCTCTGCTCTTGTTGACTTCTGCTTTCTGCTCTGCAGATGAACCACCAGTGGCAAGCAAGATGTGGTGCCTTTTGATTAATGATTACCTCTCAGATAACATGGTATTGATAATTGTCATGAGAGGACAGTGTTCCTATTAAAATATGAAGAAATTACCATTTCCTACATAAATAATAATATAAAATAAATATATATAAATATATATCTATAATATAAATCTGAACGTCTGTGTGTGTCTGGTCACGAATAGGCTCCTATATGTTTGACTATTATAGAAAACTGATCACATATAATGATAAATGTATCGAGACACAGGAATGGGTATGTTTGATCTGGCATAATGATTATTCATTAAAATTATGAGGTCTGCGTATGCGCCTTATCCACAAAGTATGGAAATAAAAAATTGAAAAATAAAAAAAAAAACGTTTACAAGTGTTTTTGATATAGATGTACATAATAAAACTTTGATAAGTATGTTTTAACTTAAATAGGGATGGTATAATAAAATTATGGGGTGTTTGTTCGCGCCTGGCCTCCATAGAATGGAAATAGGCACAAACTTTAATAAAGACTTTTCATATCTATCTGCATAAGTATACTTTGATAATTATGTTTCAGTTTGAAGAAATATGGTATAATAAAATTATGGGGTGTTCGTTCGCACCTGATCTCCATAGAATGGAAATATGTCATAAAGTTTAACAAGATTTTTAATATAGATCCACAGAATATTGTGATAAGTGTTTCAGTGTGAACAGGCATGGTATATGATAAATTATGGAGTTTATTTTATTTTTACTTTCATCATATTTTGCCTGGGTTTTGATACCCCCAAATTCGAAGCTATTTCTTTACAACCCTTCCTTTTCATAACCTATCATACTTTCATAAATCAGAGTCCATTTTCTGTAGGCTGTTTTTGAACCCAGTCAACGATGGGTACTTTTGTTAGTAATAATGTAAAATGATTATTATAATATATTATATAAAATTAAATATATATAAAATAAAATATAAAGCTTTTACTATTAAAATACATTACATTACAGTTAGTAAATAAAAAGATTCTTTTTAAGCGTCTCTGGAGAGATTTAAAAAATAGAACAGAAAATTGTTCGTTTTTCGAGGGCTCCAGAAGGTTCCAAAGTCGAGGTGTGCCATTTTAGAAATTCTTGAAGATTCCACTCTACATGACTATAAATAGACGCTAATAGCGCCATAGATTCAGTTATTAAATCAGCTCTGAGAAGGAACGCTAAGTTAGGCAACCATTCAACTATTTATGACTCCGACTAATATCCTTGGATTAAATCCGGTCGTAAGGAATTTCCTGAAACCAGCCTATTGCAAACTCCCTCACAAAATAAACAGACACTTGGTAAATATTGATTTTCTGATCTTATATTCTGACCAAAGTAAAAATATATTATATTTTCTCAAACTCTACTATTATTCCCCAACAAAAACTTATAACAAAGAACTTGAGTTACCTCCCTTGCACCTTTTTTGTAAATATTTGCTTCCATTTGTTTACCTATTCAATAAATTTCTTTTTTCTTTCTTAAACTCTTTCTTTTATTTTGTTTCAATATATGTTGTGTGTCTACCCCTAGACATTTATCTTGCACGTAACAGTAATTGGGGGTCACAACATACAAAATGCATTGTGGTCTTGTAGCAGTTATAAACATTAACAGCTTTTTCCTTCGATGGAGAGCAGCCCCTCTGAGGTGGTTTGGTCACATGATGACCAATCAAATTCCTGGCCGTATTGACTTCGATCGGTCCTTTGAAAGATTACATCCAGACCTTTAAAGATTTGTACACTAGGCAGAGAGTTTCTAGACATTCATGAAGGAAGATGTTGATCTTGACTCCTGCTCTTGTTGATTAAACACTGAGCAAGGCTAGCTTCCCTTAAAGATATACTGCAACAATAATAAATAAAATAGAAACTTTTTCTCTGGTGAATTAGTATGCCTGCTAAACAATTTGACTATACACTAACCAATCAGCTTTAGGACCCATTGATTCCATCTGTCCCCTGAGGAACTTCTTTGACCTCTTTAGAAATCATGACTGCTCAACAGAGAGACACATCAAAAAATGGACATCCCTTTTCCTCTCTCTCTCTCTCTCTCTCTCTCTCTCTCTCTCTCTCTCTCTCTCCTGTCTACACTGACTACATATTGAATTTTTTCAATATGGCATAAAATTCAATATGGCATAATGGAAAAATATAAAGGTAACTGCAGCTTCTCTTCCAATTTTCGGATTTTTATCATGTCAAATCACATTTCAATTCCTTTTGACGGATTGATTGTTGTTATTTCTTCTGATGAGTTAAGGGCATAATAGATTCACTGATTGATATAATAATTTAGTGATTGATACTGTCAAGAATTGTATAAGTCAATATCATGAATTTTGGAATATAACTTTTTGTCATTTATTCTCTATATTGCTCTGTAATTACATTGAGCTTCTTATATAAAGATTGATATATAATAAGAAAAGATATTTCTACAGAAATATATATATCAATAATATATAAAAATAAGAATTGATTATATAATGTTGTAAATTGAATTTAAAAAAAATTCTTAATGCTGCAATATTTTAAGTTATAAATTTATTATATTTTTTACTGAAATATCTTGTCCTTTTCTTTTCCAGTTTTAAACGCTAGTCCTTTACTTTTCCATGTTTAAGCTTAACCAAATTACTTTTCATGCTCACATTTTTCTATTGTAATCCATGATTTTTCCATTGTAACCCATGATTTTTCCAGGCTTCCAGTAAGTTCACTTGTTCTTTGTTTAATTTAAGTCTTATTTTTTGCCCCCATAAACATAACATGCACATATGTAATAAAAATGTACGACACTCGTCTGCTTTCAATAAAATCCCCCCAATTATCTCCCTTTCATTCTTTCATTCTCTGTTTCACGAGAGCGATGAATTGGTAGTAACAGTAGTCGCTGAAGCAACGTGGTTGCTATGGAAACCAGTCATAAAAAACGTCGCGCATCTCTTTACGTTTTGTTTACGATTTTGAACACCAGTAAATTCATCATAATTTTTGTTTTCTCTGAACGAAAATTGAATTTTTTTTTTTCACAATATAGCTGAGAAAGTGATCTATAAACTGTAATAATTGTTTGAAATTTGGTCGAAAATGAGTGAGCGGTGAAGCTTTAAAGCAGCTCTAAATGACTAAAACCACCCCTTAACCATATATGCAACAAACACTACCGTGTTTGATATATATATATATATATATATATATATATATATATATATATATACTTGATTAATTATACACAATTTTCGTCCATGACAAGTACATACTTCATAAAGATTTTTATGTGTTTTTGTTATTTTAATTAGGTTGAATTCTGGACTTACACCCAAGTGTGTGTATTTTCATATATTTTGATTTAAAATATAGCAGTATTTGTTTTGTTTTTTTGTTTTTTTTTTCAGATTTCTTGGTCCAAATAGTAATTAATCAACACGCAATAAAATTCCAGTTTTTTTTTTTTTTTTATAACTGGATTTGCAACATACTACAAATTCGCAATTTAACAAAACGGTACTTGTACAGTTTAATCAAGATATAAAACAATGAAAATATCGAAAAAAGGTTATATTGTACGTATCCGTTTTGAACTGAAGATCTCAAAAAAAAAAAATTTGATCGAGTATTTTTTTGTTTTGTTTGTTTGTTTGTTTGTTTTTTTTACAGCGGACAAACACGTTTTTATGACAGCACGTTAAAGGCAGACGTCTTGGAATTTTTAATATTTTGTTTGGATTTTATAAACGCTAAAGAGAAATAACTCAATTTAAAGCGCCGACACTCCCTCCCCATCTTTAATACTAGCTTTTCTTCCTAAAAATCGAACCTTTTGCTCGGTATCATATCAAATTGTGTTTTTCGCTGTAAAACACAAACTACTTCATTCCATAACGGATACGTACAATTTAAACTTTTTTCGATATTTTCATTTTTTAATGTCTTGATTAAACTATACAAGTACCAACAAAACAATGAAACTTTTTTTGTTGTTTTGTTTCAACTTTTCGATGCCGATCTATGAAAAGACAGCTGGGAAATTTGACAGTTGAAAATATAATGACAGAAAAATCTTATGAAATACTTACTCGTTATCGAAAAACCTTAATGTACACCGAAAATGAGTGGAAATTACCGAATATTTTTTATTTTTATTCATGAAATTCACCTATGAATCGGACTTCACAGTCGTCGCCATTTTTTTTTTTTTTTTTTTTTGCCATTGTTCTGGAGGATTCACTGATTGTCTCCTCTTGACGCCATAAAACGTAAAAATTAATTTTTATTTTGATTAAAATCCTAGTCGCCTGTTTTCCGTAATTTTCGGTGTGCACACATATTTTCCTATAACAAGTAAGTCTTAAAGTTTTCATGTCATTTTATTTGTAATATTTCAACAACTGGGTTTCCATACACAAGCACCAACTTATCAAATAGTGTTTTCGAAATCTATCATAAATTTACGCCTCATAATGTAGAGGAGGAGCAGCAGAGCATGTTAGCGAAGAAATAAATTAAACAGAGCGAAATTAAAAGTGTTTATTTAAATTTAAATTATTAGTAAATGAATATCGAACTCATTGATAAATCAAATAAAATAAACTTAATTATAAAAATCGACACAAAAACTTTGAAATTTAAATAACCCGGAAAACATTGTTTCAAAAATTATTAAATTGTTTCGGGCCCGGAAAAATAATCCTTTAGAGAGAAAAAAAGAAAAGAAAAAAAGTTGATTAACTGTGTCAGATATATACTAGAGTTAAAACAATGAAAATAATATTCTTTTCCCATAGCCCTAGTGATGACATATCCAGCCTCCCATTGTAAGTGACGAATCTGCAACATTACAAGAAGCACACGATTTGGCGCTTCTACACCATTGGGACGAAATTTCGGAAATCCTAAAACTGAATTTCACATGAAAACAATGGTATCTACGTATTCCTCCTATTTTTAAGATGATTATATCCAAAAATTAGAAAATCGATGAGGTAGAAAATTATTTATTAAAGAAAAAAAAATAGAATTTCATACAAACGACGATAAGACACAGAAGAGTTACAAAAGGAGTTAATTTTCCGTTTCGATTTAAACAAGATGGCTGCAATTTTCACCTGCTAACACGATTAAAGTTTTTTTTTTTTTAAATAATTCAGTAATATTCTGATAATTTCGACTGCATAATTTTGATTCTACCATTGTAATTAGAATTGACAAAAAAAAAAAAAAAATCAGTAGAAACCATAGTTTTTTTTTTTAAAACTCCATTGAATAAAATAAAAATTATCGATAAATAAACACAAAGTTTGCTACTTTCCGTGAGTTTAAGCATCTTTAAAGACGAGTTTAAGCATCTAAAAGACGAACAAATATTTTTCTCGTAGATTTTGGTGTGCTAAAAACGAATCTGTAAACCGTTTCCATCGGAGAGAAATAGTTTTATTAATATGAAGAAATTACTTATCAAAAAGTGGGTGATCAGTTTTCAATATAAATTTAAGTTAAGATGAGCACACACTATCTGCCCACCTAGTGAGGGTAGGGTGGGCTTTTTTGTTTGTTTTTGGCTAAAAGTTTTTTTTTTTTTTGTTTTTATGTTTCTATCTTCCAATAAAGACACGGGAACATTGAAGAACAAAAATAAAAAAATCTGTATACAGATATGTGTAATTCCTTACGTTATCTGTAGTGACCATTTCTGTACGTGAAAGCACGCATATTTTTTGCCACCCACAAGTAGTTTTCTGGATATTAAGCAATGTAATCATTTATGTTATTAGTGGTGGGTTGCCATTTCTGTATGCACTGTGGCAAAAATATACGCGCACTTATGCATACAGAAATAGTCACCACTAAAAACGTAAGGAATTACATGTATCTGTATATAGATTTTTCTTTATTTTTGTTCTTCAATGCCCCCGTGTCTTTATTGAAAGATGTATTTGATATATTTTTGGAACCGTTAATGATAAATGTGGTTTTAAATTTATAGGAAGGGATACCAATTTACATCCTTAAATAAATAAAAATAAATTCAGGAAAAGATGGCACTCAATAAAGAACACGGAATTGTTGAGTTTATATAAAATAAATAGCATTTATTTACGTCATAGAAGTATAAAAATAAAGTGTTTGAATATAAGTGTTTTCTTGTGTTTGAATATTTTGAATGAATGATTATTGATGTGCGGATTTTGTGTGTATGGCGCAAGGCTTACCGACCGCACGAGGGCTTGGAGTCAATATGGCTATTTTCTGGTGGAAACAGTCTGTTATCCATATAAGTAAACATGTGTGTGTATGTGTTTGTATTGTAAGAACGGTGGTTTGGGATACAAATGTTTAAAAGGAGGTTTGAGTTCTTACTGGATGTGGTGAATTTCCATGATAGGTATTATAGTTGATCCACGATCCCCTCTTTGCTTTCTCATAAAGTTTAATTTTCTTTATATAAAAAAAACAAAAACTATGTGATCAATTCATGTGATTTTCGGAATATAACAACTCGGCACTACTACTATTTCGCACTGAATAAATGCTTTAAAATATGGTAAAACACACCAAACTTATCTAAGTAGGTAGAAAAGTATCTTATCTTGCTTTTGGTAACATTTATTTGCTACATATTTGAGGGTTTTTTTTTTACCCATTTTTACGTTTGTTAGTTTCTCTAAATACTTAGTATTTTTGATGATGTATTACTTCACCAGAAACAGACACAGTTTTATATTTATTTCAAAAAGTTTACTTTTTTTAATTCAATTTTCACCCCAAACAAGGCACAGTGCCACTTTGAAGTATGGGGCTACTATCGGGAAAATAAGTTACAGGGATATTATGAAGGGAGATGAGTAGCAATATGTTTGTTCACATTACACTTGAACTTCTGCATGTCAGTACAGTTGGGAAAGCAGAATCCCAGAAGGGAGTTCCACAGTCTGACAGTTCTGGGGAAGAAACTGTTGGAGTAGAAGGCTTTCTTACACTTAGGGATCTCTACTGTGTAGGGGTGGGATTTAGCTGCTCGTCAGGTTTATTGGGAGTATTTACATTGAGGGGGGGGGGTACAAGTGCTTATAGTTCGTCAGCATTATTACCTATATTCGTGTTTGTTATATACATATAGTGTCAAGTGTTATGTTAGAACAATAGATAATGGCTAACATTACTGTCATCTGAGAAGTTTCAATAATCGCTCAAAATTAAAAATAAATACTGGTAGAAGCCCAACCAAATGTTTTTGGTAGGGGAAAACAAAAGAGACAATGTATTTAATCCATTTCATAATATCCTAAACTGAATGTTTTATTTTATTTGAGAACTACATTTATTTCGTTGGGCTTCTATTAGTACTTATTTTTAATTTTGATTGATTATCGAGACTTCTCAGATGACAGTCTTATGTTAACCATTTTTTATTGTTCTAACGTAACACTCGACACTATATATATATATATATATATATATATATATATATATATATATATATATATATATACAACAAACACGAATATGAGTAATAATGCTGACGAACTACATTTTATAAAAATCGTGTATTTTAAAAAGAAAAATTTGCAAAACAATTGGATGCTTATTTAGAATTACACTTAGTTTAAAAAAAAAATAGAAGAAAAGTCTTTATAAGTCCCACACTATCAACCAAAATCTCCCCGTCCCATCATTGCAATGTTGCATCCCCGTATCTGTTTTACAAAAATTTTAATGGGATGTACTCTAACAAACTCATAGCAACTCATGTACCTCCTCGATGTAAATACCCTTGACTTATCTGAGAAGCAACAAAATTCCATCCCTACACAATAGAAAGTCTTCTACTCTAATAATTTCTTCCCCCTGAATTGCTAGGATGTTTTTTCACTTTTCACTAAATCCCCCCCCCCCGTTTCCTTGACTGTGCTGATATGCAGAAGTTTAAGTGTAATGTAAACAGACATTTCACTGCTCAACTCCCTATATAGCATCCCTGTATATATGGTCCTAAATAGTAGTTCCTTACGTCCAAGTGACACAGTGCTTTGTTTGGGGTGAATAAGAGAAGAAAGAAAAGTAATTTCCACATTAAAAACGAGGGGGGGGGGTTCTTTTAAAAGATTGTTGAAAATAATTTTTGTTTATCACAGAAGTATTTTCGTTCATTTGTGGTCATCCATCTGTTATATAAATCTCACCAGTCTGTTTAAATGTATGTCTGCACAGTGTATCACAAAAGTGAGTACACCCTTCACATTTCTTCAAATATTTAAGTATATCTCTTCATAGGACAACACTGAAAAAATGATGTTTTTTTGTGTCTCCCACATTGGCAGCTGCCAAGTAGGATGCATATAAGTTCACAAATATGAAAGCAAAACACAAAAACACCAACTTTGATGCATTCTATATGTTTGCGTGATATTATCGATCCTCTAAATGCTAATGTCCACATCTTAGTCTTCTGTCAAGGCTATGTTTCAAACCATAACCTGTGTTGTACTTCCATCAACTGTCACAAACTCAAACCATTCCAATTATTACAAACTGTCACAAAACATATTGTCACTCCTAAAACATTCTAAAATATATTGATCTTTGTTTTTGTTCACTACCACACCAGGACCAACAATCCCACCCCAGCTTTCTTTTGTGTTCCTTTGTGAATAATTTCCTATCTATTGTAATGCTGATAAGCCTATTTCCTTTTTTATCATATTTCTTTTTCTCTTTCTTCTCTACTTAACATTTTGGAGGAAGAACATCGATAGTGTCACAGTTTGCTTGAATTATAAAATCGGTACTCCTGCAGTATTTTACCCACCGATTTCACGATCTTAGCCGAGCGTTGATCGACATCCATCAGAAAACGCCGGAACATGGCGAGCGGTACGTCACTCTATCAGCCAATCAGGGCGCTTCAAACGAACGCGCAGCAGACGAATAATAACATTGAAATTACACACATAGCGTTTCATTTCAGTTATTTTATTGTTCAAAGTAAAAATACACAGCCTTTCATTTCAGCTATTTAATTTAGCGATATCAAATCGCGGAAGGCTACCCGGTTGGGAAGGAGCTTTCCACATCCTCTGAAAACCCTTTGCTCCCTACTTTGCCTCTACAGTCAGTAGAAAATCTTCCAGTCGGAACTAAAGATAAACAGTAATTGTTGTGTCCCCCCCCCTACAAACATTACTGAAAAAAACAAAAAAAACATTGTTGTTACTGTTTAATAACGTTTTGTTAAAAACAAACAAGAAAAAAAAAATTGAAGTGTTTATTACTGTTGCTTATCCCCCCCCCCCAAAAAAAAGCTCCCGGAAAACAAAATGAACCAAAAAAAAAAAAAATATTCAACAAAATAAATTTATTTTACTTTAAAAAAAACTTACGGTAAGTGTTTGTGATTTATTTTATCCAAATTTTTTGTATTAATTTTATCCATTTTGTTGTGTGTGTGTAATATCTTTTCCTTGTAATGTTGTTGCTATACTTTTACATACTTTTCACATACTTTTAGCGTTCTTGCACCGTAGAGCTCCGAATTCTCGGCTTTCATCGGCGTTAACGCCGAAAGCGTTCGTCAACGCTCGGCTAAGATCGTGAAATCGGTGGGTAAAATACTGCAGGAGTACCATAAAATCAATTAGAATGTAAGAGAGACAACCCGATTCATACTTTCATTTGTATTTTGCTTCCCTCTCATGTATTCTTTCGTCGGATGTTGAAGAATAATTAATAAACACACGCCCTTTTGATAATTTGTATTTTTTGTATTATTCAGGCTACTGTTCTCATCATTAGTGTTATCATCACAATGACAGTGTTTCAGCCGATGTAACTTCCGACCTTCTTCAGGTCTGTCTTGTCCATCCCAGAAATATTTTTGTTGAACTCTGTTCTCATCATTAGTGTTATCATCACAATGACAATGTTTCAGCCGATGTAACTTCCGACCTTCTTCAGGTCTGTCTTGTCCATCCCAGAAATATTTTTGTTGAACTGAATTTCAAACAGAACTCTTTATTAAATCCATGGTATTAGTAAGTTCTTGTACCATCAACCACAGCTAGGTATAAGTGATTTGCAATTATATTCTTAGTGTTATTTGCACTTGGAATTGAACCTTCAACCTCCAGAAGAGTGCCACTTAAAACTGAATTTAGTACTTTATCCCTTATACCACAAATGAATGAATGTATGCTATTAAGTATAAGGATGAATTAAATAAAGAATTCCATTCCAAATTTCATGAATATTGCTAAGTTCAATAAGATATATAAGAAAAAGATTGGAGGTTACATTTGCCAAAACATGATAATAATGCTAAAGATGAAAATAATCTTAATAATCCAAATAACACAGTAAGAATAATTCCTAATGATAAGTTGTATTAAAATCATGTTTTTTTTTCATGTTTGTTATATCTGTACATTCTCTTGTATAAATTCTGACCAGATGTGTGTCTTGGATCATCTGTGAGACCTGTCTAACAATTTTCTGTTTTCCACCAGTTTATATAACACTATCGTCAATTCCCCACCGATCAATTTCTCAAACACTATCTTTAATTTATCATTTGGTCCCGTTTAGGCTTAAAATTTTTCATTTCTTTATTAATTTTATAGCAGCTTATTTTTATCTCACTTTTACACAAACACCAACTGTCACATTGTCCATCCAGTTAATAAAAGAAATTGTCATCTAATTTTAGTTAGAACTCCTAATCGAATGTTTTTCAAAATTATGTTGCTCAATCTGCATTTATCATTGCCCATCCTTAGCGTTATAAATGTTAGCAATTAGTGACATTATTTTCTTTTAATTTTTCACATTATTATTGCTGGCAGAAAAAAAAGCTAAGAGACATGAATACCCATATGACTTATGATGTGTTGTCAAAATAAAACTTCAGATAAGACATTGTCCAGAAATTATTTTTTATAACATTTTTTACAATCTTGAATGACATCACACACTGTTACATTTGGAGTAAGAGTCGTTTTCTTTTCTTTTTTTTTTTTTGGCTGCAAGGTTGTTCAAACAGAAACACTACAAACTTTATTACAACTTCCCTTACTGCAACACAGAAATCATGTGACACATGTTACAGAAACACGTGCGATTTTCTTCATTTCTTTTCTTGTACAATTGGATAAACTCCCAGTGGCATGAACTGCATTCTCTTTTTCCATATTATACATATATATTTTATCAGATATTCAATCTTAGTATTGCCTGCACTGAGGATTGAAATTTCAACCTCCAAGAAAATGTCACTCAGAATTTAATTTTACTAAGTACTTTATCTGTTTTGCCATGGGTCATTGCTGCCGCAATATTGTGAGAATAATACTCATGATGAAAGCAGTAGTTTGAATAATTCAAGCAATACAAATGATGAATTGTAATTACATGTTACGGGTAAAGGAAACTTTTTATTTTTTCTCCGTTTCTTTCTTTGTATAATTGGATAAGCTCCCAATGACCTTAAGTCGCATCATTTTTTCCATATTATTCTTATATATTTTATCAGCTACTCAACCTCTAAATCTACTTTTATATATTTATTAATCTATTGATTGCTAAATGAAATTCTGTTTTCTTTCACAGATAACAGCAAGAATCGAGAAAAATAAAATTGATCTTATAAATATAGAATGGGGATAGAACAGAAAGCTTATACATCTGAAATGAGCAGACAAACATTTCCACTTTAGTTTCATTTACAAATAAAAATATTTCAGTATTAAACAACACTAAGTTTCAATTGGTAGAGAAACGCTTTCCTTGTAATATACTGCACTTAAAGAGACAGATACGAATCAACATTCAAGCGCAACCTTATTCATATAAAGTGTGTTGTTCATCATTCACAACAAATGCTCTTTTAAAAAATCGCAAACCGCCCGGACAGAAAAATTATTTAATTTGAATTATTAAAAACTCTTTTTAAATGGCAGAGAATGACACAAAACCGTTTTCTTATGAAATGTGTGGCACATCACTTGTAACCAAACCCAGTAAAATAAAAAACGTTAAAAAACGCCCTGGCGAGAAACGTTATGGTTGTCAAGTATGTAGTTCATCATTTATAACAAAGTTTCATCTAGAGAGACATATACGAACACACACTGGAGAGAAACCCTATTCTTGTGAAGTGTGCAGTTCATCATTTAAAACGAAACCGAATTTAAAGAGACACATGCAACTCCACAGTGGAGAGAAACCATATAGTTGTGAAGTGTGTGGTTTGTCGTTTACAACAACACGGACTCTGAAGACACATATGCAAAAGCATACTGGGGAGGAACTTTATACTTGTGAAGTGTGTGGCTCATCTTTTAAAGAAAAATCTTATTTCAAAGTACATGTGTTTAGACACTCGGGGGAGAGACCGTTTTCTTGTGAAGTGTGTGGCTCATCATTTCAGACAAGATCTGATTTAAGGAGACATAAACAAATCCACACTGGAGAGAAACCTTATTGTTGTGAAGTATGTGGCTCTTCGTTTACAGAAAAATCGTCTTTAAAAGTGCATGTACAAAGACACACTGGAGAGAAACCTTTTTCTTGTGAAGTGTGTGGTTCGGCATTTATAGTAAAAGCTGACCTTAGGAGACACATACAAACTCACACTGGAGAGAAACCTTACACATGTGAAATTTGCGACTTATCATTTTTAACAAAACAGAATTTAAAGAGGCATGCACAAATCCACTACAAAAATACAGATAGCAACTCTAAAAGACGCAACGTAAATACTTGAAACAACCCCTTAACTCATAAAAAATTCAAGTTAAGGACTCATCTAAATAAACTAAAGTGAAAAAAGAAATCATTTTATTTGTGATTTGTGTGGCTCATCTTTCACTACTAAGAGATACCAGATAAAGAAATACACAAAGACGGATGGTGCTACCAGATCAGAATATTGGCTTCCTAACCAAAAATGCACCAAACATTGATATTGTTTCTTTTCTTTGCCCTTTGCAAAACTCAATCATGTTCTGCAAAGTAAAAAAAAAAATTATTTTTATCTATAAAACGACCAAATCAAACACCATGGATAAATATCGAAGATATAAAGAACTTGAAGGTAAACCCTTTTGTTTAATTATTGGATTCTGCAATAAACAAAGGGTTGATATACCGTAAAACAAATCAACCAAAGAAGAAGAAAGAGACAAGAAAAGAAAGATGAACATAACATAAGAGAGCAGGGAACTTTCTGGAGAAGCTTAACCAAAAATACATATAGAATATACAATGGATCAAGAATAGTAGACTTCTATATAATGAGGAAAGATTTTGTAGATATATGTTTACTTACAAATCAATTAAAAAAAATAGCTGGCCTACAAACATGTTCAATGGATTTTTGTCACTCATCGATTGAGAGCCCAAGTCATCTAATATCTTGATGTTAAACTTTATAGACAAATGGCTTTTACACTGTCCAACACAACAAAGTATGATAATCCATTTATTGGAAGATCTTTTGAGAGATGCAACTTGGCAGATCGTTGAGCATCTGGCAACATGAACCATCACCAATAGCATCAAATGGAAAAGTGACAGTGTTCTATAACAGAAGACATACAAGTGGGCATATATAAAAGACAGGGTCATCAAACCAGGCATTGTTATATTGAGCAAACTAGAAAGACTGCACTCATTATTAATGTCACCATTCCAAATGATTATGATCTTTATGGAGCTGAACAGAAAAAGGTAACAAAATATTAGGACCTCAAGAATGATTTAAAAATGTGGTGTCTGAAAGAAGTAAACGTTATACCGGTTGTCATAGAAGCAAATTGCCTAATAAAAACATCCTAAGAAATACTTAGACACAATACCTTGAAGACTAAGCTATGATGAAATACAGATAGCTTCCATAAAGGGAACAACGTTTATTCTTAAAAGAACCCTCAAATATGAATTCAAACAAATGAAATCAAGTGTTAGCTCTTTAAATTAACTGAAATAAAATAAAACAAGATAAAAAGTTTGAATGTCTACTAACTTTTATCTTCGGTTGTCTTCAATTTCTCTAGATGACGTGAGGATACTTCACACTGCAAAATAAGTCCTACCCAAATCTTCAAAACACCTAGTAGTCAAAGACCAAATAAGATCTCATCGACATGGCCGTCACACTGGATCACACAAGGAATAGTGCAGTTCCTAGTAATGCTACCTCAAATAACAGAAAGTTGGATACACCACCGGACCAGATAAACTCTTGTTCTACAATTTACAAGATAAAAATTTTAAGAAATATAAACTATAACATAGTTAAGTGATCCAAAAAAATAATAAGAAATATAAACTATAACATAATTAAGTGATAAAAAAATAAGAAGAAATATAAACTATAACATAGTTAAGTGATAAAAAATAAGAAGAAATATAAACTATAACATAGTTAAGTGATCCCAAAAAATTATAAGAAATATAAACTATAACATAGTTAAGTGATAAAAAAATAATAAGAAATATAAACTATAACATAGTTAAGTGATCTATTGGGGAGAGTAAAATTAATACTCTCCAATGCTTTACATAATAAAGGTTTGAAAAGTAGAATAGGATTTTAAATGAATATTCATATATCTATGTATTTCATAAAGTAATTAAGTAATGGTTCATGTAATGGATTCCTTGATTTCTGAGAGAAAACTGAACTAAAATAATTAAAAAAATATATATAAGCCGTATATATGAAGTGTGTGTCTCATCATATATGAAGTTTATTATTTAAAGGCAATGTAAACCTTGAAAGTCTACAAAACATAATCTTCAAAGATCTTAAATCTCTTGTTACATATGAATTATGAATTCGAATGATCAGCATTTTTAGGCCTTATTTTATATTTATATTAAATTTCCAAGAAGATTCAATATAAATATTAGTGACTAATTAGTAGAAAAAAAATATTAAAATTATGCAGAATAGTTGTTAATTCTGAAAAAAAACTCTGCTTGAATAAAATTTTTTTAGAAATTAACTACTTTCAATGTAACGAAACAAAAATTATTCATTCACATACAAAAATACTTTGAAGAATATTGTGATATTTCGGATATGTAACTTGTTTTTAATGGAAATCACTCCAGACAAAGCATGAAGCCACTGTATGTAAGGAGCTAAAAACACTACTTTAAGGTCTAAAACCCGACGACTGATTAGTGTGGGATGGATAGATTCTGACCCAGGAAACAGCAATTCTCTCTCAGAAACACTGCTTATGGAATATAAGGACCAAAAAAAAAATTAAAAGAAGTGAGAGTTACAAGGTCCACTTCCTGCTTTTCTTAAATTTATTAAAGTCAAGAATGAATCAAATAAAACATACCTTGTTTTAAAATAGTTTATTGTTTAAAATAGTTTATTTTTATTTCAGACTGTATTGTGGTAATTATTACTGACCGGAACGATGTGGAGGGGGGAGGCAGTGGAATTCTGGGAGGCAGTCGTTCAAGCAAAAGGTTTAAAAAAAGTGCTTGGTCGACTAATTTTATAGTAGTAGTAGTAGTTTGTTGTCCACCACGTGGGTCGGACTGAACTTTGCATAGCATCAACTTGTGGGTTATAAAAAACCCCTATCGTTGATGTGTTAGTTGAACTTTTTTGTTTAGTCAAGTTACACGTTTCACAGTTACTATTACAAAGACAATTTGTCGTTGTAAGCAACGAGGCAATACGTTGCAACTCCAGTTAAGTGAGAAAAGCCGAGAAGGATTCTCCACACAAGTTAAGAGTTTCATTGTTTTTTCCTTCTACGTCGAGTTCAGGTTTAGCCGTTGAGTTGCAGAAACGCCTTCCCCCCCCTTCAGTCGGTTAAAATCCGACAGTATACTTTGTACTGGAAGACAGACAGTCCACAATTCAGTCTGTCTTTTTATGATTCAACAACACTTGAATTTATTATTTTAATTGGAATTCAATATTGAGATTAGTATTAATTATTTATTTATTGCGGACTATTTACCTCATCTTTCTTAGTTGTTTCATGACGTTTCCGCTAACTATTCCTTTGCCCTTCATCAGGTGGTAACCATGACGGGATAGGAACTCTGAATCTCCTAACTGCATCCTTAGCAATTACTGCCATCCATAGTTGTTGCCGTCTCATCACATTTTGGCCAAGTAAGCCTCTGGTCAGCTTTGGGTAGGATTGAAACCGCTATCTTCAGACAATTCTCACCTTCGGGGCTTGTGGCACAGTGGATAGAGATGTAAAATCTCTACGGTTCCAGGTGAGCATTGTCTGAAAATTTCTTGTCAACCTGATATCTACATATACATATACATATATATATATATATATATATATATATATATATATATATATATATATATATATATATATATATATTAGTGTTGGGAATCTGGAATTGGAAGATTTAGATGAACATATCTCTGCTTAAAGAAAAAAATATTGAAATAAGTACCATCAGGATCAATACACTTTTGCCTACACAAAACAAGTGTATTTATGCCAGTAATGTAAAAATATTATATCTGGTGGCGATGAAGTTGCTGAAGGTGTGTTTGATATCGTGTGATCGGGCATTGTCATGAAGGAGAAATGGGCCTTTTCTGTTTACTAATGTTGGATATTGTTGTCAAGGTTTCTGATACATTTCATTTATTTGTTGACAGTTCTTCATCCGCCGTTATGGTTCTGCCTGCATTCAAAAAACTGTAATGGATGAGACCAGTCACAGACCATAAAACAGTCAGCATGAACTTCTTTTAGTGCAACTTTGGCTTCACAAAATGCCATGGAGCTTCGTCGATGTCTAACCACTGAGTTGGGCATCGCTAGTTGTCATGAATAACCCATTTTTCATTGCAAGTCACAACCCAGTCGAGAAACGGGTCATGCTTGTTGTGTAGAAAAAAGGAAGATGACACATCATAACGACATTTCTTTGGGCTGTCATTCAATTTATGTAGCACCAATTCATCAAGATTTTTTTTTGTCTTTTCAATCTCCCTCAAGTGGTTGGAAATCGTCGTATATAGTACGTTTAATTCAGAAGCAAGTTCTTAAACAGTTGTGCATGAATTGGCTTCAACTAAGACTCTTAATTGATCGTTGTCAACATCCGATGGCCAACCACTATGCTCATCATCTTCAAGACTCTTGTTGCCGCAAAATTTCTTAAACAATTATGCTGTGCATTCAGTATTGGTTCCTGGGTCAATCCCTTCACTGACCTCACAAGCTGTTTCAGTAGCTTTACAGCCTAGATTAAATTGAAATAAGAAAATTGTGTGAATTTGTGTTTTTTCCATCTTGTATTCAAGTTTCTGAAAAGAAGACATAATTGATTTAAACGATTAGATAGAGCAAAAAACGCTTTTTAAAATTATATATAAAGTAAAAGTATTATAATGAAAACTTATTTGAAAGTAAATCATTTGGAATCAAAATGAAAAATTCTGCAAGGACTTTCTTCTCAACCTAATAAAAGGTTAGTAGCAAAAAAAAAACAACAAAAATGCTCGATTATTAAGAAAATTCCAAATTTAGAGCATATTTATTTACGTATGTATTACAGAAGATGAGAACAACATCAGTACCGTCGGTGTCAAATTACAACTAATGGGACTTGTAGTTGATTTCCTATGCCAAACTCTCTTCTGCCTGTTTCAATATTTAGAAATATACTCTGAAGAAAGTTTAACCTAGTAGACCAATTATAAGTCGCCTTCATTTGGATTGCATATATTTATATGTGTGTGTTCTAATAAGTATGGAAGAGTTTCATGGAAGGAATAATGGTTACTTAACATAGTTTGAAAATGACTGGCAAGTCCTCTTAGTGATTGGCGTATCTGGGATCAGAGCATGGCTCCAATGTATAACAGTAAGTGAACTGCACTACTTCAGAGAAGTCTTTTTTCTTTAAATGGGCTTGAAAGCAAGCCGATGCATCAAGGATCAATCCGATGTCACAGGGGAAGAGTGAATCACAAAATGATTCTCTTATCTTATCTATGCTTCTCTGTCTCTCTCTCTGTCTCTCTCTCTGTCTCTCTCTCTCTCTCTCTCTCTCTCTCTCTTTATATATATATATCCTTCTTGGTAGCATAGTTTTCTGGAAGCATTTCTGGTAAATAAGTAAGTAAATATCAATGTGGAAGAAGCTGGAATGAAGAAACTATAAACATTGACATAAATGTACTTATAAAACACACACACACACATAAAAAAGATTGGCAAAAGTGCATTGAGAATGGTGGTGACTATGTAGAAAAAAAATTCTGGAGCATAAAATGTCGCTTGTTCTAATAGTATCACTCCTGTCTTCGTATCTCTTTAACGTTTTAATTTTTGAGTAAAAAATAGGAGGCCATACTATTGGAATGACCCTAGTATATTATATATATAAGTGTAAGTGTCTATCTGTCTATGTTTCTGTCTGTGTAAATTTCCCTACACAATAATTCTGTCAATTTTCAGACTACAGACTCGAAATTTAATATATATGGTATTGAGATTTGTGGAATTTTTTGTAATTCGTTTTCGGCCAGAAGTTTGGCTTTTAAGGGGTCAAAGTTCAAAGATTTTATCTTTGAGAACTCTACCAAACTCCTTCGTCGATTTTGGGTCTAAACACTTGAAATTTTAGATATAGGTTCTTTGGACATGGATCTAACTTAATAACTGTATTTGAGCCCCAAACAATAAATTTTAAGGGGTCATAATAGGGGTTAAAGTTAAAAGAAATTTGACTCTTTCGGTCTCTACCAAATTACTCGGACAATTTCTGGTCTAAACATTTGAAATTTTACTTAAAGGGTATTCAGAGATAGGGTAAACCTTTTAATCGGTTTGGGTCGAAAATTTGAGTTACCGATATATAAATGGATGTATGGATGTTTGCATGTCTGCCTAAAACTTTCGACAGAGGCGACGGATTTTTACAAGATCAGTATCTTTTTTAAGTTCGACCTTTCAGACGACAAATATCGAAAATTGACTAAAAACATTCATTCCTTCACTCTCAAATTACACGCACAGTTACCCTTACAGGGCGAATTCATTGTCTGAATGGAGGCAACGATATATATATATATAAGTTAGAAAAGCATTTCATCTAAGGCATGAAAATTGTTAAACAAAATGTTTTTACTATAGGCTTTAAAAATAAAGGTACAAGATTCAATTTGAAATTTATTTATCTTCAAAGTGTACTTTTATAAATTTTACAAAGTAAGGTATTAAATTTTTATACCTTACTTTGTAAAATGTATAATATATTATAAAATTATAAGAACTTTTTGTTATTAAGTAAGATCTATAACGTACTTGTAGTTTCATTTAATACTTTTGCAAGCAAAATCCAATCCCGCATTTTGCTAAATCCTACCCTCTGATGAGAAGGAAAGTATTTCTTCAAAACTCCGCGGATTAAGGATTATCCACTTATTTAGTGTTTCCTTTTAAAATTAAATATGTTTTTAACTCTTTTTCAAAGTGTTTTTTAACATGTTTTATTAACTACTTGTTTTTATTATAAGCTCTATCTCCTATTTGGTTTTATCGAGCTCTTACATCTGGTCGAGGTTACTTTATAAATATTAATTCTTTAATATTTATAATTTACTTTAGTTTTGCCATCTTGGATCATTTTGGTAAACTTATTATTATTTATATATAAAATTTATGATAGATAGATAGATATGATTCCTGTAATTTTAAGGCATATACCCTATAATCTATATATATATATAAAAGGCAAAATGTGTGTACATTTTTTGTATGTCCAGCAAAGGCTTTTTTTCGGGGTGGGGTGGGGGTTCTTGGGGAGGGTTACTATGTCTTAGAATGGTTTATATACCCCGTAGATTATAATATCTAGGATTTCTGAATGCGCATCACGTCTAGATTTATTTACATCGACTTTCACAAAATTCTTGCTATTTTGTCCTCTCTGGCGTTGGTTTAGCTTTTTTAAACTAAGTTGAAACGGTAGCAGTTCCTGGCTTTTGTCCCTGGAACGTCCAGAAAGCAATGAGCTTTTGATCAATGTGGGGGAATCCCTTATATCAGACAATTGCTATTCAATTGGACATTCCCCTTTATATGGGGAGCTGATTTGCCGTCACATCTTTGGGAAACAAAACCAGAAAAACTACCTCTTGGGTAAACAAACCCCAAAAAAACTGCTTTGCAGTAAAAATTCAGTGCGGGATTTCATTCAGTTTATAGATGATATTTGACCTAATTAAATCCACGCACCTTGCAATTTTTTTAATCCTTAAATTGAAATGCTTTTCAGTTCCTATCCCTTGTTGGCCTAGCGGTAACATGTCAGGCTTTTTCACGCTTTTTTCCCCCCGCCTTTGCCTCAAACCTTTCGGGTTCGATCCTACCTAACTACCAAAATTTTTTTAAACATCGTTTTTTTGTTTTATTTTATAACATTTAAACAGGGTTATTACTTCACCCATTTTGTTTTGATCTACCCCCTTCAACACATACACCCCCAAACACCCGGGCACCCCTGCTAGTCTAATATATAAAAGGCAAAATAGCCATGCGCGTTTGTGTATGTCGATGAAAGTTTTTTTTGTGTCGGGGTTATTGTGTCGGTTAGATTCTGGCAGAAGTTTTCACATACTTCCTAGATCGTAATATCTCAGATTCGCAAATGGACATCATCTCTATCTTTTTTTTTTTTTTTTTTTTTTGATCGAATTTTTAAAAAATTCCTCGTCTCGAGTGTTTGTCTTTTTCGCATAAATAAAGCGAAACTAATTGAACACAATTCGCCCTGGTAGTATCTGTTCTGTAATTGGTCCTTAGTCAATGTAGGGGAAACCCTTCATATTGAGACTATTACTATTTGGATACTGCCAGAGTGCCCTCTTTTTTTAGGGGAGCTGCTTTTCTTCCCTATTAAAAACGCCTTTTTTTATTTCTTCTGTCAAAAAATTATAATCAATATAATAATCGTTTTTTATTTATAAATATTTAAAATCTTTAAAAGTGCAACAAAATGCCAATTACATTTTTATTAGTGCATAAGGCACATCTGATTGAGTGTAAATAAAATATTATTTTTATTTTTTTTTAATTCTAGGATTTTCCTTTTTATAGTTTAATATTAATAAATCGTTTTCATAAAATAATTTTCCGGTTAAACATTTTCTTGAACATTTTTCTGATGAGGCAGAAATCTTTTTCCAAGAAAATACATGCAGATGAGACGAGTCTAGATGGTTTCACAGAAGACTTGTCGAGGATTAAGTTACAATTATTAGTGCTAAAATTATGATAACTTCAATGACTCATGGAAAATGCTTGTATAAAGCTCATATTTTTCTGAATAGGATAAATTTTTTTTTTGACAGAACCATTAACATGCAGCAAATATGAGTTTATTAACATTTTTCATTGTATTTTAACTATAAAACTGATCCAAATAAGATAAATTAATAAATACTAATAAATACTCAGAAAGTAATATTGTGCTACATACATTACAAATAATAAAATCACATTGCAAGAGAAAATCTTTAAATTACTCCTTCAGTCGAGCACCTCTTAGCAATGTTATCCTTTTCCCCTGTTTCTTTTTAATGTTCTCTTTTTATGTAACATTTCGTTGAGTTCTTTCCTCGTTGAAAAACCGCTGCACATCGAAATTACTATGAGTTCCTTTCTCACACCATCACAACAATGATCATATATTTTTTATAATGATATTTGAAAACGAGCGTACACCAAAAGGAAGGCACTCTCATATTTTTGTTCAGGGTTGCCGGACTGGCCTTTTTAAGGCCAAATTTTGTGTATTTGACATTTTTTAAAAAGCAGTTTGGTTTTCAAAATTTGTAATTGTCATTTCTTTAAGCGTAACGTACAGACTAACTATGGAAGAAACAAGCAAAATATATGGAATAGAAATTTATGAGGTGTTGTGAAAGAAAATGATTCAGTTATGAGTTACTTCCCTTTAAGTGAAAATAACATTTAATATAGGGACAATATAGTCTGAAAAACTCCAACAATACATGCATGAAAATGTTCTCCAACTTTGTTGTAATCACCGTGATAGGACCAAATCCTATTCTTATTTTTTAACTCTTCTTTTTTTTTAACTCATGTTCACCCGTTACAAAGCATATCGCCACTTGGACATAAGGGGTTACTATTTGGGGTCATGTCTAGGAAAGATTAACAAGATATTTGTTTATGTTACATTTTAACTTCTGCATATCAGTACAGCCAGGGAAGCAGACAGCAGGCAGGAAATTCTAAAGTCTAGCTGTTCGAGGGAAGAAACTATTAAAATAGAAACCTTTCTGGCAAGGGGTGAGATTTTATTGCTAAGCGATTTTGTCGGGGATATGTACATCAAGGAGGTGCAAGTGACACAAGTTTATCAGAACACATTCCATTAAAATATTTGTAGTGATGCAACATTGCAGTGATGGGACAGGGGCTGGAGCTTAGTTGATAAAGTGGGATTGATTAGTGAGAAATTATTCCTATGAACGTCAAAAAGCAAATGGTTATAATTGCTACACTCTTTCTCCACTTTGTTTGAATTCGCTTTTCTCGTCATTCTCCAAAGCAAGTAAGTTTTCACAAGAATGTGTGAACTCAAAATATTTTCCAACCAATGAAAATCATTTCAAGCTCCAGAAACTAACACGTCCATGTAAAATTAGTAAAATCAGTGCGAACTTAAAAATTATTATAAGATCTAGTCACCAAAATCAGCTTTCTCCAGACTTCACCAAGCACATCTGCATGAAAGAATCCAAGAACGTCTGTTTAACATCATCTTCTGGCCTTGGCCGAAGGAGGCAGAAACGACTCAATGACTCACCTCCAAACCTTATTTGTCTTTTGTACATATGCTTATACACTGATGAGTCAGATGAACAGAAACAAACTACTACTCACAGCTGTACATGTACGAACAAGAACAAGGTAAACCCATGCACACACATACATAATACCATGCTGCCAAATACCCACATACATATACTATTTACACACATTCATTTTATGAACATATTGACTTGTGACTCCTATTCACTCAACTTTCTTTACACAAACACGTGTTGCACTATGAATAGTTATGAAAGAAATTTTTATCTTTTTATTTCTAATATAACAATGTTTTTTTTTTTTTATAAAATTTCGTTTTACTCCATTTTTCATTTTTATAAAACTCTGCTTATGTTTTTAAGTAGCACTCACTATCTGGGGGCACTTGAAATCGTTTAAAGTTTTCATTTTTTTGCATTTTTATATATATACATATTCCTTTTATACATGTACTGTACGGGCATTAATCGTGGAAAACTGATAGGGGGACATAGTTTTGAAAGCTGAGTTATCATATTTTTTTGTAGGTTTCCGATTACATTTGATTTTATTTAAAAGATTAAAGCTTAAAGTTAATTTTTAAAAGAAAAAAAGAGTATTTGTACCCGTGAAAAAAGTTATAATGAAAAAATGTTTTTACAGCAACATTCAGAAACTGACAAGTTTAGCTCAATTTTGAAGTTCATTGTAAAAATCTCTTGATAGATAAATATTTGTTTTCTGGGTCTATTTAAAAGTCCTAAGATACTGAATTAAATAAATACTAACCCCCCCCCAAAAAAAACCGCTTAATTAGCACCCAAAAGTGAAAGATTTTAGCTTTGCTCAAACAAAACATATGAAGTCGTCTAAGTATGGATTCTACAGAAATCCAAGATGTCAGAAAGTCAAAAGGCTGTTTAAAAATGACATCAGGAGGGAGATATGGAGTGCTGTTTTTTTTGTTTTTTTTTTTCTCAGCCGTGCATTCGTACATTCCTATCGTGAACGTTTGTATAATTTTTGTTAGTTTTAAATTTAATTATTTTTCTGGGTCTCTGCTTTTAAATTAAAAAGAAAAAAAAAGTTATTTTTCAAAATCATATAAAAATTATGTTACACTGAAGATTCAGTCAGTCAAGGAAAATATTAAAATATTTCATATAAAAATTAAGCTAAAAATGTAATCTTAAAAACACAGAAAATATTTTTTGCAATTATATTTTTTGGGGAGTGAAAATATAAAAAACAATCCTTAATTCAATGATAATATCGTTAGTTCGAGAAATTCATTTTTCTTCAAATTATGTCGAATTCGTTAATACGGACTTGGAGGCTTTTTTTCGTAATGTTCCTGAAAAAATGAATCTTTCCTTTTTTATTGTTACAAATTACGATGCTTTATTTTCATAAAAAAAAGAAAAAATAAATTCTTTTTTTTTTTTTACTACTGAAAACCATAACTTTAGTAAAGGTATTTTTTGTTTACATTTCCACTAAGATTGAAATAAAAATAATAGGTTCTTTATATTCCGCGATCAATCATTATTTGATAAATACTGAAAATTTCATTAAAACTGGTTAATTTCCTGATTTTTGGTGAATTTTAAGTAAAGGGGGGGGGTCAAAATGTTTATACACTTTGAGCATCAACTATTGTTGCACGTACCGACATAGCCTTCCTTCACATATATCTCCGATTAAAACAACTTTTATATCCAATTCCTATTAAATATTGGTGTATTTCTTGGGCTATCATCATCCATAATGACCTCTGCTAAAGCCAGGGACCACGCTACAGGTGAATACTTGAACAGTTTTTGTAGCAGCGTTGACTGTTGACTGGATATAATGATGCCATGGCTCGATTTCATTGCTAATATTCATTATTTTTCTTTTTGAAACTGTAGTGGAAAAAAGGTAAAATCGAAATTTTGACGAAACTGTTTTGACTGCCAATCTTCACATTTACTGCAATAGGCACAAAAAATAAATAAATAAAATGAAACAAAACAAAGCTAATGTATTTCGTATGGAAAACGACGTAAAACGTTACGATACAGTACACCGTATAGCCAATTTTTTTTTTTTTTGTTTCATCACGAAGGAGAGTTCAATGAACTCGACCGACGAACATTACAAGAGTTCCAGCAAGTAAGTATTCCTTAATTAAATGAACTGGCTTGGAACACAGTGAAGACACCGTGATAGTTACCAGTTTTCCTCCATCTGGAAAATATGTTAAGTAGATACTTTTTTTCATGATTTTTACGTACGTCGGACACGTCTTAAAGACATTTCTTTCTTCTCATACATAAAACAAACTTTGGGTTTGTATTACTATACACTAGGTACGGACAAAATGATTGCCGCTCTGCTCAAAATATATAAACATTTTTACACCTTCTTTTACTTAAAAATTCACCAAAAATCAGAAAATTAACCAATTTTAATGAAATTTTCAGTATTTATCAAATAATGATCGCGGAATATAATGAACTAATTATTTTTTTTTTTTATTTAAATCTTAGTGAAAATGTATTATTTTGTTGAAACAAAAAAAATACCTTTACTAAAATTCTGGTTTTCAGTAGTAAATAAAAAACGCAAGAATTTATTTTTGCTTTTTTTTTTAAATGTAAATGTAAATAAAGCATCGTAATTTGTAACAATAAAACAAAAATAAAATAATTTTTACAGGAACATTACGAAAAAAGCCCCTGAAGTCCGTATTAATGAATTCGATATAACTCGAAGAAAAATTAATTTCTCGAACTACCAATATTATAATTGAATTGTTTATTTAATATTTTCACATAAAAAATTATAATTGCAAAAATTATTTCTACTTTTTTTTTTACGCTTAGATTTTTAACGTAATCTTTATATGTAAGATTCTAATATTTCCATTGCACGCAAGAACGTATAATCATCAACGTAAAATAATGTTCATATAATCTTGGAAAATAAAGTAAAAACATAAATAAATTGAAAAACAGGAACATAGAAAAATAATTTAATAATAATAAAAAAAAAATAGCAAATGGTTATACGAACGTTCCATGTCGGTAAGTACGGATGTACAGAGTTGAAAAGAAAACCAGTATGTTTTGCCCACCCTCCTCCTCTCTTCAACTACCTGCCTGTTTGTGTTTATCAACTTTAAATTCCACGTAAACATTAATTTTAACGTAAGTCTGTATTTTTTCAGTGTGTAATTTTTTTCAATAATTATAAATTGTTTTCTTAAACAATTGTAATTCTGTATTAATAAATAATGGTGCTAACTTTTTTTTTTCAAAGAATAAATTGTCAGTAGTATAATTAATGAATTTAATTAACTTTTATGCATTTTTAAATAAAGGGAGAAAGGTCTACGACTCAAATAAATAAATAAATAAATAAGTCGCTGTGTATGCCGAAATACTGTTAAATAAAGACATAAATTATGTCTAATTTGTCCTTCCATACATATTTCAATTTTGCCGCCAGAGGATACGATAAACAATGTTCGTTCCTACCAGTGATACATTTTTGGATAATTATTACTTTTTTTTTTAGCAAAAGTTAAGCACATTTATTGTATTAATTCATTATCTTAAGACTTTTTTTTTTGTTTCATCACGAAGTTGAGTTCAGTGAACTTGACCGACGAATATTACAAGAAGAAATAATTCCAGAAAACTTATATTTTCCTTGCCAGAAAAATGTAAACGTTATTTTTGTCATAATGAATTTTTATATGAAATCTAGGGGTTTTTCAGATTTGAGATAAAATTATTCCATGTATTTTTTATTTCACACACTTTTTTTTTTTTTTGAGAAATTAACTTTAAACTATAATCTTTCAAATACAATAAAAAGTACTCGAAAATTTAAAAAATTATTATGATTAACTGGCGTTAAAAACCATGCCCCCCCTACCGAAGCAGCCATTAATTGCCTGTACCTACTATACACATAGATTCGAAAAAAAAATCGTTAAAAAACAAATATATAGCATATAAATTTTATAAAGACAAGTTACTTTTCTACCTAACTGCATCATTTTTTAGTATTTTTATTTAATGTAACATGTTTATTCAGCTCAAAAAACATACAGTGTTTACTGATGTATTGGAAAATTTAAAATGGCGCTGGACTCTCTGTTGAACACAGTAAGTTGGGAAAACTAGTTAAAAATAAAAAAAAAATATACAATATACTCTTAGAAACCCACTGAATATATGTCAGCCTATGTCACGGTAACATATATTGAGCAAATTTCTAATAGTATTTTGTATAGTTTTTTATTTTTAACTCATTTTTTCCAAATTTACTGTGTTCAACAGAGAGTCTAGCGCCATTTAAAATTTTTCAATACATCAGTAAGCTTTTCGAGTTGAATAAACATGTTATATTAAATAAAAACACTAAAAAAATTATCCAGTTAAGTAGAAAAGTAACTTATCTTGGCTTTGATAACATTTATTTGTTATATATTTGTTTTTTGACAACTTTTTCGAATCTATGTGTATAGTAAAACAAACCCCAAACTTTTTTAAAACTATAAAACACTTTATTGTATGAAAAGTAATTAATAACTCGGTTTTCATTAACAGTCACACTTCTTTGTTTACAAAGCCATTCGGCGGAAATTACGTAAAACAAATTTTATAGTACAGATGACCAATAAAGTAGCTTTTTTTTAAAGCAAATACAGTGTAATCCGGATATAAGAGACCCGAATATAAGAAAAACGGATATAAGAGAGATTATATCTGGTCCTAAATTGTGTGTGTGTGTGTGTTCGTCCCTCGAAATGACAAGGACCATCTGATCATCCTGTAAGATAAGGTGGAGGGAGTCATCATCAGTGAGTACGGATATGCCTGATAAGCCCCATCTTTGCTTAAAAAGTTCTATTGCAGTGGAAACGGAATCAGAGCAGATGTCGAGGGTCTCAAAACATTGTCCTTCTTGTCCTTTCTGCGCTTCTCTGCAATAACCTTTTGGTAATTTTCATATTTACAGGCACCATCATGAAAAGCGGCCCGCCACTTGGCTCTATCTAAAGCTGTCTGCCCCCATGATGACGGATCAACGTTGAAGACCTTCAGTGATGCCTTCAGAGTGTCTTCAAATCGTTTTCTTTGGCTGCCATGGAAGCGCTTGCCATGTTGGAGCTCAGCAAACTTGAGCTTCTTGGGTAGTCTGTAGTCTGGCATGCAATCTACATAACCAGCCCAGCGAAGCTGAACCTTCATCAGGATAGTGGGGATGCTTGAGGGTCTAGCACGAGTGAGGACTTCTGTGTCTGGTATCCTTTCCTGCCAGCCTATGACAAGCAGTTTCCTCAGTCTGGTGTTGTGGAAGTGCTTTAATTTTCTAGTGTGCTGTTGGTAGACAGTCCACGACTCGCATTCATAGAGTAAGGTGGTGAATATGACAGCTTTATAGACTTTGATCTTTTTCATGAAGGTGATGCCTCTTCTGTCCCATACATTTTTGTGGAGTCTGCCAAAGCAGCGCTTGCTTTAGCGAGTCTGGTGTTGATTTCATCGTCAATGACTACATTGCGGGAGAGCTAAGTAGGTGAACTTGTCAACTGCATTAAGTCTTTGTCCCCCAATTGAAATATTGGGTTCTGCATATGGTTTTCCCGGAGCAGGCTGATGCATCCCCACAGTCTTCTTGGTATTGATTGTGAGACCAAAATTTTCACAAACCTTTGAGAATATGTTTGCACTGTGTTGCATGACTGCCTCTGAGGTAGCAGTAAGGGCACAATCATCAGCAAATAGAAGATCATTTACAGTGTCTGATGCAACCCTAGATTTAGCTTGTAGCCTCCTGAGGTTGAAAATTGATCTGTCAAATCTGTACCTGATTCCAATGCCCACATCAGTGTCTCCAAAGGCATCCGTCAGCATCGCAGAGAACATGAGGCTGAACAGAGTGGGAGCCAAAACACACCCCTGTTTCACTCCATTTGTGAATTCAAAAGGGTCTGGCCATTATTCCATCATGAAACTGACTATGATGGCAATGAATTTTCTAGGACACCCATACTTTGCCATTATTCTCCAGAGACCTTCTCTGCTTACATTGTCAAAGGCTTTGGTCAGATCAACATAGGTGGAGTAAAGGTCTACAGTTTGTTCTTGGCACTTTTCTTGGAGCTGCCTGGCGGCAAACACCATATCTGTAGTACCACGATCCTTACAGCATCCACATTGGCTCTCTGGCAAGAGGTCTTTTTCCAGATGAACTATGAACCTGTTCCGCATTATTCTGGCCAGTACCTTGCCTGCAATGCATAGCAGGGATATTTCCTGGTGGTTGTTGCAGACCTGGTGGTTACCTTTATGCTTGTATAAATGTATGGTGGAGGCATCTTTGAAGTCTTGGGGAAGTACCTCCTTCTGCCAGATGATGTGGAAAAGCTGATGGAGTTTTTCAGTCAGGGTCTTGCCGCTCTCTTTATATATCTCAACTGGGATAGAATCTGAGCCAGGCGCTTTCCCAGTGGACAAGAGGTGGATTGCTTTCTCAGTCTATTCGGGGTTTGGGAATTCATCCAATTCCTTGTTTACGGTAATTCGGGGGAGGCAGTCGGTAGCCTCATCATTGATGGTAGAGGGATGGTTTAGTACACTTTTCTCAGAGTCACGTCTTTGTCAGTGAGGAGAGTGGATCCGTCTGCATTGAGGAGAGATGATGATTTGAATGGAGTTGGACCATAAATTTCCTTGAGACTATTATAGAAATTTTTCATGCCATTCCTATCTGCATAAATTTGAATTTCTTCTGCTTTCTTGCTTAGCCAAGAATCATGCATGTGTCTGAGCTTCAACTGAACGTTACTACGCAAACTCTTCCATATGTCCTTCTTTAGTTTGGAGGATGGATCCTCAATATGGGCTTTGTATGAAGAATGCTTCTCTAGCAACTGTGTAATCTCCAGGCAGTTCTTGTCAAACCAGTCCTTGTGTTTCCTGGAGACTGGCCCTAGACACTCCATGTCACTGTCTTGCGGATTGTCTTTCATACTGTTTCCACATCTCGGTTGTCTATTCCAGCAGGTTCAAGGCGCTCTGACAGAGTTTCAGTGAAAGATGTCTGGACAGTTTTTATTTTCAACTTGTTGATATTAAATTGTTTTTGAGCTCTCTTTCCTTGAGATCTTCTCTTTGGTTGGATATACAGATTGAGCTTAGCCACTATGAGACGGTGGTCTGTCTCGCACTCAGCTCCACACATGGCCCTAGTAATACGTACATCCTGCCTGTCCCGATTCCTTCCTTGATAATGACATAATCAATTAGATGCCAGTGCTTTGAGCGAGGATGCATCCACAATGTTCTTTTACGACTAGGGAGGTGAAACACTGTTTATTATCAGCAGGTCATGCGCAGAGCAGGTTTGAAGGAGAAGATCATTGCTATTACATTTTCCAATACCATGTTTTCCTATAACACCTTCCCAGGCAGTACTGTCACAGCCTACTCTTGCATTAAAATCACGAAATATGATGAGTTTGTCTGGATTTGGTGTTGCACCTATGATGTTATTCAGGTCTTCGTAGAACTTGTCCTTGATGTCATCAGGGTTTGTCATCATAGGAGCGTATGCACTGACAAGAGTAGCAAACTTCTTTCCATTTGATAGAGGGAGTCTCAGTGTCATTAGATCGTCATTCACTACCTTTGGAGGTCCAGCCAGTTTACTCACGAGCGCATTTTTCACTACAAAGCCAACTCCTGCCTCATGCCTCTCCTCAGGTCCTCTGCCACTCCAAAAGAAGGTGTAGCCCTGATCGCTTTCATTAATTTCACTTTCACCTGCCAGTCTTGTTTCACTTAGAGCAGCAATGTCAATATTATACCTGGTGCGTTCGCCTGCAATGACTGCAGTGCATCTTTGTGGTCTGTCTGGGTTATTTTTATCCAAGAGTGTACAAAAATTCCATGTCGCAATCTTGATAGGTATTTTTTTTTCTTTATTTCAACCGCATATTAGGGTTCCCACTGACCGTGGTAAGCCAGCCAGGATATAGTGGAGTGGGCAATGTTTGGGGTACCTTTTCTAGTCCATTCCTCATACCACGGGGGTGAGCAGTGCTGTCCTAAAGAGGGCTGCTCAGACACTCAGACGGCTGCCAAACTCTATTTCCACTCCCGTTAGTGGAGAGCGACCCTATACCCTGAGACGCCTGTGTTCAGGTTTACGGCTACGAATTCCAGTGTGCCCAGACCTATCGCTTTGTCGCTCACCAAAAGCCACAGGACTTGAAGGAAGTGAGGGGTGGATGATAGATGACATGCACTGGGAGTTTATTTAAAGTGAAGTTGGTTTGCGCAGGGTCAGCCTCACCCTCTTATCCCAAACCAGCCTGGATACAGGGGTTGTTTTAACTCATACAGCGCCTAGCATTTCCAAAATGATCACTCATCTGGTATAATATTTTTGCATATTCTTATAGTAAATCATCCTAAATCTTATTTAAACGGGGGGGGGGGTATTTAAATGTTTTATTGATCAAAACAAAATGGCAGTGAATTGTGTGGTTTTGGAAAATTTTACATTCTATTAAAAATTTAAAATTCTATTAAAAATTTAAAATTCTATTAAAAATTTAAAATTCTATTAAAAATTTAAAATTCTATTAAAAATTTAAAATTCTATTAAAAATTTAAAATTTTAAATTCTATTAAAAATTTAAAATTCTATTAAAAATTTAAAGTTCTATAAAAAAGTTTTATATTATTCTGCTTTTCATATAATAAAATTCAGGCTTTTATCTTTTTGAAAACAAAGTTGCTCAAGAATAATGGATTTTAATAGATTTTAATTTGTTTTAAAAACAACTACCTGTTTATTTTCCATTGTTTTTGCCGTGCCCAACTCAAATAATTATAAACTGATAGAATTTTGGTGTGTTTAAGAATAAGCAAGCAGTTTTTATTTGTGGTTCTCCTGACTAACTCCTACTGCTCATAAAAAAGAAAGCAAAGAAAATAATACAAAATTTTAATATGTACCTACCTATTAAGTAAAAAAAAACCCAAAGAAAACGGCAGTCTACCAACAATATAATGCAAATTCATCTAGAATTCTTTTCAAAAAATTGTATAGAAGGAGATGGAATCGGGGAAGAAAAAAGAAGGAAAGAAAAACTTAATTTTGTAGATAGTTTTTTTTATATGTGTGTGGTAATAATTTGCATATGAGGGGGATATTCACTATCAGAAAAATAACTTGGAGAGAACAGACAGTCTAGTTTTAGAACAGTCGAGGGAGAGCAGAGATTGTGAAACTAAGTGTCATGAATTAAGGTTTATGTTAAGAGGAGTTGGTGAGAAGGGATTCTGACGTTTTTTGTTTGTTTGACAGACGTCTTTTCATTTTTGGATGTTGCTTCATTCGCGTGTGAGTTTACAGTCAGTTCGGATCGAAAAATATGCAAAAGACTGCTGCTTAGGTGGATAAACAAACGTTTCGTTAAAATTTGCGTGACTGAAATAGAAATTAATTCCCTAAAATATCGTGAAGGCACAAACTTATAGACAATCTTTCAAAAATAAAATAAAATTTTATTGATAGGATCTGTCGGCAGTAAGTTTTGCTGCTATTAAGACCAATGGATAAGAGACATAATTCAAATAAGGGAAAATTTAAAAAATCCACTCCTCTCTCCATGTTAAGAACAGTTTTCCAAATTTGCATGGTGTTGAATTTTTTTATAAATTTTGGCGTAAAATTCATTCACCCTAACAGGTAAGTACATGGAGTTTTTGTGCCATTTTTTTGTTTCAGATATAGGGTTTAATCTGTATAAGCACCTTTTTATTTATTTTTTTATTTTATTTTACAAATTTTACTTTTTACATAATAAGTAACATGTGTTGCTATGTTATCTAAACTAGGCCAGCACAAAATACTGACAATTTTAACATTTTTTGGGGTGATTTTTGAACCACATCTTTTCATGACTTATCAAATATGGTGGTCGTTTTGTGCCATCATAAACCACATGGCATTAACCATAACACTGTCAGTTTAAAATGCCTTTTAACAACTCTTTTAGTATAGGAACTAGCAATTGAAGCAGGAATACTCTTTAAAGTTTTAATTCCAGAATTTATGAGAGATGACATTTCTACACCAGCTCCATAAAATGCATAAAAGTATAGTGCAAACTTGTCAGACACAGCGTATCTTGGGAAAATATCAATAATAACACACAGAAGATGTGCCAATCATGCATATTCTTGTAACAGACGCTGAGTTAGCAGCAGCCATATGCAAATGGCCTAGCTGACTGTGTGATGTGATGTCAGAGCAAAGATAAAAATGGACATGGATATTTGAGGCATGTTTAAAACATGAGAAAGCAGAAAAGGATGTGTCTGAGCTGAAAAAGTGGGAAAGGACGTGTTTTAAACATGAGTGTTTGAAGAAGTGGGATTCAAGATGTGTGGGTGGCATCATGGAGAGGCAAAAAGTCACACTCGTCTGAAAAAGTTAAAGTAGCTTCGAAAAAAAATGCGTTGTTGGAAATATCTGATATAAAGCCTTTGTTAAAAAAAGAAAAGTTTTTTTCTTTTTTTGGGCCCCGATTCATCAGAGAGGGACCTATGTTTTCAGTGGCATCTGTGCGCCCGTTAGTCCGGACTAGTGCCAGATAACCGTCCATTAGTTTTTCCTAAAATTTTGCCACAAATTGTATTTCATTAAATAGATGTGCACAGTAAAAAATATTTTTTTTACAAAACTTAACGTTGCGCCCCCAGGGGCTCAAAAGAGGTCAAAAATGCCGTAAAATGGCTAAAAATGACACATTTTGCCCCATAACTTTTGATCCATTCATTAGATTTTTTTTTTTTAAATTTGGCCAAAATGTGGAGCCCGTTGTTCTTAATATAAATCCAGTATGGGTGTCCCTGGCAAAATTCTGGTTCATGACCCCAGGAACTTTCAGTGCTAAAAATGCCTCTTTTTGTGGCTCTTTTTTCATATTTCTCAACTACAACTTGGTATGTCTGACTATGTGGTCGTTTTTCACGGTGATCAACTCAAATATATATGTCTTAAGACCTGAAACTGCACTGTTATCCACTTACACTGGGATTTGGCTCTCCAGGGGCTCAAAAGAGGTATAAAATGCCCCAAAATAGCCAAAAATACACTTTTTGCCCCATAGTGTTTGATCTATCCATTAGATTTTCCTGAAACTTGGCCAATATGTGGAAGCTATTGTTCTTAATATAAATTCAGTATGGGTGACCGTGATAAAATTCTGGTTTGCATCCCTCTGGGACTTTTAGGGCTAAAAAATGCCTTTTAAGAGTTCTTTTTTCATATTACTGAAGAACTTGATATGTATACCTATATAGTAGTTTCCATGGTGCCGAATTCAAATATACATGTCTTAAGGCGTGAAACTGCATCGCTTGTCCGTTTTCACTGAGATTTGGCATTCCCAGGAGTTCAAAAGGGATAATAAATGCGCCAAAATTGGAAAATAATGACATTTTTTACCCCATAATTTTGCTCCATCCACTTGATTTTTCTTAAACTTGGCGAACATGTGAAGGCAACATTGGCCCTTCACACTTCTCACATTCATCATTTCTTCACTATTTTTTGTGGCATCATCTCATATGCAACAGAAGAAGGGGAGCACACATGCGTGGTTTGTCTTTTTTTCCTTGTGATGGAGTGTACAACATGTTGGGTCCATTAAAATGTAACAGCACTGTCAAAAAAGGTGTGCAACATTACATTCTGTCAGCAACACCAAGATGAAAACAGACATGAACCACTTGAAATACACAACCTTTCATCATGCCCATCAAAATACATTGCATCAAACGTATTGAGATCAATGGACAGCAATACCTCTTGACTGTTGACTGATACTCAATATAACCAGCTGTTGACGAAGTGCCCATACCAGTAACCAAACTAAATAAAAAAAACTACACTGTTATTAAACATCTTGATGAGATTATAACAAAAGCCCACAATACATAGAGTAAGCTTCCCAAAGCTTTACAACATCATGGGGAATTAAGCATATCACTAGCTCATTCCACTATACTAGAAGCAATGACTTCATCGAAAGACATTTGACACACATTAAGTTCACAAGCATTAGTCAAAAAAATCTTATGCATACCTAAGATGACATTGCAAATAAACAGAACAGATTTATTTTAAAGTGACCTGACACCTTTTTTCAGTTGCACCATTCCATATTTAAACTGTTTTAAAACGAACACTCATTGCTCCTGACCACTACATTAACATCCACACATTATCTCGTACCTATCTCATATTTTGTATTTGCTCTCTCTCTCTCTCTCTCTCTCTCTCTCTCCCTATATATATATATGAGCATATAAGGGAGCAGCTATGCATAAGTCTTCCTTGCCAGTACATATCCTCTCCATCATCAAGACTCCTACAGTGCCTCCATGTTGGCCACACACAGTAACTGGGTGCCTTGTGGCCACAGGCTAAACTTGTAGGAGATCTCGGAGTAGGAGGGGACCCCAGAGGTAGTGCGTTATGGCCCACCAATGTGTGGACATGCCCTGGCACACTACCAACCCCTACCCCCCTGTCTTGTGGGTGCCCTTGGTTGGGCGAAGACTAGGGGAACCAACCCCAAAATTAAACACCACTGCCTTGTGGGCCTTATCACAGCAAAAGGCTAAGAGATGGGAACTCTGACTT
Source organism: Euprymna scolopes (assembly GCF_053919585.1). Lineage (NCBI taxonomy): Eukaryota > Metazoa > Mollusca > Cephalopoda > Sepiida > Sepiolidae > Euprymna > Euprymna scolopes. The sequence continues at coordinate 50,342,867 of NC_136502.1, forward strand.
CAAATCCTGCTGCTGCCTTGCAGGTTTCCTTTAAAAAGCTATGGAATCTCATCCAGAAAGAAAAAGCATAGTAGCGGACACAATAGGCAAACTGTTTACCTCACTGAGATTACTTTTGGCCAGAAGCTGCGGCCTCCTCCGCTGCCAGTCATCGCGGTTTCACTCCACTGGACATAAGCATTGGAGGTTCAGAGAGTGCCTATCTGATGCGCAACAGATACTGCACCTAAACTGCGCACGCAAGTTTGGAGCTAAGGTGGAAAGTCCTGTGGTGATGGAGTGAGGCTATGCCAACACTGAGGGATAAAGCACTGAGGCCCCAACTAGTTATCGTGAAGACTGGCGGACTGCATGATGATGATGATATATATTCCAGGTTAAAGATAATCAGGAGATAAAACCCATGAATTAAAACGAGGTTATTAAAAGTGCTTAATAAAAAAGAGTCAAATATATTATTTTTATTTATATATGTATGTATGTAATACTTGTCTATATAAATAAAAATAATATGTAAGTTTATCAAAAACTATATTTTTAATTCATATGTCCTCTATAATAGTGTTCAAATTCCAAACTCAATTAAATGAATGTTTCTGGCCTCAAAGCATATACACTAGTTACATCCCAATCCATCTGTATTGGTTAAATTTAAGATAACGGTTTGATAACTTTTCAATGTGTTTTTAAGGGGTGGGGGGGATTCTCAGAATATCATTTTTAAAGTGAGTTGCATTTCTTCACATCTTTTTTAATCATCTTTCTTTCTTTATATTTTGGAACACTGTGTCTGTTTTTATTAATCTTTGATAGTCTCTGAAGAGCAGCCCAATAAAACTAAAGACAATTTTGTGAAATGTGTGTTACATGGTAAAGAAGATATAGGCATTTTTCAAAATAAAAAATTAAAAACAATTATAATCGTGGACCGAGTCTTACAGTTGTGCATTGGAATTATCCAACCTGTGTGTGTGTGTGCGCGTGTGTGTGCATATATATATATATATATATATATATATATATATTATATGTGTATATATAGTCTCTGTAATTAAACATGTATTTCTTGACAAATTCCTTACTTAGACAAAATATATTGCATCAAATCTATCACTTTTTCAGTCTCTTTAGTAGCCATAAGTTTATATTTTACTTCCCTGTTATTCATATCAAATATTAAACCTCTATATTTTATACATATTAATTATTAAATGAAATCTATTATTCATTTACAGGTAATAGCAAGAATTGATTAAAATAAAACGTGAAAGTGGCCTCTGCACATATGGAATAGCATATTCAACTGAAACGAGCAGGTTAATATTTCCACTGTCATTAATAGATCAATGCTAAACAACCAAACTTGACATTTAGAAATAATGAAATCAACTACTGAAATACAACCTGGAGATAACGTTTCCCTTGGAATTTACTGAAATTTTTTATTTAAAGAATTTTTTGTAAAGTGTGCTGCTAATCATTCACAACATAATCTTTTTCCAAGACAATTAAAAAATCAAGCTGTCCATAAAGCTTATTACATTGAATTAAAAAAAAAAAAACACATTTTAAATAGAAAAAAGAAGCACAACCTTGTGGCACAACATTTATGATAAAATCCAATGTGACAGAAGACATGGAAAAACAAACTAGAGAGAAACTTCACAATTGTGAAGTGTGTGGTTCATCATTTGTAGCGAAATCTCATTTAGAGATACATATACGAATACACACTGGAGAAAAACCTTATGCCTGTGAATTGTGTACTTCATCCTTTAAAACGAAACCTAATTTAAAGAGACACGTGCAAACCCACAGTGGAGAGAGGCCATATAGTTGTGAAGTGTGTGGCTTATCATTTACAACAAAACCGAATTTAAAAGCACATGTGCAAACGCATAGTAAAGAGAAACCTTACATTTGCGTAATATGTAGCGCAGCTTTTAGAGAGAAATCTTACATAAGAGTTCATATGCAAAGACACACAGGAGAGAAGCCACATTCTTGTGAAGTGTGTGACTCAGCATTTACAACTAAGTCTGACTTAAGGCGACACTTACAAATCCACACTGGAGAGAAACCGCATTCTTGTGAAGTCTGTCGTTCAGCATTTACAGCAAAATCTGATCTAAAAAAACACATGCAGATTCACAGTGGACACAAACCTTTTCCTTGTGATTTGTGCAGCTCATCATTTAGAACAAGATCTGTTTTAAAGAGACACATACTGAGCCACAGTGGTGAGAAACCGTATTCTTGTGAAATATGTGATGCATCTTTTACAAGAAAAAATAATTTAAACTCACATATGTTAATCCACACTGATCACCGATAACATCAAATGGAAAAGTGACAGCATTTTATGACAAAGACATTCAGGCAAGCAGATATATATATATAAAAGACAAAGTCAGCAAACCAGACATTGTAATATGAAACAAGCCTGAAAGAATTGCACTCATTAATGTCACCGTTCCAAAGACTATCTCGAAAGTCATCTGATACCTTCTCCCAGATTCTTTGCAGTAATTCATGAAAGACTTTAAATAAGTTTGGACTTGCTGCCTTCTATAGATTTTAGCAGGTATTCTATCCTTTCCAGCTGCTTTGCCTGAGTTTGAGTGATTTCTTTATCGATTTCTGCCATTCCTCAGGAAGTGTATCCTGAATTGATTGCTGAGGAATCTGATTGAGTACCTCCGTGTTGACTGAAGATGGCCAGTTGAGCAGATTTTTAAAGTGTTTTTGCCAGCGTTTTCTCAATCCTTCTTGATCTTTGATCAGAGATGAGCCATCCGAAGAGCTGAATGTGTAAAAATAACAAAATATCAAGACCTAAAACATAATTTAAAAACGACATGGTCTCTGGAAGAAATACACATTATACCTGCTGTGATAGGAAAAAAAGCCTAATAAAAATCTTTAATAAATACTTAGAAAGAATCCCTGGAGGCCCAAGCTGTGACGAAATACAGTTGGCAACCATAAAGGCAGCAACGTCTATCCTTAAAAGAGCCCTCAGATATAAATCTAAATATTAATGAAGTCATGTGTTGGCTCAAGAAAGAAAGCCTTGATCTTTTAAAACTGACTGAAGTAATTTGTTTTGAAAGCAGAGGCTTGTTAAGACAGTATCACTTGTTTGACACAGCAGAGGCTTGTTAAGAACAAGAGACAAGGTGCTATTCTGGAAGTCCTTTAAATAAATCTCTGTTGTCTCAATTGAAAGAAGAGTGAGTCAAATTCTTTCGTTGTCTTTGTTTCTTTGTTATGTTGTCTATATGATGACACTTGTGTAACGTTACACAGCATCATTCCTTAAAAATAGTAATGCTACACATTTGAACAAGATTAGGTTTTATATTTCAAAAATTCATTATTAATTCATACTATTAATATTACTTGGCTAAATAGCTAAGATCATAGCTTAAAAATTCATTCTATGTGACAGTCTTTTAGATGTTGACGATTCAATCCTTACTATAGGCTATAATAACTAAACATTACAGAAAATTAACACTTCCATACGATAATGACTGATGCAATGAGAATAATCTACCCTTATGAATTAAATAAAATGTACAAATTTCTGAGCTTGAATATTAGTTTTCCAAGTTTTCCAGATGGTTTGTATTTTTCATTAGTTGTTAATTTTAAAAGTGTGTTCTGATAATGTAACATTTTAGTGTTAAACGAAACATTCACATCTGGTCGTTTACATCAAACACATTTGCACATCTATATTCTTGCTCACAACCAAATTGAATAATAAAAGTCCTGTTATATGCATGGTTGCACAAGGTGTTGATATGTGCTGATCTTTCTTTTATAGTTGCTTCTTTCGTCCTTCATGACTGACTGTGATTCTCTTGTAGTTGGTGACCTTCTGTGCAACTTAAGATGAATCTACTCATGCATAGAAACACAATAAAGGCATACTGAGTTTTCAGAAAGGTTTTATTAGAGAGTGAAAGGTTATTCATGGAAAGACAAACCAATATGACTAACTAATTACTTCACTTGTTTTGCTTAGTCATAAGGATGAAATTGAGAGATGCAGACAGGCAGAAGTTCGAGACAACATTCGCGTTGATTACCTCTACATTGTCGGCCACATCTTGTTTGAATCGTTTTTAATGAAGAACTGCCTTTCAAAAATCCTTTTGTTTATCTCCTCAAAGAAGTGAATGTAATCACTCCTATATTTCAGCATCTGCATTTCGAGTATGTTTTGTCTCAGGAGCTAAGCTTAGACTGCCACTTCAATCATGTCACCTGCAGCTGGGTATATTTCTATTTGCTGCCAGGTTATCCTGACATATACTAATCTGACGCTCACCAAAAATCCATACTAGTTTACTTAATCTACTTACAGACGCAGAGTTTCAATATATAACAATAACACTTGATTTGATTAAAGGGATGTTGCAGAAAAAACACTTGAAAACTGAGTTGAGCTTTCAAGTCAGCCAATTTTAGTCTGAATCAAATGATATATTAGTCATATTTTTTTTTATCTTACGCAACTCCGGGGTTACATCTGATTCGAATTATATTACATCATTTTATAAGAGAATGAATTCAGAACAGAGCTGTGGTGGGTCATAAGGTAGAAAACATCTCCCTTTCTTCCAAACTTTTGACCAATCTTAGTATAATTGTAGATAGCTTAATTTTCTCAGCATCCAAAAATCGATTTAAAAGGTTAATTTACCATCAATCGGAACTCCCTCACTTGTTGTATGTAGAAAAGCATCAGCCTAGTTAAAAAAAAAAACAAAAACAAACCTAGGTAATAGAGTACAATAAGCCTAAAGTTCTGCCAGCTGACAGTCAGTAAATATGGACGCTAACGATTGTCTGAGAATGATCTGATGAGTTAACAATACATGGCTTTCGTTCTTTCTTTTATGTTTTTACAAGAAAGAAGTTTTGTTAAAATCGTCAGAGATTTCAGATAATGTAGCAAAAGAAATAGAGGAATGTTGTTCACTATTTCATCAATGTGGTTAGAAGCAAGAAAGAGAAGTCTTACCGTGGGTGCTCAGCGAGTGAGTACAGGCAATGAAATAGCGGCAATCTTTGATGAGGTGTTTTTGGAGCGAGGCCCCGTGGAAGAGTTGTTAACCGACATTCTGGTGAATCTGTGGATGTCTATGCGAATGAGATAAGGAGATTGGTTGAGTTGTCGGGCATCAGAGGACATGCCACGAGTCACGTAGTCAAGATGACTTTTGTTACCGGGTTCCCGGAAGAAATATCGAAAAGGTTGCAGCAGGTACCGGGGGTGGAGACGCTGGATGTGAGTGAGCTGCTTAGAACTGCGAAAATTTTAGTGAGCACCCAGCCCACAGAGCCTGCAGGAAGTTCTTGCAACGGACAGTGTGTTACAAATGCAATCGAAGAGGCCATTTAGCGGTAAAATGCACAAGTTCGGGAAACTGGCGAGGGGAGGCCGACGCGCCAGCGGCCGCCCCGATTCGAGAATAGAGGCGCACCCGCAGCAGATGCCCAAACAGAAGATTGCGGTGGAAGGACGGGAAATTATGGCCCTGATTGACACTGGCTGCACCACTACCATGGTGCACACTACCCTGGTCGGAAGATGGAAAGGGAAGGGAGAAGTAGTGGCATTCGATGGGTCGCGAGTGAAGTGTCGAGGGAAGAAGACCGTCACTATTGATATTGCTGAACGTCGGATGAGGGTCCATGCAATTGTCACTGATCGCCTGGTGCCTGGTGTCCAAGCCATCATTGGAATGGATGTTATATGCCGCCTTGGAGGTGTTACCATCACATGTGACAATGTGAGGTTCGGACTAGCTGAGTGCGTGAAGATGGACGAAATAAAAATGCTGGCCGCCATGTTTGTTCTTCCTTTTCTTCGCCTGTATTCACTCGCTGAGCACTCACGGTAAGACTTCTCTTTCTTGCTTCTAACCACAATCAAGCATTTCATTTTTCACCTGCAATAATTCTGTTGTGATTTGTCCACCCTACAGATAATAATGAACTCTTTTACTTATGATAAAGACTGGGAGAAAATATCTCCCAACTATAGTCTTGCACTTGTAACAGTTGGACTGGCATATACTCACACTCTTCATTGTTTGTATTTGCTTTTCTGTTCAATGTATTTTGTTTCCACTAATTATTGAGTTGTGTCTTTCTTCCGAACTCTAACTGAACATCAGAAGATTCCTTGCCGGCAAAATCAATATAATTCTCTTCAAAGAAGTAATGAGTAATGCATAATGTAATCGATTACTTGGCAATTTAAACAACGGCAGCAAACCACAAATTCTTGAAGATCTTAAACACAACGTTGGCTCAAGACAATGATTAGATGCTGCTCGAAAAAAGGGAATGTCATGCTTGAGGTCTAGTATGTTGTGCCTCCATTCCAGGGTGATAAGATTTGATTCTTGAGAAATATTATTTATGCAGAATGGCATGATAGTACCACAATGATACCTCCGGAGGTGACGATGATCAAGTAGTTAACAACATGAACATACGACCTGAGTGTTCAACGTTCAAATCAAGTGGTTCAACAAAATCATTTTCACGTAGGATGCTAGAAACTTGCACATTGTCCCTCCCGTAAATAAATGATGTCTTTCCAGAAAGAATTCTGACTAGAAAAATATCAGGGAAACCAATGCCAACAATAGAATATTCGGATTCATGTCATATGATAATGAATAGTGCCTCAAACCAAGACTCCACTCTATCTTTCATTCGTTCTTGTTCGGTGGACATCTACTACGCACAAGCCCAGCCATAAGACCCCCCACCCCCACCATCTGCTCACTGTATCAAAAGCCTTAGTAAGGCCAATGAAAGCAGTGTATAAAGGCATATTTTGTTCTATACACTTCTTTTGAAGTTGTCTCCTGGCAAAAATCATATCGGCGGTGCTTATTGAAGGTCTAAAACAATACTTTGCTTTTGGAAAGTTCTTTTCAGAAACAGTAACGAGTCAAATGAGAATGACTTTGGCGAATATTTTCCTCAGGGTGGAAAGAAGTGATATATCTCTGTAATTTCCGCAATCACTTTTGCTACTCTTGTTCTTTTAAAGGAAGATGATCAAGGCATCTCGAAAGTCGTCTGATATTTTTTACTCCTCCTAAATTCTTTACAGTAATTTATGAAACACTTTAAATGTGTTTGGGCCTGATGCCTTATATAGATTTTAGCAAGTATTGCGTCCTTTCCAGCCGTTTTGTCCGAGTTTATTTGAATGATTACTTTATTGATTTCTGCCATTGCTCAGGAAGTGTATCCTGCATTGGTTGCTGAGGAATCTGATTGAGAACCTCCGTGTTGACTGAAGATGGCCGGTTGAGCAGATTTTTAAAATGTTCTTGCCAGCATTTACTCGATCCTTCTTGATCTTTGATTAGAGATGAACCACCCAAAGATAGTAAGGGAAAACATCCTGGGATTGAATGTCTTTAGTGAATCAAAATCTTTTTTCATTGTGTGTGTCAGCATAACTGTTGAACTTTAGATGCTTTTTCCTTCCACCAGTTGTTTTGCATTTTATGTAGATCCCATTACATTTTGGCTTGTAAAGTTTTGAAAATTATGCACTTCGATTGAGAGGAATGATCCTTCTGCCATTCAATATGACCTTATTCTTTGCTTTGAGGACTTCCTTAATTTGTTCATCATTCTGATCGAACCAGTCTCCATGAATTCTCGTCTTTGTCCCAAGAACCTCCTTAGCAGTTTCAGAAATGGCCTCCTTGAATAAGTACCATTTTGCAATACCATGATTTGACAAACAACCATCTTGAAGTTTGTTGTCGAGCTGCTGTTGAAATTTTCGAAGGTAGGCTGGATTTTTTAGTAGAGCAATGTTTAATGAAGTTCCAGCAAGCTTGGGCTTGTTTCTGTGAGATGATGATATATGCAGCATCCTTATGATTCTGACAAGTTTGTGGTCTGTCGAGCATTCAGCACCTCTCATGTGTGTCACCCGTACATCACTGATGTTGCATTGATGTTGTTACAAGATGAGATCTTGCCCTGATGCGAGAAGCGGAAGCTTTTGTCATCTCGAGTGTGGAGAAAAGGGGATTTTGAACATCTGCGGGATAGTCCGGGCGGAACTTCCGGAAAAGAAAGGGGGAAGAGAAATAATAAGAGGAACACGTGGCCGACCGGAAAATCGCAGTCGCTACAGGATCTTCTATTCCAAAGTGAAGGGTATTTTATTGTGTGCTTTTGTGTTTATTCGATAGTTGCTGTATCACACGTCATCTCCACAATGTCACAATCAGACAAGCCACACCTATACCCCGCGTCACAGAACAACCATGTCTTAACAGACAAGCCATGTCTAAACCTTGCTCTCACCTCTAGACGACCCTTACACCTTAACAAGACTTTATTGTGGCTATTATAGATGCCGGGAAAGGATTCAAACAATACATTATTTGATTTGTGGTAAATAAATATATGTTCAACTTACTCAGTTATCGTATTCTTGTTTTTGCAACCATATGCATTTCTCGCCCACAATACATAGAATATAACAATGTACAATGATGAAATTCATTATGTGCCAGTGTTTAGACATTGGGTGCATTCATGTGATTCTATATTTCTCAGCCATCGTAAAGTAGGTGTTAGTAAAACAGAGGCTGTGCTCTGCACATTTGCCGAGAAATAGTAATCCATTGTCATTAACCTTGTCAACTCCTTGCCTTCTGAGAACTCCTTCCCAGTTTTTGTAGTCACTTTTCATTCTTGCATTGAAATCATCAAGTATTATCAGTTTTTTGAGAGATTACTAATGTGCATGCGTGTAAAACAAAATGACATTTTTCACTTCCTTGAGTAATTTCATGTTAAGAAGGGCTTTTGGAATAAACACCCCAAACTCCCCATACTAGGAATAGCTTTCGGAATAAACACCTCATTTGAAGGGGTGGGAGGTGAAAAAATATTTGCCCCAAATTTAACTGTGATATTCGCTGTTAGTATACCTACCCGCAAATATTATATAAAAAATGGGGGGGGCAGTGTCAATAACACTAAAGTGGATTTATTTATCGCATGTGTGTACAAACATGGAAGCCAGTGAATTACAGTGCATAATACAGGCTTTATATCTTGAAAACTACTTGTCTGCAAAATTTAAATGAGTTTTTTTTTTAATATGTAATTATATTGAATTAATTTGGAAAAAAGTCCCGTATATATTGTTACCATATATATAATAGTTTGATTGAAGAAATTCCCCTCTGGATCAAAGTACCGTAGATTTGCAACAACAGATGCCACATACAAATTCAATACATCTACCCTGACAGTCATTATCTTAAGTAGCTTATGACTACAATTTCTGCCACATTCACTCGTGATAATAAAATGCTACTGTCGTAATATTAAAACTCTCGTATTTTGTGTTTACGGTGTTGTCTAATTATCTCCCCTTGCTGTATATTCTCCAGTATTTTCAATATACTATTATTTACTTGGCCTTCGGGACAAGATCAAAGTGTAGTATCTGTTCTTCAGATGCTGCAGTGCAGAGTGCACTTCTATTTCTTGTTCTCTTTCGGTGGAGGAGAAATCCTTCACGACTGAGACAATTTTTTTTATTTTTGTATCTTTTCTCCACGTTAAAAAACGACCCTGGTGTCTAACTCTGTCCCGTGGGGAGGCATAGTAAATAGGTACTCTCCAGTATTTTCTATTAGTTCATTAAAATCTTTATTCTAGGTAAACGTGTCTTTTGTTCTCACTTTGCAACAATTTAATGAACTAATCCCCCCCAAAAGTATGGACAAATTTTTAACTCCTAATTGTCTGGATATCTCTCCTAGCTTGAACGCCGCAAACAAAACATTTAATCATTGGCTTCGAACTATATCGTCTCTCATACGAAGAACTACCGAGAACACAACTAATCTTGATAGGTTAGACATTTTGATAAATCATGTTTCTCCTGATGTATACGAATACATCGCAGAACATACGACGTATGCCTCTTCTCTGAATCGTCTTAGTGATTTATATATAAAACCTACTAACAAAATTTTCGCTAGACATCTCATTTCAATTTGAAAGCAAAAAGACAATGAAAACATCGACGAATATGTAGAATTGCTACTGTTGTTAGCTAAAGATTGCGACTTTCAAGCAGTTAATGCAATTGAAAACAGAGACACTTGCATCAGAGATGCCTTCATTACTGGTTTACTTTCCAACTCTATTCGGCAGAGATTGCTTGAGAATAGAACACTTGATTTAAATATGGCCATCGACCAAGCTAGAGTTATTTATTTAGCACAGAAATATTCTGAATCTTACACTAATTCTTATGACGCGGTGGCTGCTGTTAATGATGAACAAAACTATCATGATAAATCTGAGGATGAATTTTGTGATACTTCTGCTTTCATAAAAACTAAATACTTGCTTTTTTTGCGGGTATTCCAGACACGATCGGAAATTTTGTCCAGCGAGGTCCGCCATTTGTAAAAAAATGTCATGTTAAAGGTCATTTCACAAGGACGTGTCAAAATTCTCAGAAATCTACATCTGCCTCCATTCAATCTCAAGCCACGTCAGCATCTACACAATCACACAAACTAATGTCCATATTGTCTGATCTACCAACAAAGAAAAACAATTTTTTTGAAAATACATCTGCTTCTTCTTCGGGTAGTTTAAAACCAACTTCTGTATACATTCTAGTCAGGAAAACTGAGGCAACAGCTATGATAGACACTGGGAGCTCTGGAGCCTTCATCTTGAAAGACTTTGTTAAGAAAAATAAGGGTACTTATGGCCTCCTTGTCACTTAATGCTCCGGTGATAGAACAGTGTACCATCAACATCAATTTACAAGGTGAGTGGTGTAACACCCCCTGATCTTTGAAAACTTGGCTCGTGTCATCTTCGTACTTCTGGAGGCCATCACATTGAATGTGGTATGCTGAAAACGAATAACATAACTCACGCAGGCAAGAAAGACAACAGACGCTTGAGTTCTATTCTATGAAAGGTTAATTTCACAAAGTTTACAGACTTTTTACATATATGTACACGTGAAGTTCTTAGTAAGTTTTTAAGCCTCAAATCTCTCTTCTCTTCACAGATGGTCTCAGACAATTTGGAGGAGGGGTCACGTCTCAAGGAGTGGTATTGTTACTTCGAGTTCCACACACAAACTCTGGCTGGAAACTGGCCAATTTCGTGCGACACTAGCACGATATAGTAAAGTCAGGTGTGGGGGAGATGATTTCCTAAGCCAATCAAATCACGCCACGCACTTACAGAAAAACGCAGATTGCGGGTGTGCACTTCAGTCATATCGCTAGCTTGCAATCTGAGATTACAAGTCAACATCTAATTCCAATGCCTCCCCCCCCCCGGGTCATCGGCTGTCAGTCAGAACCCCTGGCACTGAGTTTGTCAAGGCCAGACAATGCCAGTTAATATTCCAAGATTTCTGTCGTCAATTTTGAATAACAAAATATATCTCTGACTTCCAAACAATAAGTAAATATATCTATTTTGACAATGAAATAAAAATATATGTATATCCTCTATTTTAAATCTCTGGGATATCCGCTGTTACCCGGGAGCTATTAAAATAATCTTAGCATAGCCGGCTCCCCAATGAAGGGCAATTCGCTCCCTCAGGTCGATCACGTTACAGTGGTACACTAACACAAAATTTGTAAATTTTACCGGATCTTTGCAGTGATGTAATTCTCACCCGAGACCTCATGAGGCAGTATTCTAGTGTTTCTTTTAACTTTGGTGGTCATAAGGGAAGTCTCCAAATCCCTAGCTCTATTTCCTGCAGTGTACAGTCTGCTTTAGTAGAAACACCATCTCTTTTCGCAAACCATTCTCTGGACTGTAAACCTATTACCACTAAATCTAGGAGGTTTGGAAATCAAGATAAACAATTTATACGGGCAGAAATTAAGAATATGCTCCGAGAAAGAGTAATTGGAGAAAGTACCTCACCTTGGAGAGCCCAAGTTTTAATAGTTACTGGTGAGCATCACAGAAAAAGATTAGTTGTTGATTACAGTCGAACAATCAATAGATTCACATCATTAGATGCTTACCCTCTACCAAGGATGGATAATCTTGCTGCTGAAATTTCCAGCTCCCTTGATTTAACGAGTGCGTGTCACCAGATACCCATTCGAGAGGAAGAGAAAATATGCACTGCCTTTGAGGCGAACGAAAAATTATACCAGTTTTGTAGAGTTTCGTTTGGCATCACTAATGTTTCCAAAGATTGATGGACAACATCATCAAGCAACATAAGTTGCAGGGAGTTCATGCAAAAGGAGCATGACAAAAATCTTGCAAAATTTCAGAAAGTTGTTCAGGTCCATAACCTGACTTTCGACGAAGCAAAGTCCATATTGTCAATTACCTCAAAAGATTTCCTTGGTAACACAATAACTCACAAAACAATTAAACCAGATGGTGAACGACTACGACCACTCAAGGCAGTACCTTTTTTGAAAGACAAGGCTGCTATGAGTCGAGTCATTGGATTATTTTCATATTATTCGCAATGGATATCTAAATTTTCCAAGAAAATAAAACCTCTTGTTAACAATGACTCTTTTCCCATCAACACAGAATCTAAGAAGGCCTTCAATAACATCAAAGATGAAATCGGAAAGGCTGTGCTCCATTCAATAAATGAAGATCTTCATCTAGTGGTTGAAACTGATGCCTCAGATACTGCTATAGCGGCCACTCTCAATCAAGCTGGTCGACCAGTTGCCTTTTTCTCGAGGTCTCTTACTCACGCTGAACGCAAACATGCTTCCATCGCAAAAGAAGCGTATGCTATTGTGGAAGCAAAAAGTGGTCACACTACCTATCTACCAGGCGTTTCATAATTGTTACTGACCAAGAAGCAGTGAACTACATGTTCAATTCAAAAAGACTGGGAAAAATTAAAAACAATAAAATTAAAAGGTGGAGAATGGAATTGAGATGCTACGATTATGATATCATGTATCGGCCAGGAAGAAAAAACATTTCTGTTGACTCACTCTCACGAGCTTGTGGAGCCATCAACAACAAAGCTAAACTATCAGATATCCATATATTTCTCTGCCACCCAGGAATCACACGAATAGCACATTTTGTGAAAGTTCAAAAATAGAAGAAATCAAGAAAGTGTGTGCCGAATGCCCCATATGTGCAGGATGGAAACCAAGGTCGACTCTCCAAACTCAACCCCTCTTATCAAAACTACTCAGCCAATGGAAAGACTCAACACAGATTTCAAAGGACCGCTCCCATCTACATTGAAGAACCGGTACTTACTAGTAATAGTGGACGAGTACTCACGTTTTCCATTTACTTTTGCTTGTGCAAATATAGCTACTAATGTAGTAATCGAATGTTTATTCCAAATTTTTATAATGTTTGGGACACCCTCATACATCCACTTTGATCAAGAAACTTCATTTGTATCAAAATACCTATGGGAGTCTCTTACAAGTTTAGGCATAGCAACTAGCTGAACTACTTACAACCCTCGAGGAAATAGACAATGTGAGCAATACAATGGCATTATATGGAAAACTATATCCATGGCTTCTAAAAGAGTCAACGTTGGAGACTGTACTTCCCAAAGTATTACACTGAATCAGATCTCTACTGTGTACTGCAACTGATGCCACTCCTCATGAGAGACTATTTCCCTTCCAACGGAAGTCATTAGTGGTCATTCTCTACCCTCTTGACTAACTGTACCAGGACCTGTATTACTGCGTCGTCATATTCGGCATAGTAAATATGAACCCTTGGTCGATGAGGTACAACTTTTAGAAGCAAACCCTCATATGCCCACTTGCAGTTTAATGACGGACGTCACACAGCTTCAACTTTGTGAGAGACGGTTGTAGCGGTGCCTTAGTAATGCGTTTGTAGTCAGCAAAGGCCAAGGTACTACAGCTGGCCCCAGTGTCAATTTGGAATTTGCATAAGGTTTTTGTGCTGTCTCCCGGGGTGGACATGTCTGCCTGATAGTGTTTGCAATCTGTGAGACTTCTCAGGGCATAAATGCTTTCGTCACTGCTGACTGCTTCTGTTTCCATGTAGTGCACCTTTGCAGTTCGCTGTGTTGAGGATTTATTTTGCCGGTGTGATGGGGTGGGTTGCGCCTGTGATTGGCATACTCTGGCAATATGGTTGCGCTTCAAGCAGATAGTACATGTGAGTCCATAAGTCTGATACTCTCCTTTGTAGTTGCTCTGTCCACAGAATTTGCAGTCCTTTATGAATTCTCGGGGCTTTCTCTTATCTCCCTTGGTGTAGTAGATAGTTTCTGTTGGGTTATTCAGTTTGCTGAGCTGTTGTTCTGCCTGTTCAGTGCTCCTGCAAATATCTATTGCCCTGTCTAGGGTGAGTCCAGATTCACTGAGGAGCCTGGCCCAAACATTATTATTACTGGTACCTGTTACTATTCGGTCACGCAGTAGGTCATCCTCAAGGGCACCGTAGTCGCACGTTTTGATTAAGTGTCTTAGTTTGATCAAATACGCATCAAATTTTTCACCCTGTTCCTGTGTACAGGAATTAAATGTATACCGTTGGTATATGATGTTCTGTTTGGGTTCAAAGTATTTTGTCAGTCTTTCCAAAAATTTTTTGTGTCTGCTCGTTCCTCTGCCGACATTGGCAGGTTTTTGTATAATTGCAGACATTCCTTGCCGATTAGTGAAAGAAGTGTGCCTACCTGTACATTTGTGTTTTTTCCCCAATTTTCTGTCGTGGCCACGTAGTTCTCCCATGTTAGTTTGAAAAGTGCCCAGTTTTCTCACAAATCGTCATCCATTTCCACTTTTGCTGGTGGTGGAATTGCATACACCATGTTTATTGATGAATAAGCTTTGTCAAAATTCAAAGCTTGTTTAGATCCATATGGTTCGATAGATGTCTCTTTCATACAGAGACGAGGGTGTATGTAAGACTAGAGTTTAGAGTATCATACTGATTGGGTTTTGCCGATCATGTGTTGGAAGTGTTCACTGAGTGTATATGGGTTATTTCGAAGAGAGAAATCCTGCTGACACTATGTTAAGTAGCGAGAAGCAGAGAGAACACAAAGCCGATATTGAGTTAAGAATATGCCACAGCTTTATTGCCTGAATCGATGGTGGTTTGCGGAGCTAGTCGTGTTTTCATACGCACAGTTTCGCAGGAGGTTGTAGCCGCAGCTACGTACTTTGTTGTAGCCGCAGCTACATACTCCATAACATTTAGAAAGTGAAAAGTCGATTATCTGTTGATTCTAGATTCCCAAAAGGTGTCGCTAGTTTATCATTTGAAATTAAGATAGCACATTAATCCTTCGATAAAATGTGTCATAAAATTTGATTTTCTTAAAGTGGAATATGCATTCTCTCACAGTTTTTTCCCCTGGCTTTTTCTTGTGTCTGAACTCCACTCGGTTCACTCTCTCAGGCCTTAGGATACTGGCTTGTAACGTAGCATTTTCAGACAGCTTACAAATGTCTATACATCTTTGTAAATCCAGCTGTCTTATTTTAAGTAACTCAGCTTGTGTCTGAGGGTTACGTATTCCCAGCACTACTTGATCTCTGAGTACTGAGGAAACGCAATTGTCACAAAAATTGCACGTTTTTACTAATGTCCGAAGTGCCGTAATAAAAGATTCCATGGTCTCCGTTTCTCCTTGCTTTCTCATGTGAAAAACATAACGCTCGTAAGTTTCATTTGTTTCCCCTATAGCATATTTATCAAACGCCTGAATAATTTCCGTAGGCGTTCTTTCATCTTCAGGCGTTGGAAAGTGAAACCCGTAGTACACTTTCAAAGCATCATCCCCTAACGTATGAAGCAAAAGTGCAGTTTGATATTGTATCGACTGGGTTGTCAGATATGTAATAATAGCATAATTATGCCATTTCAGCTTAAATAGCTTCCAATTCTCTGTCAAATTCTGCTCCATACAAAAGGGGTGGTGGTGGTCTTATGCCAGCTACCGGTCTGTTTATTTCCCTCATGTCTCCTTCTGACATTTTTTTTTCCTCACCACCTGGCAGCGTCGTAATTTTCACACCGAAAAATTAAACGTTACTTATCTGGTTTTTTTTTTTTTTTTCTTTTTCTGCTACCTTTCCACCGTTTTGTTTTTTCTTCTCTTTATTCATCACCATGTTTCATGTGTGAGGATTCCCACGGATAAAATATAACATAAAACCAGTCGTTGTGTTTACTCGGCAACCATCTTTATTTGGTAATCTCCAAAAATACCGTTAGGGCTTACAACATGGCCGCCAGAAGAGTCACGTGCGGATCACGTGACTCTTCTGGCGGCCATGTTGTAAGCCCTAACGGTATTTTTGGAGATTACCCTTTATTTAATACTCTTCTTACACTGGTCACCTCCAAGGGGTGTTACTCCAAACGGTGTAACACGTGTTGCTGTTCATGCAACAGTCTTCGTGAAATGACAGGTACGAACATCATAAGGATTTGTAAAAGATTTTTCTTGAAAACAAATTTTTATAGGCCCAAATATAGACAAGACCCAACAAATCTTTTCCTATAGTAAAAACCGAGCACGTTATGAAAAACAAAACAACCCCGATTTTCTTATCTGTTTTCAGATGCAATGTGCGTTGAAAGTGAACTCGCACCGACCTGAAGACATTCTTTTATTTTGCTTATTTTGTGGGGCTATAGAATATAGAGACAATGAAATGGAGTTTCATGCTATATTCAAAAGCAACTTTATTTATTATCTTCATTAGTAGCATGTACAAGAGAGAAACAGGTTAGTAGCTGGAAGTGTTCTTGTGTGTAAGGATAGATTTAATATTATGTCGACTTGTTGAAGGAGAGAATAGTTCAGTTTACATGTAGTTGTCAGGATGAAGGGGGCTGGTTAAAGGAGAAAGAAAGAGCAAAGTCTTCAATTTGTTCATGTGTTGTAGTGGGTGTGCGGGAACATGATGAGAATTGGCAGCCAACCGGATGTGAACGCATCCACCATGAGAGACAAAATGAAAAATCGTCTTTTGCACATGGCTCCATGCATCGCTTCCGCTTGATAAGATAACCACAAAATAATTATCGACCAATGGCAAAGCTCCGTGCCTAAAATAAACGCCTCAAATATCACAGTCATTGGGAGCCGGTGTGCGACTATAAAATGAGGAATTTGAGGGAACCGAGAAGAGAAGGAAACGGAGATTCACCCATCTGCGTCAGTGAACGCACGGACAGATTCTCCCACCCGACCTAAAGAGATGAAGAAGAAAAAGAAATAAGGCACCAGTGAACTGAAGCCGACTACGCTCTCATGTTATGGGCCAAACGCCTTCAATTCTAAACAATGCCGAATTCACACAAACTAAAGAAGAGAGGAGGAAAAAGAAGGTGAAGACGCTGATGAAAAAGTCACTCGCTTTCCAGTTACAAGCCAGGACACGCATCACCGACAGCAGGATGACCGGCCTACCTTAACCCTCTCCATCGTCCAAAAGATAAGTTACATTTTACGAACATTTATTCCTTGTCAATTCATACATACCTAGAAACAGTTTACGAACATTCATTCCTTGTCAATTCATACATACCTACAAACATTTTACGAACATGCATTTCCTTTGTTAAATCACATTCCATCCTATGAACACTTTGCCTCTCCTAATACAAATTGTTGGTAGTAAATAAAGTCGGTTCTCAACCTTCAATATTCGTCTGTCTTTAATTATATGGAGTCAGAATCTACACATTTCCAACATCCTTCCTATCCCTTATTCCTTTTTTATAAAAACCTAGGCCATAAATGGTGACACCCGAACGCGAGAGAAACACGCATTTCCTTCTATACCCTAGACCGCTATAAATGGTGAACCCGCCGACCACGATGAAATTGCACATTCCAAAATTAAATAAATAGTAATAATAAAAGGACAGACGTATTATGGCTGAAGTTAAGAGAACCCATTTTTTTTTTTGCTCAGATAATTTACGTGACTAAAATAAGAATTGGCGAACAATTATACAAACACCAACCTTCACAAAAAAAAAACAAAAAAAACAAAAAACGTTGAATTACATTAACAGGACGAACGGCAATCTGCTAAGAGATTAAACATTTTTGTCAACCACTGAACGCGTAACCCACAAATTTCGCAATGGAGGATACTGTGTCAGCGGTCTCTGTAAAGATACCGGGATTTATGCATGCTGCTGTGGACGGATGGTTTGCCATATGCGAGGCTCAATTCGAACTGAGGAACATATCCAACGAGACCACAAGATTCTATCATGTCCTCTCAAATCTTCCCCCTGACTTGATTTCAAACCCTATCCACCAAAATCCTCACGGACAGTCTTGGAATAGCTCTGCTATTTCGGGTGGCGCTGTGTGTGGGAACATGAGAATTAGCAGCTAACCGGATTTTAACGCATCCACCATGAGAGAAAAAATGAAAAAAACTTCTTTTGCACATGGCTCCATGCATCGTTTCCGCTTGGAAAAAAAAAGATAACCACATACTTAATTGTCTTGTCGAAAATAGCAATATACAAAAAATTACAAAAATTCATTGAGCAGAAATTTATTTATAGTTAAATGTAATTTTTTATGGAAAATTGGAAGAAATTGCATTTTTCGTATATGTTTTTTTTTTTTTTTTTTTTTTACAAAGGCATCACCACATTATCAAGGCCCAGAGGCACTCAAGGATAAGGGTTAAAGAGTGTACAGTAGAAATTGGTCGATATAGTAATAATTAGTAATGAAAATTTGGTAAATTTGATAACTTATATGGAACGGCTCATCAAGAACTTATTAACTTTAGACTTGAACACAACCATATTGTAGTCAGCCGGAAAGCAGGAAAACGGAAGACAATTCCACAGGCGTGCAGTTCTAAGAAAGAAGCTTTGTTCATGGAATCTACGTTTAGGTTTAGGTACAGATAAAGAGTGGGGGAAATTATTGATAGTGTTTACAGCTAGACGAGTGTTTCTTGTGAAAGTTTGGCGAGGGGGGACCATAGATTGAAGCTCAGTTTAACACTTTCCATGAAAATAACGATACATCAAAGACAAACTCGCAACATCTCTTCTGTGAGATAGAGGTTGCAGGGAGGAGAAAAGGACATCTCCTACGAGGCTACGAAGTCTATTTTGAACTCTATCAAGGCAGGACAAGTCCTTTTTAGCAGCTCCTGCCCAGATGTGGCAACAGTATTCCATCCTTGGACGTACCTGGCTCTTATATAGATAGAGAATAGCATCAGCAGTGAGATATCTACCGGATCGATAGAAAGATCCCACCATTTTTCCAGCGGCCTTGGCAACAGATTTGATATACGTGTTCCATTTAAGATCAGGAGTAATGGTCAAGCCCAGAAGCTTGTCAAAACTTGAGGCCTCCTGAAGACGAGAGCCATTCATTTCAATTGATGACAAATGTGGATTAGAATGTTGATGATGTAAAGAGAGAAGCTTGGTTTTAGATGCATTAAAAGTAACCAGCCACTCCTTTCCCCATTGTACTACGTGCTCAAGATCAGAGGAGAGAGAATTGGAGAGAACGTGGTCGTTTACTGTCTTAGATGTGCTACCATAAATGGTAGTGTCGTCAGCATAAATGTCTACAAATGATGTAAGGATATGATTTGGAAGATCATTAATGTAGATCAGGAAAAGAGTTGGGCCCAGGATGGATCCCTGAGGGACACCGGCATTAATACTGTGAGCTTCTGATTTTTGCCCCTCAACTACTACTCTTATGAACCTATCAGAAAGAAATGATTTAATAATTGAGAAGACTTTTCCAGCTATACCATAGCTAGCGATCTTATGAAGTAAACCTTTATGCCATACCCTATCAAAGGCTTTAGATATGTCAAGAGCAATTGCCCTAGAAAGATTGCCACCGTCGAGAGATTTGCTAATCCTATGCGATATAACTGTAAGGACATCTGCTGTAGATCTAGCAGAACGGAAACCATATTGAGTGTCACTAAGAAGGTTATTTTTGTTGAGATGGTTGATTACTTCTGTATTTAACACAGATTCTAGCAACTTACTCATGACGCACAGGAGACTTATTGGCCTGTACTGAGAGGTGGATGAGCGATCACCTGAATTCTTAAATACAGGGCATACTGATGAGATTTTCCAGGGAGATGGGAAACTATTCTCCTTAAGACAACGTTTAAACAGTTTTGTAAGTATGGGCGCTAGTTCAGGTTGAAGTTTTTTGAGTACTATAATTGGAATACCGTCAGGGCCAGTTGCTTTACTGGAATCAAGGTTTTTGATTAGCTTGGCAACATCACGTACAGATATACGAATATCACATAGCGTGTTTTCTGATACAGGAGGAAATATTGGGGGTTGGCGGTCTTGGTCACAAAGGGTAGAATTAGCTGCAAAGTTCTTGACAAAGAGTTTGACTTTGTCTGATGCTGACGAGATTACCTCAGGTCCATTGATAATAGTTGGGATGGAGCACACGCTTCTGTTCAGGATTCTGTTTGCTATTTGCCAAAACTGGTGGGAACCAAGCCGCTGCTCAGCTACTTTGGACTTAACAGATTGAGCATACAACTCTCTTGCGTTCCTTATTACTTTCTTACAATGGTTGCTGGCAGTCCTGAAAACGGCTTTAGTTTCCATACATCTATTACGTTTGAAGCAGTGGATTTCTGTGCGCAATGGCAGCAGCACATTCTGGAGAGAACCATGGCTGGCTGTTAGGTTTTTGCTGAAACTTTTTAGAGGGTATGAAATGGTCAATACCTATAATTAACCATTCAGTCAGGTCTAATACTATAGAGGACACATCCTTTTTAAACATGGAATGCAGAGGTAGATCAGATATAAATGTACGGAAGCTATCCCAGTCAGCCTTAGTGTATCGATATACTGTACGAATACAGGGGATATACTTATCTCTTTTTTCGACATGTTAATGGCTGACATACTTTTCAACCTATAACGATACACTTTTTTTAAATTACAAAACACAATATCAGTTATTCTACTTGAGGAATTTGGGTAATTTTTGGATATATTACTATTTTCGACATGACAATTAAGTATGCAATGTTGTTTTTACTTAAAACAACATTTAAAAAAAAATCGATCTGTCGACTCTATCTGAACAAGCACCAAAAGTTGTTATGATAAAGTGCAGGGAACTAATTATTCTAGTATCCGTTTCATGCACAGTTGGGAATTAATAGATATCATTCACCACAATAGCACATTTACTCTAGAAGTTTTCTTAGAAATTACTAGTCTGATTTGGGTGAAAATTTGAAAGTATGAAATGATAATTCAACTCGGTATTATGAAACAAATTGCGGTCGATCAACAGGCAAAAATCACTGCTCACACAAATTCTTCGAACTGATTTTGCCGCTTCTCAAACGTCAAACGATTTCTTGATCCTCTGCCACCGACAAGTGACCTGTTTTTATAAGGCACACGCACACAATCTCACAAGACTTCGTTCACTACAAAAACATTCACGGCCGCCATGATGGACTCTTTCTTTCTTTCTTGACACACGCGACTAACAAGACAGACAGACACGAGGACGTTTGTACGGTAAGTCATTTTCCCCACACTCCCCCCTGATCTCATGATCACACAGATGGCAAGGAGGTGGTGATCGTCTTTGTTGGGTGCTTCTTCGAGGAGGGGACGACACACGCCTCATCTTCACTTGTGCTTTCGTTTGCGGTCTGAGGGTCGAGCATCTCTGTCTCTTCATGGAGGCTATTAATCTCTGTGTCTTCTGGGAGGCTACTAATCTCAGAGTCACTGCTGATGGTGGTGCTGCAATCCAGAGCGATGCCTCGCTAGATTTTGACTCTGATTCGCTTGTGTCGTTTAATGATGGTTGCGTTACTAACCGTATGTCTTTAACATGATGGGATATGCCATTGACCCGCACCGCTTGTAGGCTGATTATTTCAGTGACTCGCCCGACTCCATACCTTGTTGTGCACTTTCCTTGCAGGTTTTTGATCCACACAACATCCCCTTTCCTCATTCTCTCTCGATCTACTTCCAGTTCAGGCAGCGGGTTCATCTCTATGCTCTTCACCCTGATGTGATACCTATGCAATGTATCAGCCGGTGCCGTAGAGGGCAAAACATCATCTTTCTGGCTTACATTGTACAAATAAACTGCCTCAAACAGTGTGCAGCCTGATCTAGCTGCGATTATTTTGATGGTTTGATGATTCCGTTCAATGATCCCATTTCCACTAGGTACATGGGCGCATTGAAACCTCAAATGTACTCCCCAGCTGTCCGTAAACTTTCTAAACTGCTCACTGGTAAATGCAGGACCATTGTCAAACAATATCTCTGTTGGAGGTCCACTTTCAAGGAAAATATTGTTTAGTTGACGGACAATAGTGACTGTATCTTGTCGACGCAGCATATGCCATATGGATGGACCGCAATCAATGAGAGTCAGGAAATTCTCACCATTGTGGTGAGTAATGTCTATTGCTAGCTGGCTCCAGTGGCTCCTAACTTCCAACTTCCCTTTTTCCCAGCGAACGGGTGCCGGGTCAATGGACTGACATTCCACACAGCTTTTTACTACTTCCATGATGTCTGCCCTTCGCACTCCTGCTTCAACCAACTTAGCCAAATATAAGGTCTGCTTGACTTCAGGATGCCCGCTTTGTTGGTGGATTTCCTTAATCCGATTAGATTGACCAGGGATCATAGATGTGGCACAGGGATGTTGCATAGGTTCAACAGTTCTTTTTATGGCATCAAGCCATCTTTGAGGTACCCTTGTAAAACAACTGGCCTTGTTTATGCTGGATCTGACCAGGGACACCTCCATTGATAGTGCATATTCGTTCACCAGGCTCATGATTGTGTTGTTCACCAGGCTCATGATCTTGCTTGTTGCTTTGGTTCACACTCTAGCCCGTCCGGTAAGGGTGTCTGAAATCTACTTATGGAGGCAAGAAGAATCTGTGAATAGTTGCAGGGTGGTTGTCTTTCAAAGAATTGCCAAGTTTATTCCCTTGATCACTGCATCGAGTTCTGCCAGGTTTATGTGTTGGGAGTCCTTTTCTGGGTGTAACCAGCAAGCGTTTTCCACTACGGCTCCATCATGGACACGCCAATGGCAAGAGAGCTTGCGTCAACCCATACACTATGGTCCTGGCTGTCAACACATCATCTGCTCCGTGCTGGATCTTCTTTGTGCACTCTGGTGAGGACCTCTCTGACCATTGTATTGAGAGGGGCGTCATAAATTTTGTTATGTGCTGATGTGCTGGCAAACATGCTGCAGTGGAGTTTGGAAGGAGTGTGATTAATTACTAGGATTACCGATATATATCAAGTGCACAAACAAAATGGCGTTTTCTATGTTACTAGCGAGGGGTACCCGGCGTTGCCCGGGTGTTTGGAGGTATGTGTGTGGGGGGGTAAAAAAAAGTAAGTATGAGGATCAAACCCGAACCATTGAGGCAAAGTTGTGAAAAAAAAAAACCTGCGACGTTAACCATTGCCCCACCGCGACATGCTTACGGAAACACGTTTGAAGTTATTTAATTACTTGGATTTAGCAGGTGCTCGTTTTAATGAGTTAATGAGGTCAAGTTTGACTGCGAGATTTCATTTACTGCTGAACGCTTTTTTTCCTCGCCCCCAAGATGTTATAGGAAAAAGAGTAACCCACATGCAGCGAGCAACAAATATTGAATATTTATCTTCCTGAAATCGAGCAAATTAAATAGACAGGCGAGCTTCGTTGTTAACTGTGAGATATTACCATTTATATGTGGTATAAAAAGTTTTAAAAAGTTGTGAAGCGAGCGACCGCTTCTCTGAAAGAAGCCTTTTGTAGACACAGAGAAAAAGTGAACACACATACATACATTTTCGCTTTTATATTTATAGATGATTAACAACATTTCCAAAAACATTAACATAAACTCGACCCTAAAAAAATTACCTTAAAATCGTCTCCCAGAAATTCGACTTATACACATGTATATACATGTGTATAAGTCGAATTTCTTGGAGACGATTATAAGTACACTCAACATCTTAGAGACAATCAAATATATCACACATCAAACAGAAAATAGACACATTCATATATACTCATGGATATATGAACACATTATACAGATGACTATATTATAGTACCAAGTGGAAATAATCCTATTTCAGTATGTTATGATAAACTTGCAGATCCAAAACACTAGAGGATGGTGTCTAGTAGACATTCAAACCCTTTTTTTATTCTATAAAAAATCAGGAGGCGCTTTCATGGGCTGACACTTTATTTATGCGATACATAGATATGCGAACGTTCATAAGGTCACTTTTCATTCACACTTCCACTGTGAAAGACCAATCACTTGTAGGCCAGTGTACACTGCATTTACTATGGGAAATGTTTCTTTGAGGTTTATTTTAGGAAAGGGACTCAAAGACTATCCTGGGTTTAGTGAATTTGTTATATAATGCCAACACCTTCGTTTTCCGGTCCTGGATATGACCTTAAACTATATCCGATGGTAAGGCCCCAGCTTGCGGGCTTTGGGGAGTGTGGAGCCACCCTTTTAATTGCCATTGCTCCCAGGTCCACTCTGACCCGGCGTGGTAGTACCTGTTA
Organism: Euprymna scolopes; assembly: GCF_053919585.1. Classification (NCBI taxonomy): domain Eukaryota; kingdom Metazoa; phylum Mollusca; class Cephalopoda; order Sepiida; family Sepiolidae; genus Euprymna; species Euprymna scolopes. The sequence goes on from NC_136502.1 coordinate 50,367,540, forward strand.
GGGTCCGAACTATGGGTTAAATAGAAACCGACTTGAAAAAAACAAATATATTCTATTAAAAAATGTTTCTTCAAAATCACTGGATTCGCCATTAAATAATCTGAAAAAGGTTATGTCGTAAAACAAAAACAACCAACAAACCAACCTTTGTCTTCACACCAGACAGATGTGAATTTACTTTTCAAACATTGATTTAGCAAAAGTATTGAATTGACCATTTAACTATAGTCTATCTTTCTTGTGTTTTCAGATATGAGGGGACCTTTACCGTGAAGGTGTGAGATTTTGCTGCTTGTTGGTTTCGTCAAGGAATTTACATCAAAGAGCACCAATGTTACAATTTTGTTGGAACATACTCCATTAAAGTACTTTAAAAGAAGTGTAGAGTTGTGACGTTGTAACGATGGGAAAGGGATTGGAGATAGTTTGACCTATTAGATTTGAGAGTTTTTGAGGTGTCTTCAACACAGAGAGAGAGAGAGAGAGAGAGAGAGAGAGAGAGAGAGAGAGAGAGAGACTACTGGTTCAAAACTCCTCGTTTCCTTCACTCTAACCGCTACTTAGTTCTACAGCCATATATTTTCTTTTATTCCTATTTATCTGCTTCCCTATGAGATCATATTTAGATGAAACCTTAGTTTTTAATGTGAGAAAAATCATCTTGCTTATCTTGTCTTCTTTTGTTATAAATGTTATAAATTAGAGTTCTTCTGCATTTTTTCAAATTTTTCAGGTATGCTTGGGCGCTGACAGGAATAATCGGAAGCGGCCAATCAGAAAATATTAAACCGCTATGATAAAATTATGATGATAAACAGGAAAAACATAGAAATATACAATAAATAAAATTGCAAACATGTATCTAATCCAAACCTAAACCCTAACCTCTGCGATTAAAATTATTTAAAAAAATTTTTTTCAAGTTATAAAAAAGTAGCCTTCATAGAATCGTATTAGTTAAAAATATACAGTGCTTTAATTAAAACTTAACAAACGCTCGTCCGACCTTTTCTGGTTATTTCCATCGGCTGCTGAGCAAGCCTGAGCCAACTTTGAGGAAATCACAAGTCAGTAAATGCAAAAGCACCTAAATTAGTCTTGTGTCATTCTAAGAAAAGTATTCATCTGGTCTGTTGAGGCATCCAGTTTAGTGTCGGTACTTTAGATAGAATCCCTAGTAAAAAACTGTTCCTATATTTTTTACATTGAAAAAAGGGTGTAACCACAAAGGTTTGGACGATTTTATTTATAAATATAAGAATGAACCAATCAGATGCAAGAACCACTTTATAAAATATATTGAATTTCTTTGAATTCTGCTGTGATAACTTCTTGACACAAGATCAGTATTCTCTGCTTATCATAACTGGTTTAATTATTTACTTGGAAAAGTTTCTCTAACTTAATTTTTGCTGGCATTTTTTCTTTGCTTGGAACTACAATTTTTGTAATTAAAGAATTGCTATACACTTCCTCATTTAAGCCAATATATATCCATGTCAATAGAATGTTATTTGGGCTTCAAATGCTGTTATTTTTATACTTTGCGAGAGTTTATTTATAGGGAAAAGCATTCTCATGTTAGGTTGTCCTGACAGATGCCAGAGAGACCAAACACACTCGAGGTATTAAAATTTTCTTTAGTACTCCTACAAATTCTCTCCATATGTGCCTGTAAATTATCCTTCATGTCAAACGATGAGATGAACACTTCAGAAGAATAAGGTTTCTATCTTTCTTTATTTCAATTAGTTTTAACAAACCAAGGTGGCTCCTCTGTAGCTTACACTTTATTTCATTACAATTTGAACAATATCCAAAGATGCTTTCAAGAACAGACATTGTTCTCTTTATGTCTGCCATCTCAATTATGCTACAACTTTGTCTTCCAGGAATTGTTTCTAAGTATTTCTCAAGAGTTTTTTCATTAGGCCAAATTGCTTTTATCACAACCAGTATAATGTTTATTTCTTTCAGAGACCATTCAGAAATCATTCTTGAGATCCTGATATTTTATTATCTTTTCCCGTTCAGCTCTATTAAGGCCATAGTCATTTGGGATGGTGACGTCGATAATGAGTGCAGTTCTTTGGGGTTTGTGGGAATTGAAATTCCCAGGCTAACTCGATTGTTGCCCTTTAACTCTGATAACTGGAGAGCAACACAGTTATGTCACTTCCTGTTTCTTATATCTCTCCCTCATTTCCGCTGAATTCTCGACCAGTCAACATGTAATGAAGAGCCGCTCCGGTTGGCATTGGTCACCCAACCAGCGCTCCTTACTTACCCGTCAGCCTCTCATCAATCGCAAGTAACATTACTCCTTTCTCAACGAACTCTTATTTTTACTATCTATATCCTTATTATTTCTCATGTATATTTATGTAAATAAATCTACATTCTTTCACTAATATACAACGGTATGTTTTTGTCATCATTATGCGACCTTTTGCTTTTCAATCACCTGCCATTCAATCCATTAAAGAACATGAAGGATGGAATCCCAATTACATAACCAGACCTTCATTGTCGCCTACAGGTTTGTTCCACATTACAATGTCTGGCTTTATGGTTTTGTCTTTTATGTATCTGTTTGCTTATATGTCTTTGTCATAGAACACTGTTATCTTTCTGTTTAATGTTATTTGTGAGAGTTCATGTTCCAAGATGTTGGATGATCTGTCAAGATGTATCTTTCCATCGATCTTCCAATGGAAGTACTTACATACTTTGCTGTGACAGATAGTGTAATGACCAATTGCCAATAGGATTTGGCATTTAGGCATAAGTTAGCTTGGGCTCTTAATTGCTTAGCAGCAAAATTTGCTCATAGGCCAAACATTTTTAAAACCCATTTGTGGGTAAGCCCTGATCTTAACCGGCTACAAAGAGTTTTGTCATCAAATAGAAGTCCCCCCACTCTTGAGCCATTGACGTGAAGCATTCCTGCCCATATATTTCTAGTCAAGTTCTTTCAGGGGCTTTAAGTTGTTTCCATCCTGGTTTTCGTGTTCCTTTGTTTAGTGTGGATTAGCAGGTGTCTGTTTAAAACAGATTTTCTTGCAAACGATGAGCCACACACACCACAAGAATAAGGTTTCTCTCCACTGTGGATTTGTATGTGTTTTTTTAAATCTGATTTTGCTGCATATGCCGAGGGGCACAGTTCACAAGCAAATGGTTTCTCTCCAGTGTGGATATGTAAGTGTCTCCTTAAGTCAGAATTTGTTGTGAATGATGAGCCACACACTTCACAAGAATAAGGTTTTTCTCCTGTGTGTCGTTGCAGATGTACTTTTAATGAAGATTTCTCGGTAAATGATGAACCGCACAATCCACAAGAAAAAGGTTTCTCTCCACTGTGTTTTTGTGTGTGTGCTTTTAAATTCGGTTTTGTTGTAAATGATGCGCCACACACTTCACAATTGTGAGGTTTCTCTCCGCTGTGGGTTTGTACATGTCTCTTTAAATTTGGTTTTGTTTTAAACGACGCATCACACAACTCACACGAATAAGGTTTCTCTCCAGTATGTGTTCGTATATGTATCTCTAGCTGAGATTTTTTAATAAACGACATGCCACACACTTGGCAACTATGAGGTTTCTCTACAGGATGATTTTGCATGTCGTCTTTTGCACAGACTTTTTTTATATATGGGATTTCGTGCATTTCACATAAAAACTGATTTCAAATCTGTCTCATTTAAAATTAGTTTTCTGTGAAAATGATGAGCAATAAATTTGAAAACAGTACTTTTTCTGCCCAATTTAAACTAAGTTTTTCAAATGTAATACAAAAGCTTCGGTTTGTATATGTTTTTAAAATGAGTTTTGTTGGAAATTATGAGCCACCCATTCACAAATAAGAATAATGGGTTTATTGTCTAGATAGATATGCATTTCTTTACTTTTCTGTGCAATTCAAAATACATTTTCAAAATGCAATGCAAAAGCCGGGGTTTATATTTGTCTTGAAAATTTTGTTGAGAATGATACTTCAAAATGTTCGATTATTGTCTAGTTATATGTCTTTTTAAATAATAGTCTGTGTAAATTATGAGGTGCAAACTTATCAATGAAAATGCTTTTCTTCAAGTTGTATTCAATATTTGTTTTGAGATCTGGTTTTGTGATTTTACATTGATTTATTATTTGTAAATAATCTTCACACTCCATGCATTGCAAGAAGGCCATTTTCATTTTTCTCCATCCTTACCTTTACCTGTGAATGAATGAATAATTTCATTTAACAATTTATACATTAATAAATATGTAAAGCAGATATGCATTAAAACCAAATACTACTTACAAATATGGTTGTTTTCTAATTGCAAAATGTGTATGACTATATATAAAAGCATGAGTTCCGCCAAACATTGACTAGCAATAATAGTTTTGCTAATTAAATTTAGCTAGTCATTAGAGTTATTTAGTAAGATGAAGGAGAGATAAGTATTCTTGCACTCAAATGAAATATAAAACTAAAACTGACGTGACATTTTCATCTGATGTTTTTTTTGAGAAATTTGTATGACACAATAATTGGTATCAAACAGTGACTAGCAATACTAGTTTTGTTCATAAATTTTGTGTTTTTATATTTGAACTAATTTTCAAAAGGTTTCTCAGGAAGATAAAATTCACAAATGATTATCAGCCACATGCACTGCTAATATAACAATCATTGGTAACCTCTGACCTATAGTGATAAGTAGTAAGATTGTACATCGAAAGTACACAAGAATATGTATAAGCCACCCCAAATAAATGCTAGAATTGCCCACAAGGACCTATGGCATAACAGATAAAATAAAGATTCAGTTCTATGTGACACTATTCTGGAGGTTGAAGCCTCAATCCTCAGTGCACCGATACTAAGAGTACAATTATTAAGACTTCTATCTGCTCCTGGCCGATGGAACAGGAGCATTCTACCCATGTTGATTAAATAAAAGCTCAGTTTGAAATTCTGTTTACATGCTCTCACAAGATACACTGATGAGAGTCAAAGATTATATTCACTGAAATATTGTGAGAACAACACTCAAGATGAGAACCGTAGTCTGAATAACCTAAATAATACAAGAAGGAATGGGACCTCAAGCTTCTATTAAAAAGACAAACTGAGAAAATTAAATTCACAAGTGTTTCTCAGTGGCATGTATCGTTAATATGTCAATCACTGGTATCGACCATTGGTTGGTTAAACTTACATTACTTATCGAATCACGATTTTATTAAACTATTGATACTTTGGTAAATATCAGATATATTTAATGAAAATGATTTTCTTGACAATAAATAATGTAAATGATACTGTAATGAATCTACAGCAAAATTGTTATTGTATGTTAAAGATTTTGCCATATTTTGTATAATTTTCTGAAAGTTTTTGATAAAATTCAATGATACTTGGCTACAATTCATTAAATACAGCTATAATACCAAAAGAGTTTGCACCGTGCACAATGATAATTGCTTCATTCACATTATTTGTGCTGCAAGTTAGTGGCCAAATCATACAAAAGTTATCAATCTAAATTCGAAATTTTTAGAGTGATTAAGATTACCGATATAAATAACTATGAGAAAAATAATGATTCTAAGACTGTAAACTTGTTGAATAAGTTATGAGAAATTTGTCATAGACAGCCATTTTGTAGAAGGGTCATTTATCTGTGTTCATTCGACTGACCTTAAGAAAAAAGCGTCATCTGGTTTAAATTAAAAAATTAATAAACTTTTATTAAACAATTTCATCAACACATGTTAAATAGGTTGATTTTGTCGACATATCTGTAGGAAAAAATGTATGAGGTTGCCAAGAAAGTTCTTGTGGAATTTTCAATTTTGATTTCAAATGATGTACATTCAAACAAGTTTTCGTTATATGTTTACTTTATATATCATTTATATATCATTAATATACCTTTACTTTATATATCATTTATATATCATTAATATGCCTTTACTTTATATATCATTTTAAAGAGAAAGGGCCAGAAGAATAGTTGGCTGAAATGTTGTCAAACAACAATTATAAAGATGAAAATAATAGTTTGCAAATAATGCAATAAAACATACAAATTATTCATCTCAAAGAATACCAATAATTAAATAATATATACCATTTACTATGGGCCTGACAATAAAACATCAGATAACAAAAACTTGGATTTATAAGACCAAAATAATCCAACCTTGATCACCCTTCGGAACTTGTGGCGCAGTGGATAGAGACGTTGAATCTCTACAGTTCCAGGCATTGTCTGAAGATAGCTGTTTCAATCTTACCCAAAGCCAGCCAGTGGATTAGTTGGCCAAAACGTAGTGAGACACCAACAACTATGGAAGTCAGTAATTACTGAAGATAGTCAAGATATTCACATTCCTATCCCATCATGGTTAACCACCTGACAAAGATCAAAGGAATAGTTGGCCGAAATGTGAAACAACTATAAAGATGAGGATAACAGTCCGGAAATAAATAAAATAGACAAAGCCTAATTCTTCTCTACGACAATGCCCGACAGTATGTTGCTAAACCGACCCTGCAAAAGTTGAACGAATTGGGCTATGAAACTCCGACTCATCCGCCATAATCTGCAGACCTTTCACCTACCACTTTTTCAAGCATCTCAACATGAGGATTGCTTCAAAAACTTAAGCGATATCAAAAACGCCTACAGTGACTTCATCATCACCAGAACGCAAGATTTTTATGTTACTGACATAAATGCACTTGTTTTGCGCCGAGAAAAATGTGCTGCTTCTGATGGTGCTTATTTCGATCAATAAATTTTTGTTTCAGCCAAAATATGTTCATCTTAATGTAAAAGTTAAAAACTGCAGATAATCAGTATTATTCATTAAAATTTAGTAAAGCAATACTTTCCCAACCAGCCCTGTCGGTGGGGCATTAGAATACACCGACTGCCCCCCTGCAGAGGGTAAAAGTCCTTCAATGGGGGTCCTGGATATGACCTTAAACTATATCCAGTGGTGAGGCCCCAGCTTGTGGGCTTTGGAGAGTGTGGAGCAACCCTTTAATTACCATTGCTCCCAGGTCCACTCTAACCCAGAGTGGTAGTACCTGTTAGGGTCCCAACTATGGGTTAAATAGAAACCGATGTGAAAACAACAAATATATTCTATTAAAAAAATGTTTCTTCAAAATCTTTGGATTCGGCATTAAATAACCTGAAAAGGGTTGATATGCCATAAAACAAAAACAACCAACATACCAACTTTCACAACCAACCTATTTACATCTATATGCAAATAATTTTAGCAGTCTGAAAAGTCTGTGATTGTCATATCTAATGTTATTCCTCTGATTTACATACTGAAGTATGAAAATTGGGTTAGCATTCCTGGCCAATCGACCATTATGATGTGACACTGACAAATTCACACCATAATCCATTAAACTTGTAAATGGTGATTTTTTTAAAAGCAGCAAACTTTAACTTGATAACTATTTTCTTTCATTTTAGATTTGGCAACTATCAATTATTTTGAGTTCAGCTTGGTTGCAGTTCATCATGAAGAGACTGACATCCAGTTGTGTAAATTTGTTTTATTTACATTTGATGAATGAAGGATTTATATCTGATAATTTCATGAAATGGACCTGCCAACTGGCCACTTCGTTTGTGCAATTTAACCCCATTAGATTATTTTTTTTAGAGAATATGTAAAGTCCTATGTCTATGCTGATACACCAGACAACACTTGATGTGTTACTAGCGAAATGCAGCCTAAGTTAATGCATAACGTTTGTGAAAATTAGACCTCTAGATTACAATATATATATAATAAATATAATAAAATAAATATATAATAAAAGAGTAAATCTTTAACAAAGCAAAACTTATCAACATAAGCTCAACACTATCAAGGGGAGCAAAAGCAATAATCTACACTATTAATAAAATTCTAAATGTTTATTGATTTATTGATGTGTGTGTGCCTATATACCAATAAAACTTTCGAACCGAATTGAAAAATTCTTTTTTTCCCTGAAAAGTTTGAGTTTCTAGATTGTCCTTATCTATATATGGTTCGTAATGAACAATGCTGAGTCTCACAAAAAGCCCCAAATAAGGATTTTTGGACTGTTTCGTAAACTTGTCAAAAGAGTTATCTGCCCATGTCAACAGAATTAAGCACTGTCTGTATACAGTCGTGGTAACATCTTTCAGCAAACGAACAGGACTTGTGGCACAATGGATAACGCTTCTGACCATGGATAAGAAGATTCTAGGTTTGAATCCTGGCAAGTTCATAATAATTTTAACCATCATTTTATCCAATGTTTACTCATTATCCTTACCCTTAGTTAGGATATTTTTTTTTTTTTTTTAGTGGTTTTGTTTTGTGCATATGGGAATTTCCCATTCTCCAAGTTCACAGGGTAAGCGTTGATGGTAAGACAGTTTTGAGTGTACTTGATGTTGAGTGTACTCGATTTTGTGTTTGACTGGGCGTTGTGTGTGCAGATGCGGCGTAGCCACTAGGATTAAATGAAAGATGAGGAATATCATCAGAACAAGAAGGAAAAGTTAAGGAGAAATTTAAGAAATAAACACTTTAGGCCATGACATTTCAAAGCTAAATGCTACTCATCAAAAATGGAGAAGGTCAGAATTATACAAAAAGCAAATATAGAAAAACTGGCTTAATGATAATTAGAAATGCAGGAATTGGATAAAATGATGAATAGTAATTTACTCTTATATGTTATACTTTTAATTAACATTTTTGTTTTGTTTTTTGCCTGCAATATTTTAAAGTCTAAGACTTATACAAATCAGCTACCCATCGGAAACTCTTCAAAAATTAAACATGATTTTCTATTAAAAAATATATGTCACCGTTAATTTATTTGGTACTAGTGCTGAAATAATAATGATAGTATTTAAAAAGCCATTTTTAACATGAGGAGGGGCGGGTGTTTTGTACCTATTCTTACAATTGAATAAAAAAAACATATAAAACTTTAATTAAACTTGGAAATACGATTTAAAAAAAAATAATGCGGATCAGTAAGTGCACTAGCACCCTTTATTTGGTGGGTTTTTATCAATATTTTGTTTAATTTTTAATTTTTGGTAGATTATCGAAACTCTCCAGATGACTGTTGAATGTCAGCCATTTTGTTATTGTTCTAAGTAAACACTCGACACTACTTGTATTTCAAAGTAAATAAACGCTTTAAAATAAGTTAAAGCACAAAAAAAGTTATCCATGTCGGTACAAGAGTAACTTATCTCACCTTTGATAACATTTATTTGTTAAATATTTGTTTCTTTTTTCACTTTTTTGTTTTGTTGTCGATACTAGATTTTTTTTTTTTTTTATTTTTACACGAAATGGTTCCTCATTTCATTTTTTAAAACAAACAAAATGACATTTTTATTGCCTTTACAAATTTTGGTGTGATTCTCCAAAATAGCCAACAAAGCAAAAAATAAATGTTACCGAAAAAAAACTCTTCCGCCTAGCTGGATAAGTTTTATTTGTGTGTTTTGACTTATTTTAAAGTTTTCTTTTTTTTTTTTTTTTTTTACTTTATAATAAAATTAATAAAAATACTGTCGAATTAAAACGAAAAACATAATTATGGTCTCGTTGAAGCCACAGCCGAACCTCGATAATTGCTAAAAAATTAAACAAAATGTTGGTAGAACATTACATTTTCGAACGATTGGTGACATTGTATGTCTATTAGTATTTCGCTTAATTTTTTAGCGATTACCGAGGAGACTCCACTATGGCTCGAATGAAACCACCATTTTGTTGTTCGTTTTAACTCGACAGGCTTTTTACACTACATATATTTTTTTTTAAGTAAAAAAAAACATTTTAAGTTAAAACAAAAATAAACTTATCCAAATAAGTAGAAGAATAACTTCCTTTGCCTTTAGTAACATTTATTTGTTGTGTATTTATTTTTTTTTATTACTTTTAAAAGATTTTTTTATTGCTTTTATTTATTTATTTATTTTTTAAATCGCTCATATTTTTGTATCGCAATATGTTGTCCGACGTCGGTCTATATTATTTAGGTGTTTCAATATAGCAACCCATGTAATTTGAGTAAAGAATAAAAACGAACGGCAAATCAAATGCCAAGGGGGTTGTCAAAATTGCCCCACAAATAAAGTGCCGATGAAAAAATGAGCTAACTATAAGGGAAGAATAGGATTTGACTTAGATGTTTTACAACTCAAATATTTCTTAATTAGTTTGCCACTGGTAATTGTCATTAGAAAAATGGGGATTTATTTGTAAATATACTTACTTGATACGTGCGTTCATAACGGGTGGGTACCGCCATGTTGTTTAGCAAACTACAGCAGCAGCAGCACAAAATTATCACAATATTTGCCGTTTACTTAATAAAATAAGCTTCATGAATCAAAATAGTGAACGCTTTGCGTTGTTGTAGTTTTAAAATACGAAATAATTTCAATAAAAAAAATAAAAAAAAGTAGGGCGATTCAGAAGCATAGGCGACCCTAAGTGCAACCCTACCGGTGAGAGGTGAAAACCTATCCTCGATGTGAAAATGTTCCGAGTATCAAACCGGACTTCCTGTTTTAGTTTTAAATAAATAAGCAAATTCACACGAAAGAAAATATGTGAAACATTTGGTCAATTTTTACTTGCTTGCCACCTTAATAATTATCTTTAAAATGATGACTTTCGTAGTCGGGTATGCGGAAACGAATATCGCATTTAAATTTGCCGCAAACAAGTAGTTTTCCGGATATTAAGCAATGTAATTCCTTATGTTATGATTGGTGGCCATTTTTTGTACATGCAAGCGTGCATATTTTTGACGTTCGGTTTGGTAATCGGAACATTTTTATATCAATGCTAGGCTTTCACCTGAAATGACAATTTATAAAGACAGCGGTCATAACCTGACAAAAAAATCTGTCTAGGCATAAAGAAATAGTTCAGTCAAGAAATTATTCGCAGTCAACTCCCACAACAACAAGAGAATTTATATAAGAAAAAATCATACCCAAAAGTGCATTTAAATATTTATAAGAGTCATACCATATATAAAAAAAATTATCTTTTTTAGCGAATCTTTTGAAACACCAAAGTTCCTATTGATTCTATGAAGCAAGAACATTAGCTATTAACCAACAGTAGAGTCACAAAACAATACACAATTCTACCACAAATGTAAACAAATCAGTTCACAGATTCAACACCTGCGATATATTAAAACTGAAAAATAAACTTACAAAAATAATCTCAAACAGCAAAACGAGAACTATAGGACACCCGGATCAAATACAAAATCTTACCACTAAAGAACTCTTAGACAACAAAATTTAATCTCTCAGTTTTGGACTAGAATTCGTAACTGCCATACATTCGAATATTACCACTAACATAATTTTGAATAATTACAAACATAAAAACACAGATTTTTAAAAAGTTTCATACAGGGAATTATTTCAGCCATAGCAACTCTGTTAGCAATTTGACAATTACATCATGCCTTCCATTGTATTGTTTTGGACCAATCTGATTGGCTGATTGTATTCACTGCAAAGTGCTTTGCTTTCGCGCGCTTTTTGTATTTCGCATGTTTGATTTTCAGTTTCAATCAAGGACTCCTGCTGGGTAGATGGGCGAAATTTGCTACAGTTTCTTTAAGCAGCTGAACCATAAGAGGAACATTTGAAACTCACTTCCCCCAAGAGGCATGGAGCCTCCAACTTTCATCTCTTTGAGACATTTTATTTCATGCCTAAATATAGGCACATCTTCATTTAAGTCCATTAGAGACTTTCATCTAAGTATGAATTACCAAACTAACATGATCTTTTATCATGGACTTCTGCACTATATTCTCAGTATCAATGTTTGATTTTTTACATCAGAAGGCATTGTATCGACCCCTTTAATGGCTACAAACTCTTATCTTCGAAGACAGAATGAACCAGCTACTAATTCCTGTTGAAAATGAAGAACTATCACCTTCCGAGGTTGTTAACAGCTATGGTTTCAGAGGCAAAAGTGGGCATTACTTGTTTGCAACCAAGGATCAATAAAATTTCTATTGAATTTTAAAGGTAGACTTTTGTTGTGATTTGTGTTATTTTGCAACTGTTTAATGAGTAAAATCAGTTAGATAGTTTTCTAACAACTCAGCCCAATGATATGTACTACTAAATAGATACATGAATACCTTAAAACATCCAACGAATAACAAGAACGTCATCATATCTCCAGCTGATAAAGTTGGTGTAGTAATTATGAAAAAAAAAACCCCACACTTATTCAAAGAAGATATCTACACTATTAGCAGACAAAAATACAACAACACAGACTTAAAAACCGTAAACAAAAGCAAGTTTTTAAAGGCAAAATATGGACATCATATATTGAATACCACTGCAATATTCCTACATTATATGGTCTCCCCAAAACTCACAAAGTGGACATCCCCATGTGCCCTATAATATCTAGCATCATAACGCTACACACAAAATCGCACAAGCCATATTCAATATCCCAACTCAACTAATGCGCACTATGAGAACCTCACACATGGAGAACCCTGGAGATTTACTCAACAAAATAAAAAAAGCATTAATGTACAAAACAAAACTATACACAGCTTTAGATATAACATCATTAGTATATAATACTAATGCCCCCATTAAGAAATGTTTAAATTTACTCCATACACAACCAAAAATCATAAACAAAATCAACATTAACTAATGTTTTCCTCCTGACAACTTTATAAAAATTATTAGACTTGTAACTAGGGCTTTTCATTGTTTAGACTCTCGAGTATATTTCCACACAGACACAGTTAATCAAGAACCACATCACTCTATCTAAAACATAGAAGATATTAACGGATATATACTCGAGAGTCAAAATAATGCAAATAATATTCTCTTGTCATCGCCCTACTTATAACTGACACGATTTATTTTCAATTCAATAATAATGTCTACAAGTAAACTTTTCCTCTTCTTATGGGTAACCACCTTAGTGGAGTAAATAGCCTCCCTTTCCATAGAATTCTCAGCATATGACACTTTTAAGTTTAGATTATCTTTAAACATTCCATGAATTCGAGGAAAATGCAGGCTATTACTCCACTAAGAGGATTACCCATAGAAAGACTGAAATTAAACTTAAATTATGTTTTCATAATTTCATAATTACTATATAACCACCTTTACCATTTATTTATTATGGTTTGATTATGTTCTTGTTATTCGTTAGGTATTTTAAGGTATCTATGGATCTTCTTGATAATAAACACCCCACTCTAACGATCACAGGCAACATGAATTGGAACAAATACATTGAGGACATTGCCAAGTCTTCTGTAAAGAAGGTGGGCTCCCTCTAACATGCTAGAAAATTACTCACATTAGAGAGCATACTATACTTTTACAAAGTCACAATTCGCCCATGCATCGAGTAGTGGTGCCACATCTGGGCTGGTACATCTGACACTAGTCTTTTACATTTAGACAGACTCCAAAAAAGAATCTCAAATCTAATAAGATCTGCACAGTCGGCCAAGCTTTACTCCTTGTCTCATCATCACATTTCTGCATTCTGTTGCTTATTTTACAAGTACTTTAATGAAATATGCTCTGATGAACTCATAGCACTTGTGCCCCCTTAACGTACATACCCCTGATTAATTCGACAATCAGCAAAATCCCACCCCGTCACTGTTAAGGTCCCTTGTTGCAATATTTTAGTCTGTAATGGGGTATGATCCCACACAGTCGGACGATTCTATTTATAAACGATGCTGCTAAGAACTGACGAATCAAATTAATTCACGTTCTGCTACAAACCAATCAGAAACCAGAATTGCTTCATAAATATTAAACCTTTTCTGGAGCAATTTCACATGTTCTTTCCCGGGTTTCGACACGGTAAGAATTTTTTGTTCTGTGGAACTGTCTACTACAAACAAGTCACCTACCAGGACTTGTGTGTAAGAGCGAACCATCTGAAACTCAAAATGGTTTACACTTGTACATCCCTAGTTGCTAGAACGCTTTTTACTCTACTAGTTTCTTCTCTGAACTGTTACTTTGGAATTCCCTCTCCTGTTTCCTATGTTGTCTGACGTCGGTCTATATTATTTACGTGTTTCAATATAGCAACCCATGCAATTTGAGTAAAGAATAAAAACGAACGTCAAATCAAATGCCAAGTAGGTTTTCAAAATTGCCCCACAAATAAAGTGCCGATGAAAAAAATGAGCTAACTATAAGGGAAGAAGAAGATGTTCATTTGACTTAGACGTCTGACAATTCAAATATTTCTTAATTAGTTTGCCACGGTAATTGTACTAACCTGCAGAAGTTTAAATGTAATGTGAACAGACATCTTGCTGCTCAACTCCCCACAGTTCACTGTTAGAAATGATCACAAACAGTAGCCTCTTACGTTCCAAGTGGCAATATGTTTGAGGTGAAAAAACAGTAAAGCAAAAAAAAAAAATAGTTTTCTTTTAATTAAACAAAGTTTTTAATGTTTGATAAACGCATTGTGAGATTTTCAAGTATGTTTTTACCCATATGATATTTTTTCTATTCATCCACTTGAGCCATTTTTACCTTTGCCATTTTTACTATATCATCTTTAGCTAAATTCCTTTTATTTCAAGACAAGAGTTTTATTTTCCTCCTTACCAGCGGCTTAGACAGGTCAGGTAGGGAATGGAAAAGCCAGATCAATAAAAAATGTAATCTGAATCGAAAAAAAAAAAAAGAAAAAAATTCCAGAGTCGCATCCACCTAGCTTGGGTACTATTCATACAATGCTTTGCCCAATGCAACCTCCTACCATCTTGTTGACTTTAGGAATTTTTATGTTGTACTCGAAAATCTGTACAGAATTTATTAACACATAGTGGTAGTTTGTTCTCGTTCCGTCAGCCATAACGGGGTAGCAGTCTTGAGTAATTCGAAATTGTATTTTAAGTATCACCCACATTGAGGATTGAACTTTCATCCTCCAGAAAACTATCATCTAGCACTTTTATCCATAGCGCTAGGGAATATTTCAGACAATTTTAGTATGAATTAATTTTAAAGTGTATTTTTGTTTTGGATGTATAATCTTAATACATTTGATTTCTCTCTCTCTCTCTCTCTCTCTCTCTCTCTCTCTCTCTCTCTCTTGGTTGTTTTTGTTTTACGGCATATCAACCCTTTTCAGATTATTTAATGCCAAATCCAAAGATTTTTAAGAAAACATTTTTCATAGAATATATTTGTTGTTTTCAAGTCGGTTTCTGTTTAACCCATAGTTGGGACCCTAACAGGTACTAACACTCCGGGTCAGAGTGGACCTGGGAGCAATGGTAATTAAAGGGTGGCTCCACACTCCCCAAAGCCCACAAGCTGGGGCCTCACCACTGGATATAGTTTAAGGTCATATCCAGGACCGAGAGAAAGAGAGATTGTTTTTTTTATTTATATATGTACTAGCTTGAAATTAAGTAAAATCATTTCAACCAATGCGATGACTACCAAAAATGGCGACGCAAAAGAACTGACCGCTCCCTGTTAAAAAGTGCCCAGTTGAGGGTGAAGGAATTAATGTTGTTAGCCAATTTTTCGATATTTGTCGTCCAAAGGGTCGAGCTTCAAAACGATACAGATCTCGTGAAAATCTGTCGCCTCTGTCGAAAGTTTTAGGCATACATACATACATAATGATTGCAACGTCTTGTCAGACGAGTGTCATTCCCTCAGACACTTAAAGTCCATGAGCCCAAAAATGACTTCCATCGCCACAGGACCATTTTTATAGACAAATGCCTGAGGGAGTATCTATACACAGATGATGTTACAGAGTCTTAGCTTTGTACGACAGCTAAGTCTCTCTCTCGGTTCAAAATGTTGAGATCCAGCAACAAGCAAGAGCAAGATAGCCAGCAACAAGTTAAACTGCAGACCAGCTTAATGCGGGTAACTGGTCTCCCGCTTTATGGTTTTTTAAATCAGAGATCTGCTTCTCCTAGAAAGGTTGACTTCACCACGGCTTACGGGAGTCCTCTCTACCCCAGCACACAAACCCACACGGTGCTAGTTGGTCATTGACCCCGAAAAAGGGTTCATTCGCCTTTTGAAAGATCTTGTTTTTAATCCTTCAGGGAGACTAGCCAGCCTCCTCACGAAACAAGTCTGGTGGGGGAACCAGTTTAGTCGCCGGTGACCCGACCATGAGGCAGGTAGTGCTGGGTTACATGGTATCAGTAGCATATGAAATGACCTGACTATAAATACATACATACATACATTTAAACAGACATGTGAGATTTATATTATAGATTTCTGTATCCCTTATTTGCTTTTTCTATGTCCTTTCCTTCTTTTTCCACTTTCTCATCTCTCTTCCTTATACTTTCATTTCTTCTTTTATTATTTGTTCCTCTTCCCCATTATTTCATAGTGATCCACATTTTTCTTTTTACTATTACCTACATATATACTACTCGAAATATATTGTACCTACTTTTAATATTTCTTAATTTTTCCTCATATATTATCCTATTCCTTCATTCTTTAAATGTTATAAAGCCAGTTTTTATCTATATTTGCACTCTGTATAATTCTGATCCTTCTCCTTTTTTTTTTATTTGGGAGTCACCACTTATGAAGGCCCGTAGGCCACTCGAGGATAAGGGTTAATGAATGTAAGGTAGTAGTGTAGTAATCGTTAATGGTGTAAATTGGGTGGAATTTAATTATTTATGAAGATAGTTCAGCAGGAACTTGTTTACATTGGATTCAAAGGCTACCATGTTGTAATCAACTGGGAAGCAGGACAGTAGAACAGTGTTCCACGGGTGAGCTGTTCTGGGAAAGAAGCTTTGTTCATGGAATCTGCGTTTAGATTTAGGCACAGATAGAGAGGGGGGACATTGTATATAGTGGTTGTAGCTAGTCGAGTGTTTTTTTGTGAAAGTTTGACAAGGGGAGGACCATAGATTGGAGTTCAGTCGAACACTTGCCTTGAAAATTACGACAGAGCAGAGACAAGCTTGTAACATCTCTTCTGTGGGAAAGAGATTCTAGGGAAAAGAAAAGATCATCACCTACTAAGTCCCGAAGCTGATTTTAAACTCTATTAAGGCTAGGTAGGGCACAGCGAGCAGCTCCTGCCCAGATGTGGCAACAGCACTCCATTTTAGGGTGACCCTGACATTTATAAAAATAGAGGACTGCGTCAGTAGTGAGATACCTACCGGAGCAGTAGAGCAATCAAAGCATTTTTCCAGCAATCTTCTGATGAGAAGCTTTTAACTTTGAAATGCCATAGTCTAAAGAAGTTCCTTTTTTTTTTAAATTTTTCTTATTGCTCTGATGATATGATAAAGTTATATATAACTTTTATTCCCTATCTTTCTTTTTGTTTTTGCTTCTCTTAATATTGTTGAGCTTTTCTTATCTTGATAAGTTTTGCTAAATATAGCAGCGTCAGTCTCCAGGGCTTGAAATAAACGTTCATAAATAAGAGAGATTGTTTGTGTTCATAAACGTTTATTTCACGCCTTGGAGATTGTGACGGCTACATTTTGCTAATCTCATATCCTCTGGCTCCCGAACATGAAGACAATCTCTTTTGATCCTGCCGCTAACCAATTTCACACTCTACTGTGTCATATCTCAACTCAAAACTGACGTATACATCTAAACCCATTCTCTATCTGATTACGTCACCACCCACGTAACTAAAGAATCAAAATTATCTGATGCAAATTGCCCGTATTTTATTTATTTATGATTTTACAAATAAAGTGTCACCTAAAATTGCTGACATATTTTGTTTTGTAACATTACTTGCTATTAAAACATTTTCTCTGAATATTTTTCTCTGCGTAATATTTAAAAATATTATTATGTGTGTGACACAGTTGAAAATCACACCACCCATATTGCCTGCAGCACAAAAGATGAACAATTGTCAAGATTAAACTGATGGCAAGGTTTAAGAAACACATTCAATACCACTAATTGTGGAAAAATGTAATGTTCTACCAGTTTAATTTTCGATTTTTGAGCAATTATCGAGAATCGGCTATTGCTTGTTGAGTGAAAGGGGATCGACCGGTTTTTGAATTCATGATGAAGATGAGAGTATGGGTCGAAACTCCTTTCTCTACCAGGAAAAAATATATATATATATATATAACATCAGGAAATAGTGACGACTCTGGAACAATTACAAACATTTAAAATAACAATTTTTATTATCCAGAAAAGGATATTTTTTTAAATTTTATTTGTTTTGCAATATGGGCAAGTCATAGCACTTCTTGAATATGTACTGTCTCAACATGTGCGTGAAATTAAAAAGATTGAGTTCCATTAATAATGTGGTAAGATGTGTATTTTTTATAAGACAAGAGTTCTGGACCATCCTTCGAGTAGAAAAAGAGTATTGCATAATTGTAAATGTAGGCTTTTAGTGGCTGAGGAAATCCTCCGAGACTGAGAAAGTTATTAACGTCAGTCTAATTTAATGAAGAAAACTTTACAAATGCAACATACAAAATACTAGGGAGAAAAAGTTTGTGAGTATAAAATATTCATCCATTATTTATAAGCTTCTTTAGTAAGGAATAGAATATTTCGTCTGTTTGCAGTTTTTTTTTTTTAGGGCAATTTTATTTGTGCTGCTTCTTTTTTGTATGTGTCTGTAAGCAGTTAAGTCCACATAGTGATAATTTCGAGCAGCAGTTACTCAATCTGCAAAGAGCTCGCTGGAGATCATGGAATCGTTCCTTTGGGATGGTTTTTAATGTACTTCAGATGCTGTTAAATGTGAGTGACCTCACGGGCGGCGACAATGGTTACTTGCAGAAACACTGTCTAGATCGATTTGATTTTGACGTGCTAATGTTTTTATATCAAGTTTCTAGAATGTTCCAACTTGTTTACTGTCTTCATACGCAAATAGATAAAAATATAATCCCGTGGATTTGTGTGTCAAAATAACGCATCACAGTCGTGTCTCTTATGCAATACAGATTTGCATGGGTGATCGATGACAAAAGAAAGTTATTCCTGAAATTAATAGATTCCGGCCATATAGTTTCTTCTGGTGGTGATGAGCGACTTGATTTAGCTGATCAGTACAAACTCTAAAGAAACCGTCATTTTGTTTTTCGTTTTAACTTCGCAGGCTTTAGTACTACCTTTATTTTTAATTTAAAAAACACTTTAAAATATTTGTTGTCTATAGCAACAGACACACGCACAAGAAAAAACTGATCCAAGTAGGTAGAAGGGTAACTTAGCTTGCCTTTGGTAACATTTACTTGTTCTTGTTGTGTACTTAATTTTCAGCTTCTTTTTTGTTTAGTTGGCTATTCTGGGAAAATCACTTTTATTTTTAACATTAACCCCACAAGTCTCGGATATGATAAAACTTGTGTTTAATGTGTCGCGGTTTCAAATCACTGCCTCCATTTTTCTTTCTTTGTCCACCCCCACTGTTTCTCTTCACCTTCCCTTCCCTTAAACAAAGGACGCGATAGGCTAATGCGAGCCAAATGTATGAACATATCCAGGTTCAGTAAACACATTCACCTTCCCTTTTTTCGTCTTCGACTCCTACGAACATTGGAATTCAAATATGTCAAACGTAATGCCAATAATTCAGGCAAGTGACTTTTTACTTTTTAGACAAAATTAATTTAAATGCAATCAACAAACTCCCAAGCTACTTTTAATTGTATAAATTTCGCTCTGAAATTAATTAGAGTCGTTTGTTTGTCTTATTGGGAGCGACACCTCTAACATCATGCTGGCTAAATCAATACAGCCGGTGGGGGGGGGGGGCTCCCGAAGCGACGACTGATGCCACCAGTCATGTCAACCCACCAGCCGAAGGATTCCCAGCGACACCAGCCATCAGCAGCAGTTGAAACAGCCTTTATCAGGGCTAAACAACCAGCCCTTACCAAGGCTAATAAGTTTTTCTACTAATGCGATCAAACTTCACTCCCAGTCTCCAGTGCTTCCAGCTCACTCCAGCCCTGCTGATTTCCACAGCCTTTCCAGCTCGCTCCAGTGCCTCCAGCTCACTCCCCTGCAGCCTTCTAGCCTTGCAGCTCCTCCTGCAGCTTTCCAGCAACCTCGCCTGCACCTTGCTCCTCAGACCTGCAACCTCGCTTGCACCTCGCTCCTCCAAATTGCAACCTCGCTTGTACCTCGTTCCTCTGGCCTGCAATTTCGCCAGCACCTTGCTCCTCTGGCCTGCAACCTTGCATGCACCTTGCTCCTTCAGTATACAGCCTCACCTGCACCTGGCTCCCTACCAATCGTCCATTCCTTAACACTCATCCTATGTTCTCACTGTCGTCCATTCCTTAACACGGACCCTCTCATTCTCAGTGTCCTCTGTCCGTTCCGGATCGCCCTGACATCCAGCCAATCGTTCCAGGCCCAGCGAGCAACCCTAAAACCACGCTACGTCTAGAGTACCTGTTCCAGCCCTCCAGACCTTAGCCTCCTGTGACGTACGACCTTCCGGACAACCAGCATCCAGATCATACGACTTTTCGCTTCCTTTGCAAATAAAAGGCGAACCCTCGTCTTTAACCAAACAACCTGTGTCTGTCATTTTTCTTTGCCTTTTTGCTGTTTCCCTTTTACCCGTGTCTACCTTGTTAGTTGTTGGGTCGATTGTCTCCGGGTGACCGGCCCCGCAACAAATGTAAATGGAGAAGAGAGGGAAAATAATCATTTTTATGTTTTAATTTTTTAAAACATTGAATTCAATTTTGAGGGATGCTACAAAATTATGTTGACATATTCCTTGATTAAGTGAAGTTGGTAGTCAGTCACAGGTTACAAAATGGTGATATTTTGGAGTTTTCCTTATTTTAGACTAGTTATCCTATTCGTATTTTGTTTATATTCAAGATTGTCTGTTCTTTTTGACCTCCGGTTTCATTTGGCTAGACGTGGTGAAGCGGAAGCGCTGCTGCTTCACCACGTCTAGCCAAATGAAACTGAAGCGGGTAAGAAAGCCATTTTTAACATAGGTAAACTGGGGGGTGGGTGCTTTAAAGTGATCTGAAAGGAAGATACTCATTAAATTAGAAGGAACATATCTTGCTTGTCACCGCCGTTCCTTCTACGGAGCAGAAAATTGTTACTATAACCGAAGGTGGATAAATCATTTTTCCTCCAAAGAAAAATTTAAAGCGTTATTAATGATGACCCAAAGTTGATTGACCCAACAACTTTCTACGGTAGGTCATTAAAAAAAAAATATTTCCTGCCTCTTCCATAGTCGTCCCAATTTTAAAGGCAGCATAAGAGACCTAATATGGACACATACACTACACTTTGCTCGGAATATCCGGTAAATCTATAAAGTTTATTCAGTTTTCGGGCGTTAAAAGAAAACAAATAAAAAAAAAACAGGACTTTCTTTGCCAATCGAAAAATATCGTGATACTGATACACCGTTTAGCCATTTTTTTTTGTCTCACTAAATGGGAGAATTCCGTGAACTCACATCGGTGAATCCTTCAAGAGTTTCTAAAACAAGTAAGTATTTCTGGTAAAACTTGCGGAGAATCCTCTGTTTTACGGTTGTTGTAAAATGGAACGGAAATTAAAATTTCGTTCCGTTTTAAATTCGGTACATTTTGATATTACGTCCAACTTATCGTTTCGACATATCAACTTTTATAGGTTTTCCAGTATGCTGACATGGTGTCTATTCCGGAAGCCGTTCTTAACCTAAGGAGGTTAAGGTTTTTATTCATTGTATGCATACACGAAAACCTTTTAAAATCGACATTTCCAATGTGGACGGTGAGTTAGACTTATGTTAAAAAAAAAAAAGAAAAAAATACCAAAAAGGTATACCAAATTGACTTTTTTCGTTTAAAAATTAAAGTATTTCGTTTTTATTAATAAAATTTTAAGTATATATATATATATATATATATATATATATATATATATATATATATATATATATATATATATATATATAAAGTACGATTGTTGAATATTATTCTTTCGATTACTTTCGTTTGGGGGGCACAATAATAATAATAATAATAATAATAATAATAATAATAATAATAATAAAAGATTAAAATGGAACGAAGTTTAAATTTCCGTTTCATTTTTAAAACAACCGTAAAACAGAGCGTTCTCTACAAGTTTTACAGTATATGTTAATTAAATAAACTTCTTAAATCCAAATGATGGTTTTTCAGTATAGCTAACGGAAAAAAAAGGTGAAAAAGCTAAGTTACTCTTCTACGTACCTGGATAAATTTGTTGTGTTTTAACTTATGTTAAAGGTTTTGTTTTTTTAATTAAAAATAAATGAAGTGCAATAGAATTAGGAAGGGAAAAATGGTTGTTCTCAGTCGAGCCTCGATAATTGCTCAAAAATCGAAAAATGTCAGCAATCGTGTGGAAATGTTTCTCTGTGTTGGCCAAACTGACTTTTGCTGAACTAAAGTTGTTGGATTTGTTTAGAGCTCAAATTCTGTAGAAGTGCCCATATTTTTCTTTTACTTTTTGAAAAGGAAGATCTATAGAAGTTTATTTATTTTGAATGAATTGTTGATTTTTTTCCATTGTTAAAAAAAAATTAGTTATTTAATACGAAACTAATTTCCCTCTTCCTGAAAATATTTCACTGTAAAATCTTTAGTTTTGTTTCAACATTTTAATCCCCTGTTTGCAATGAAAACAGATCAAATGAAAAAATAGGCTAGAAAAAATGTACATTTCCAAAATTATTTTCTCCTAGTTTTCTTATCTGTCTTTACATTAAATAGACATTTATTTTTTTAATTCACGGCGAAAATTTTTAAAATATCGAATTTCAATTTATTTTTCATTTAATTCCCAGATAACTACTAAAATAATATGGTGCTTGTTAAAATAGAGTCGACAGATCGATTAAAAAAAATATGTCGTTTTTATCCAAAACAATATTACCTATCTAATTGCCATGCCGAAAATAGTAATATATCCAAAAATTATGAAAAATCATCGACTAGAAATGTATTTCTAGTTAAAACTAATTTTTACGGAAAATTGGGTAAAATCGCATTTTTCTTAGACGTTATAAAGTAGGCAGTATGGAGCTAAACGCAGGGGAAATAACTCCGAAACGAATATTTTAGATTACTTGTGCCATGGCTAACGACCCTGGTGTCTAACTCTCCCGTGGGCCGTGGGGAGGCATTATAAATAGGTACAATATTTGTTGTCTATAGCGATAAACTTTTTTTTTTTCTTTACTAAAAACAATAGCTGTTGTTCTACTTGATGGATTTTCGTAATTTTTGGATATATTACAATTTTCGACATGACAATTAAGAAAGTGTTTGCTTAAAACAATATATTTAAAAGAAATTGATTTGTCGACTATAACGTAACAAGCAACTTTGTTTTTTTGTTTTTTTCAATTCAAGGCAGAAATTAAAAAAAAATCGAATTTCAATTTATTTCTCATTTAATTTTCGGATAATTACTAAAATAATACAAACTAAACAAGAACTGAGTCGATTGTCAGGTATAATTAGCAAGAAAAAGAAAGGGCTTAAACAAAAACAAACAAACAACCGGCACAAGTGTACTTTAGCTATCCAAAAATATTTCTTTTTCCTGTCATTTTTAAAACAGTTATGATATGGAAAGGAAGAGATGATAAAAAATTAATGATTTTTCAAACCAATATATATATATATATATATATATATATATATATATATATATATATATATATATATATATATATATATATACTATTTGATAAGTTCCTGTTTCAGGCCCAGATCAAAGTGCAGTATCTGTTTAGATGCTACACTTCACTGTTTTGTTCTTGGTTAATGGAGGAGAAATACTTCACGATTGAGACAATTTTTGTTTTTGTTCCTTTATTCCATATTAAAAAACGACCCTGGTGTCTAACTCTGCCTCGTGGGGAGGCAAAGAAAATAAGATGTTCCTATTTCAGTCATGTAAATTATTTTGAGTGAAGTGGATTTTGGTGTTATTTTTAAAAAAACTTATTTTTTTACTCATAAGCCATGTTTTAATAAAAGAAAAAAATGGTGTTGAAAAAAATTATAGAAATTCCATTGTATACGTAAAATGTTGAAGTGAAAACTCAGCCAGAAAATTAGAGTCGCCATTTTTATAAACATTTAATAAAAGAGGATAGGTAAGGAAGAATATTAATTTAATTTCATGAATCAGTCCTATAACGAGAAAATTGTTAACTGGAGTTATCTTTCTTCCACAGTTAGCTTTTTCTGCAACTTGTTTATTAAAATTCTGATTTTTTTTTTCTTTTTTGGCCAATCTTATTTGAGATTGATGTTAAAGCCCATTTCGATCGAATTTATGTGATCTTATTTACTGTTTTCAGTTTTTACTTAATTTCATATTTTATTTATTTTTCCTTTATCAATTAAAAAACATAAATTTTATCATTAAAAATATTTTATTTATTTTTCCTTCATCAATTAAAAAACAAATTTTACCATTAAAAATAGTTTATTTTCCTTTATCAATTAAAAAACATAAATTTTATCATTAAAAATAGTTTATTTATTTTTCCTTTATCAATTAAAACAAATTTTACCATTAAAAATATTTTATTCATTTTTCTTTTATCAATTAAAAAACAAATTTTACCATTAAAAATAGTTTATTAATTTTTCCTTTATATCAATTAAAAACATAAATTTTACCATTAAAAATAGTTTATTTATTTTTTCTTTATCAATCAAAAAACAAATTTTACTATTAAAAATAGTTTATTTATTATTCCTTTATCAATTAAAAAACATAAATTTATCATTAAAAATATTTTTTTTCCTTTATCAATTAAAAAACATAAATTTTACCATTAAACATGTAATTTGACTGCTGTTCAATGTAAAAACTTTTCTCTTCCAAAATTTACATGCGATAAAAAACTTGCATGAAATTTTATTTCATCTGCAAAATATCATTTTCATTTGAAAGATGAAAAAAATCTATGTATATATATTAAAGTGACATTGAGTAATGGTCTCTATCAAGTTTGTTCATCAGTTTTCGGTCTACAGAGTTAAAACTTGTTATAGGGGACTTGCACCTGTCAAGGAGATTTGAATCAAGCCAGTAAAAATAGCTGTTAAGGGGTTAAAATTTTAAAAATATTGGAAGTTAGCAGGCGTAAGTTAACTTAAAGTGCTCTTGTATGCATGCACAAATGTTACCGTAAAACTGGATGTATTCTGTTTATTATTTACTATTTATTATTATTAAATCATTTACTTTTCTATTTCATTTACTTCTACGTTTTCTTGTTACAAGTACTTTTATGTTTCGTTTACGTTTATCAAAGTTCTTACATATACGTGTGTGGGTGTGTATGCTCTTATGTATGTTACATGCAGTTCACTGTTATATGTGTGTGTGGGTGTGTGTTCTTATCTTTACACCGTTTCTTGCCTTGGAAGGTTTCCCGAGATGTGCATGTGCAATGTAATGTGAACATACCTGCTTACTTTGGCCAGCGGATGATGCCTTCTGGTTGCTGGTCTGCCATCTCGTTAGGGAATGGTCGCTGCAGACAGATTCATTAATGACAACAAGATGGACTGAAGCTTCAATCTTTTATTCAAGGCAAGCCTATATCTCGGACCCTGGTTGTCGGGGAGAGACTTGAAATCTCCTGTCTGGTTTCTCTGCTGTCTAAAATCACTCTCTGCCCATGTGGTCGTCAACAGGAAGCCTACAACCACAATTCCCGTGTCACCCCTTAATTCCCGGTGCATTCTAATCTAGGTCATTGAAAGTGACTTGGTTTGATGGCTGTCAAATCTAACCTTCTGACCCTGCTAATTCGCTGATAGGAAATCAAATATGCTTATATCTTTCTATTTTTAAAACTACCTACATAGCATTTAATCTTGGAGTCCCAATACTACACAAATATACATTTATATATTAAAGTCGATTTTAACCGACATTTTATTATCCATCTGACAATAGTTAAAATGGTAATGACTGAGGCTAGAGAGCTATACGTTTTGGTTTTGAACATGTAAAAAAGTAATTTACTGTGTACCATGTAGCCTTTTCTGTAATGATCACCACAATGTAGACCTTGAGATTGAACGAAAAAATTGCACTTCTCTTTCTCTTCATTAATGTTCCCCTTTCTTCCTTAGTAGAAAAAAAAAGTTAGAATTAAGTTCTTCTTGTCACAACATTTAATTTTATCTAAAAGAGAAAGCACAAGGGAAGAAAACCGAAAATGAAGAATTCAACGTACGGATTTTTCATCTAAAAATTTTTACCAGTTGAACGATTTTATTATCTTCTTTCCTTTTTTTAGAGATTTCTAAAGAAAAAGTTCTTGAGGAGCTTATAGAGTTCACTGCAACTTTCAGAGTTGCTTCCTGGTCTTTAAAATTTTTGTCCGGTTCTATGGAACCACCTTTCTGAATGCTTCATTGTTAGTACTTTTGAACATAATCTTGGCCATTGTAATACTTTGTCACATGGTCAGTGTTGTTGAAGAGTGTTCTTTGTTTACAAAATCATTAAATATTTCAATTAAAAATTAGTCTGAATATCTTGTTTGCAGTTGTTGTGGCTGGAGGAAAGAGCCATAAAGAAAGACTTAAACAACAGATTTAGGTAGAAAAGAATATATTGTACCAGAAAGTGAATACAAAAAAAGGTTGCCGGCATTTTCCAACTGTTAGTCTGTAGTCTTCTGTTAAGTTGCGATGGTTCCCCATAACTTTATTAGACTCAGGGTTTTTATAACGATTAGAAAAGTCCATTTAAACTGAGTGCATATGTCCCCATAATAAATAGATAGGTGGTGGCTGATCAACACTGCTGAAGAACCATGAGATAAAATACTGTTCCTAAATCACCTAAACAGATTTTTTATGATAAAAAATGATCTTTACAATATTAAGACTAGCGTAAATTCTTGGAAGCAGACTAATGTGGTGATTGCAAGCGATTTATTGATTTCCAAACAAAGGAGTTTTCTAATGAAGGACTTGAGACTAAATGTTTTTTTTTTCATATAAGTTTAAAGGTTGAAAACTTCCAAGATTATATCAGTATGATAAAAATTGACATATATCTGAAGCCGATCAATGGAGTATTATTTTTATTGTATTGTAGTTGGCTAATAACTTAAATAATTATTTCTAAATATTTCAAAAGAATGTTAAATAAAATTAAATCATCCTTTTCCTAATAAAATGCTAAACATGTTTGTGTATTTTTAAAGTAAAGATAAGATGAATTTTTCTCTCATAATTAAATTTATTCTTATCTTTTCATATATTTTTGATAAAAAAATATATATGTAGAAATAGATTGTTTTTAATTTCTCTGAAAAAAAAACTACCATTCTGTTCATACAAAATTTTAGCTATACCTAAAGGTCATATTGCCAGGTAATAAAGTGTTTGAAAAAATATCATATGTATAAATTGTTTTACTACCCTTTGCTAATTTTATGACATCACGGATTTCTTATCTTAATAATAGATGTTTTTTTTTTCAATTCTAGCCAGAAATAAAGCATTGAATTCTGATTTGAATTTATGTCTCTCTTAATTTACAGATTTATATATAAAATGTACTAAAATAATACAAAATAAACAAAAACTGAGGCGATTGTCTAATATAATTAACAAGAAAATGTGTTGAAAAAACAAAGACAAAACAAAAAACAAATAGACAACAAATAACTGTCACGAAATGCAAGAAAATTTACTTGTATAGATAAAATATATAGAAATACTATTTGGTCAATTCCTATTTCAGTCATATAAATGATTTTGAATGAAACAGATTGACATCTATTATGTAAAGATTAAAATGGGTGCAAGCGTTTGTATATGTCCATGAAAGGTTTTTTGCATCGGGTTTCTTATGTCGTTTAGATTTTACGAGAAGGTTTCACATACTTCCCAGATCGTAATATTTCCTTCTTTTTTTTTTGATCAAGTTAAACAAATTCTCGCCATGCCGTCATCTCCAGTGTTTGTTTGTCTTTTTTGTATAAATAAAGTGAAGCTATTCATACAAAAATGTTTGGCCTTCAGGCCAGGTAGTATCTGTTCTGTAATTGGTTCTTGTCAATGAAGGGGAAACCCTTCATACTGAGACAATTACTATTTATTTGGATACACCAGAGTGCCCCTTTTTTGGGAGAGCTGGTTTTCCCCCACATTAAAAGCAACCCCATTTCTGCAAGTCATCTTTTGCTTTTGATTGAATATGTTAAATTTGAATGTTTTAGACTTCTGGTCGCATCATGGAGTAGTGGTAAGATGTCAGATTTTCTTTCACTTTCTTTTCTGCCTTTTCATCACGGGTTCGAGCCTGCCTACTACCAGTTTTTTTGTTTTATTTTGCTCAACACACACCTCCAAACACCTGGGCAATGCCAGTCAGCCAGGCTAGTGTTTTAATAAAAAGAAATTAAAATTAAAAATAAATTACAGCAAATTTTCTCATACACATAAAATGCTCAAATGAAAATACTTACCTTCAAGTATGTCTGTTTGGCCATGTGTTTGAAAAAATGCTTTGTCAAATCTATATGTGAAGAAAGTTTTGATTGAGGAAAATTTAATTAAACTATTTTCAGATTGAAGTTTATTAAATTCTATTTCATAGGTTTTAATTCAGTTCTTTGAACCATTTCCATAATCACATTAATCATTTCTAATTAAATCTTGCTTTTTTTCTTCAGCTCAAATTAGCATTTGTAATGATGATTCAAAAGCATTGTAACAGTTCAAACGCTTATGAAATGCCAGAATGCAAAAAATGATCAACTTTGCCTCCAACATCATTTTTTGACTGTCACACTTAAAGATTTGGACTATTAAAAAAATAAGATACATTGAATTCAAGTATGTGTTAATTTTGTCCGGATTATTAATTTTTATTAATGTTCTGTGTCTTTTCTTTGTAGTAAAAAAGTTTCCTTTAAAACACTAACATTGCAACTTTGTTGAAACCTTCTTTACTAAAACTTATTAATCACATAACAAAATTATAAATAGGAGACATTGGTAACCAGAAAACTGATTTTGAGATGGAAATGCAATACTGTGTTTTGATACATTGAGTTGAAATAGAGAAAATACTAATTTGTAACAAACTGTTGTACCTTTTTCTTAATCTTGGTATCAGTCTCAAATCAGTACATTCAAAGGTCAGTTACTCCTTTTTACTCAAAACACTTGGATATAAGAGGTTATTATTTGGAATCATGTCTAACAGAGAATTGTGGGAAGTTGAGCAGCAAGAGTTATGCTTACATTATATTCAAACTTCTGTAGGGTAGTACAATCAGGGAAGAAGAAAGAAGTAAGAAGGAAGGGAATTCCAAAGTTTAGCAGTTCAAGAGAAGAAATTATTATAGAAGGCTTTCTAGGGACCTTAACAGTGAAGGAGTATGACTTTTCTGCTTGTCGGGTTGATCAAGAGTATGTATATTAAAGGGAGCATAAGTGCTATGAGTTCATCAGAGTGCATCCCATTAAAGTACTTGTAAAACAGACAAAGCTTTAGGCGATGGTGAATTATGTAAAATTATTCAAATCAATTGTCATGCAATGATAATGTTGCTCGAAAGTCCAACATGGAATATTACTAATTGTCAAGAATGGTTGCAAAAACATTTTCATTATTTTTTATTTTGTGTTAGTGAATATCTACCTTAATTATTAATGAAACTCCTTATTTATTCAGAGTTTTCGCTGATATTAATGTATACAGTAATATTTTGCGTGGTGTGTTGTTTTCATCTGTCATTTGAAAGACTCACAGATGAGTGTGTAATGTAATATTGATAATTAGTTAATATTATATAGGCCTAAAACTCGATTCTGATAGAATAGAACCAAATTCAACACATTGTTGCTTGATCTATTATCTTCTAAACTTTGATAAATTCTATATAAACATTTTAAAAGTATTTTCAAGTATTTCATTGTAATATAAGTCTGCTTTCTAACAGTAACATGAATTAAATAAAATCTCTTGTTCATTTGCAGGTAACAGGAAAATGGATAAGGATAAAAGGGGATTCTGCGCGTATATGATGCAAACAAATAAATATTTCCCTTCACATGTGGAAGAGTAAGCAGCCTAAAATGAGACGATAAACATTTCTGCTTAACCTTCATCTGCCAATACATATGAACCAATGTATAACAAGAAAAAGTGAATTGTATATGCAACACAGAGTAAAAGATTTTTGTTCTAGAGTGTGTAGCTCATATATTTAACAATACATTCTAATTTATATTGAGAAATACGGATCCATGTGAAAGGAGAAATTTATTCATGGAGTTGGTGGCTCATCATTTACAACTAAATGCATTTAAAAACAAACACTAACACTGGAGAAAAACCATATACTTCGAAATTTTTTACATGAATTTTTAATCCAGAATCATTGGGGACACTAACTAGAACTAATAGAATTTCGTTGCTAATCATTTTCACAGAGAACACATTTTAAATTATGAATGTAGCAAAAGCTTTTAGAAATGTGTGATCTGATTGGTGAATTTAGGAGCAGAATGTTCTCTACTTATTTACTAGTCTATTTCTATAGCAATGTATGACACATAGTTTTTACCAAAATCCAGTGTAAAAGAAAATTTGTAAACTTAAAGTGGAAAGAAAACTTCTGGAACAAAATCTCAATTTACAAGAGAAAAGTTCCCTATTCATGAAGTTCTGTACAAACGTATACTAGCACAGAAGGTAAATGCTTTAAAGACATTTTCCTTGGGTTTCTAAAGTCTCTCTCTGTAGAGGCGTTTGCCAGCTCAACATGCATGAAGTTACTTCCTCTCACATGTAGATCCTAACCAAATATTGAAAAAAAAAACTCGATATTCAAAGTCTAAATACGATCCTCTGGTTTATAGGCATCCGTTTTAATTGATTTTGAGCATTTAGCTTGAGACTCTAACAAACTACAAAAACCTTTGTCCTGAAATCTAATTAGACCAAGAGATCACAAGAAATAGACTAATCAATAATAAAAAATCTAATAACTAATCAATAATAAAAAATCTAATAACTAATCAATAATAAAAAATCTAATAACTAATCAATAATAAAAAATCTAATAACTAATCAATAATAAAAAATCTAATCAATAATCAATTGGAAAATCAATGTTCTTCTTTCTGTATTAACTCGATTTTGTGAAGTAAAGGAGAATTTACTAGAACACTTGGGGATCTATGGAGCGACCCCCCTTAATTTCTGAGAACTTGCACTGAAGTAAAATTACAAAAAGCTGAAAATCTTACATCTTGAAATGTTGTTATTTAACATTTTCACACTATTGTCATTACGTGTGGTGTAGAAAAAGTGTTTGTTCTTTTGAAATGTGTGACACGTCATCTATAACAAAATCCAGTGTAAATGAAAAAATGAAAAAACAAACTGAAGAGAAACCTTATACTTGTCAAGTTTGTGGCTTATCATGTATTTTCAAATCACTTTTGGAGACACATATACGCATACACACTGGAGAGAAACCATACTCTTGTGAATTGTGCAGCTCATCATTTAAAACAAAGTCCCATTTGAAGAGACATATACAAACACACACTGGCGAGAAACCTTACAACTGTCAAGTGTGTGACTTGTTATGCATTTCAAAAACTCATTTAGACATCCATATGCAAATACACGTCGGAGATAAACCTTTTTCTTGTGAAGCGTGCAGCTCATCATTTAAGAGTAAACGTGATTTAAAGGCACACATGCTTAAACATTCTCATTCTTGTGAAATATGTCATTTATCTTTCACAAGGACAGCAGCTTTAAATGCACACCTACGGACTCATACAGGAGAGAAACCTTTCTCTTGTGAAGTGTGTGGCTCTTCATTTACACAAAAGCCACATCTAAAGATACATATGCTCACTCACACTGGTGATAAACCTTATTCTTGTGAAGTGTGTGGTTCCTCATTTGCAGTGAAATCGAACTTAGGGGTACACATACGAATTCACACTGGAGAGAAACCTCATTCCTGTGAAATCTGTGGTGCATCATCCACAACAAAGTCTGCATTAAAGTCACACATGCGAATACACACTGGAGAGAAGCCTCACTTATGCGAAGTCTGTGGCTCATCTTTCTCACAGAAACCACAATTAAAGACACACATGCGTACCCACAGTCGAGAGAGACCTTATTCTTGTGAAGTGTGTGGTTCATCATTCACAGTGAAATCTAATTTAACGGTTCATATGAGAAAACACACCGGAGAGAAACCTTTTTCCTGTGAAGTGTGTGGTGCTGCATTCACAGAAAAATCTTCTTTAATAAAACATATGCGAACTCACACTGGAGAAAAACCACATTCTTGCAAAATGTGTGGTTCAGCATTTACAGTAAAGTCTAATTTAATAGTCCACATGCGCAGACACACTAGAGAAGGAGGAACAAGAATAATTAGTACACCTTAAAAAGATCTTCAAGCACGAATTAAGCCCCCAAACAAAATTAGTGCTATAAACCAGCTTGCAATAACTGGCATTCTCTATAGTTTTGGTATCACTAACTGGCTTCGATACAATATCACTAGGAGAGATACAAAGACCAGGAAACTGCTAACATTACATAAAATAATATACTGAAGCCAATGCATTGACAGTAAATACTACAAAAATATGGCCAATGCCTCACTAAAATAATCCACAATAAAAAAGGAGAAAAAAAGCAACATCCGAACTTTTGTGGCTCAATGATGGCCTTATTGAAGACCTAGTGGAGGATGCCACATACAAATACCTTGGTATAGAGGAAAACGTAACTGAAGCATAAAAAAATGAGACAGAAGGTGGAACAAGGATACAAATGCACCTTAAAAAGATCCTCAAATCCGAATTAAGCCCTAAAAACAAAATTACTGCTATAGACTAGCTTGAAATTCCTGTCATCGTATATGGTTTCAGTATTATTCACTGGTTTCAATGCAATACCAATAGGCTATATACAAAACCAGGAAACTGCTAACTTTACATAAAATAATATACTGAAACCAATGTAAGGATAGGATATACCTATAGCGAAAATAAGGTCTAGGCCTCACTGAAATAACCATGCATATCGAGGCAATACATCAAAATCTCAACATATATGACAATGGAAATGGTGAGAGACCAAACCTCAAGCACAAACCTTTCTGAAAACCTTGGGGTGTCATACTGGAAAATAGTGCTGAGGTATATGATGAACCAGCAACACAAACTGCAAGAAAAGAAAGAAATTCTAGAAGTGTTAGCCATATTTAGTTTCAGAACAGTTTCTGATGGTTCATTGTTCTGAACAAGTTTTGAGAGGTGACTGGTTTGCAGTAGACAGAACAGTTTCCGATGGTTTGTTGTTAGACACAAGTCCTGAGAGGTGACTTATTTGCAGTAAACAGTTCCACAGAGCAAAATATTCTTACTGTGTTGAGACGGAAAAAACATGTGAAATTGCTACAGAAAAGGTTTAATATTTATGGAGCAATTCTGGTTTCTGATTGGTTGGTAGCAGAACGTGAATTAATTCGATTTGTCAGTTCCTAGCAGCATCGTTTATAAATAGAATCACCCGGCTGTGTGGGATCATACCCCATTACACATCCAAAATATTGCAACAGAAATACACAGAAATTGAGATAAACACAAGAAAACAAGGATGGGAACAGCAGAAAAGTTCATGGAAAAGCTAAACCAGGAGTATATAGACAGACTTCACTTCAGTGACAAGAGTCAAAGACTTCCATTTAATGAGGAAAGACTCATTGTAGTCATTTAAGATCATTACTTACAAATGGCTTGAAAAAAATGTCTAGCCAACAATCAAATGGCTAGTGCATGTTTTACCACTCAGCAATCGAGAGTCCAAGCCACCTAATATCTTGATGCACAATCCTATTAGCTGATGGTCTTTAGACTGTCTGACAAAACAAAGTATGTAAATACCTATATTGGAAGATGTATGGAGAGATGCAACTTGACAGATCGATGACCAAATGGGAACATGAACCATCACTGATAACATCCAAAAGAAAAATGACTGTGTTCTATGATAAAGATATACAAGCGGGCAGATATGTAAAAGACAAGGCCATCAAGCCAGACATTGTAATAGGGAACAAGCCTGAAAGAACTGTGGTGATTATTGATGTTCCAGTCCCAAATAACTATGGCCTTAATAGAGCTGAACGGGAAAAGATAACAAAATATCAGGATCTAAAAAAATGTTTGAAAACATGGTCTCTGAGAGAAATACACAATGCACCGGGTGTGATAGTAGCAAGTGGCCTAATAAAAAAAATCTTAATAAAAACTTAAAATCAATCCCTGGTAGACCAAGCTGTGGCAAAATACAGATATAAAGGGAATAGCGTCTATTCTTAAAAGAATCCTCGGATATAAATCCAAATCATAATGAAATCAAGTGTTAGCTCCAGGATCTTGTGATCTTTTAAAACTGACTGAATTAAATTTTAAAAAAAGGAGAGAAATTTGAATACCTACTAGACACTATCTTCGTGTGTCTAAAGTTTCTCTGTACAAAGGTTTATCAGGACAACATGGCAAGAGGATACTTTCCACTGCAAGTAATCCTGACTAAACATTCTAAAATAACATAGCATTCAAAGCATAAATAATAGCCTTTTGGTATGAAACTTCACACTGGCTTTTGGCCCTCGGTCAATGAGAAGACAAACTAGCCAATATGGCTACTCCCGTATACAAACTTCAATGCAGTACACACATGAACTCTCCTTCTTCCACCATAATGCCTAATCTTTCATCAACGTCTCTACACAGGAATTCTTCTAAATACTAACTATACATTGTATCGATGTCAGCTCTATTACATAATCAAGTTACCTCAATTGATTTTTTCAATAAAAGTTTTAAAATAAAACTGTAGTGTTGTTTTCTTTAGGGCGACAATTTTATCCTTCCACCCTGTAGAAGGAGACTTCACACGTATTCATGAACCTATATAAAACTCCAATGGTCGTAAGAGAAATGCTCTGGTGAGCAATCAATAAATCAGGCAGAGAGGAATGACTTGTCTGTCTCGTACAATGTGCATATATGAATGCTTACAGTCACAACTTCAATGTCAAGGCTGGGGTTCACTAGAGATTTGTCAATAATCCTCTATATTTTTACTTTTTACTTGAAGGTAATATCAAAAAAGTTGAGGTTCGACTGTCTATGGGAATTACGCTATACTTATGGTTTAGTTATTATTGTTAAGTTCTTGGAAAAGTTAAGAGATAAGTTGAAACTATGAAAAATAAATAGTCTGGAAGTTAAAGGTTTGAGGGCGAATTTACTTAAAACAAAAGTAAGGGTGTTTTGGTTTTGGTTAATAATCCCAAAGAGACTCTGGTCAATATTCTTGTTCTGTGTGCCAAAAGGATGATAGATGCCTCTTGTGAATCTGCAAAAATGCAACAGCATGAAACGTAAGTAAGCATTTAACCTCAACGTAAAGTGTAAGAGGTGCATGACTGCATGTGACAGCTGCCTCATATTGACGATCGAGTTGGAAGTTCTTTTTTCCTGTTGAAGGTCGACCAGCAGCCATCTTCAGACAAAGATCACCAATGTTTGGACACCAAATGGACAGGGACAGGAGAGAGAGAAGAGAGGCCCTACAGATTGACCATTATTTCCAAAGCGGCTAAAGAAGCTCTTCAAAGGACAGTTGAAATCAATGCAGCCCGCAGGCAGATTGGTCAGTATGTGGGAAAATCGTCTACAAGTTCTCCAAACAGTCCACCTTTATTTATTTATAAAACAAAAACAAAAAAAAACTCATTGGACTTGTAATTTCAGTTTGTAGCGACCGCTACATATGGGTGCAACAAATCTTCAGCAGAAACATTTTCATAGCAAGCACGTAGATAAATTAAAAACAAATTAAACTCTAATTTTTATTTAATTATTTGGACTATTATCCTCATCTTCTAGTTGTTGTTTTCATGGCGTTTCGGCCAATTATTCCTCTGGCCTTCGTCAGGTTAACCACGACGGGATAGGAATGTCGAATCCTCCAACTACGTTTACAGCAATTACTGCCTTCAATAAAAAAAGAGTGTTGTCATCTCACCACGGTTTGGTCAATTTTATACAATTTGGTAAATTAATTTACTCATCTCCAAAATAATTCCAAACTAACTCAAAAATATATCAATCGGTCCAGATCAACAATTGGAACAACAATTGGATTTATAAGACCAAAAAAATCCCAACTTGGTTGGCCTTTGGGGTCCGTGGTGTAGTGGAATATCTACGATTCCAGGTGAGCGTGGAGCTAGAGGTAGCAGTTTCAATTCCACCCAAAGCCGGCCAGAAGATTAGTTGACCAACAGCCATTGAAGGCAGCAATTACTATGGATGTAGTTGAAGGATTCGACATTCCTATCCTATTGCGGTTAACCTGGCAAAGACCAGAAGAATAATTGGGCGAAACATGAAAACAATAACTAGATGATTAGGATAATAGTCCAAATAATTAAATAAAAATTATACAATTTACTCATCTCCAAAATAATTTAAAACTAATTCAAATCAGACTCTGTTGGAATTTTATTCCTATTTAATCTTTCTTCCTCTCCTTTTTACTTTTCTTCTTCTTTCTTACTCTTTTATCTGTGATGATGATGATGATGATGATGATGATGATGATGATGATGATTGTTGTATCACGCGACTGACCTGTACTCACTGATTGGTTTGGGAAGTTCCGGCTTTTTAAAAAATTTTTTTCTTTAAGATTTGCGTTATATTGCCAGTTGAGGTTTTGGCAAGTTGTGTAACGTGTGAACTTTGTCTCTGTCAAAAAAGATGTAAAAATTAGAAATACTCTCAACTGGACTTTAAAACAGTTGGAAATCAAGAAAGTTTGGAAATAAGCTAACTAAGTGAAGGTTATGTTTATCCACATGTCGTGACTAGGTTGAAGAAGAAGACATAAAAATCAGTAACATTCGTGCATCAGAGGGTAAAAGACAGAATATTTCTTCTAGGAATGAAGAAGTTGTTTAATGGCATACATGAGGTCAAAATGCTTTGAGGTTAAGTTTTGTCAGATTACAAATGGAAAGTCGCGACTTCGCTGTGCATAATAAGAAAGGAAATTCTGCCGAGTGAGGTGGTGGAAACTCAGCTACGAAAGAGACGAAATTACAGGAATTACCAAATGAACTTTGTTTGAATATTCGTGGTTTTATTTTCGTCTACAAGAAACTAATATGGACTTATTTACTCAAAGTCGAAAGGAGATATTATGACAATTAAGGGGAAGTAACTTATGTTGACTTATTTTCGTCTACACGTAAAAAGATAATGCGGTCGTTTATTGTAACAAACGCTTCACGCTTCAGTAAGTGACTTCTTTCTATCTATCACTCTTTCTTTCCTTCTTCGAGCATTATAAATTTCCTTATTTTTTTTAAATCATTTTTTTTCCACCCTTTTTTTCTCAATAAATTATTTTATCTTTTAGACTGTCGTTTCTTGCTTCTTTAAAGTTTTTAGGATTGCATTTTTTTTTTTTTTTTAGTAGTTTAGTAACTATATGACCCACGGAATAACCATCGTTGGGTTGGGCATAGCTGCAAATTTTCCGCATACCCCCCATAAATTTCACCTATGAAATGGAAAACAATCACTCATTACTTTTCTAGACATACTTATTATAAAATCCAATAATAAATTATCCTTCAAAGCTCATTGCAAAACTATACACAAAAATGGTTACTGTGGTGTATCTGCAAAGAAAATGAAGGGCTTACATGTGTTGCTCCATGTGAAAGAAGAGAGACAAAATGGCCGACTCATTTATGCACACAAAGTGCATGATGGGAAAGGCAGTGCATGATGAGAAAGACATTTTTTTTTTTTGAAGTAGGCCATAAAAGGGAGTGAGCAGATCATTAAGGTAGATTGGAGAAAGGAAAGAGGGGTGCCTTTCTGTTGGGTGAGCACTTTTAATCAGCCTACTTAGTTGGTAGACCACAAGCTATTTCGGCACAACACTTTGATGAACATAGCTGACTGGAGGTTAAGTGATCAAATGTTGAGGCCCTTTAGTGGAAAAGGGGATCTAGTTAAATGGCTAGACAAGTTAAAGATGGTGGCAAAGCTTCAGAAGATTGGAGATATAGTTAACTTGCTACAATTATATTTAGAAGGTAAGCCCTCATAATATACCAGCAAATGGAGGAAGAAGACAAAAGAAACCTTGCCCTGTTAGAACAGCGACTGAAATTAGTATTTGTACACGGACTTGGCAAGCTATCGAAGTTGAGATGGACTGATGAATCAGTCGATGTCTTCGACTCAGAGATTAGGAGACTGGCAGGATTGGCTGGTTATGTGGGGGAAGGAGCCTGGAAATGACTGTGAGATTGAACCTGGTGAATGGTTTCCCTGGAAGAAGTTTCTGTGAATCTGCAGAGAATAACAGGGATTGGTAACATGGAGGTGGATGATCTCTTGGTCCATGCTAGAGTTCTGGTTAAGTTCTGGATCAAAGGTCCAGTTGTGGCTGTGGCTACAAGCGGAAGTGCGTGCATAAGCCCCCCCCTTGGATGACAAGAGGCAGGTAGCAAGGAAACAGGAGGTTAGATTTGTCATCAAGTGCTTCTTATGTCAGGGTCCCTGCCTAATTAAAGACTGTAAGGAACCGAGACCAGAGATCACCTGCTATCATTGTGGCTTAGTGGGACACATCAGCAGAAATTGTGTCCACCTCCCGAGACCAGGGAAAAGAGTAAAGGGGAACTGTTGCACCAGTAGTTACCCCTTTCTGTACAGAAATGGCACCAGATGAATCATTGCCACAATTAGCAGTAGTTGTCAATGGGAAAAGAGGCATAGCCCTTGTTGACATGGGTTGCACCATGACACTGTTAGCAAGAAATGTTGCTAAATCATGGAGTGGAGCCAGCATTATCAGGACCGTGGATGGCAGGGAAGTGAGATGCCTGGGAGAGATTACAGGTTAAGTTATAGTGCAAGGTGTCCACATTGTGCTGTGAGTTCTTGTGTTGGATCGTCTGGCTGGTGGTGTTGACATGGTGCTAGGTATGAAGGCAATCAACCAGCTGGGAGACTACAGTGAGGGAAGACCAAGTGACTTTTTGATGCCTCGGCATAATAGGGATGGCAGGAGTAGAAAGTGGAGAGAACATCAAAGCACAAAAACTAGAGGCTTGCTACATCGAGGATGAGGATTTCCTAGCAAAGTGTGATGGTTAGAGGTGTATAGTGGAGTGACGATAGATCTATGAGCTGCCAAAACTTCAAAATGAAGTGGATTGCTATGAAAGCACATTGTAAGGAGAGAAGAAAAGAATTCGAGAAAGAAGTGGAGAGGTGGATAGAAGAGGGAATCCTGAAGTCTTGATCAGAGGAAGGAAGAGGAGTTCTGCCACTTACGGCAGTTGTTCAGCCTACCAAGAACAACGTTAGATCTGTACTGGACTTCAGGGAGCTAAACAAACACATAGGCTGCAACAGTGTTGCACTGGAGAGAGAATCGATGTAGGTGAAGAGGTCATGAGGAAATGGAGGAGGATGGAGTGGGCCACTAAGATGGTAGACCTGAAGTCGGCTTATTTGCAGATTCACATGGACAAAAAGCTTAGCAGTACTAAGTGATCCAGTACAAAGGACAACTGTATTGTCTGATGAGGTTGGGATTTGGGTTAAGTTCAGCTCTTAAAATCATGACTACTGTGAAGAAGGATTGTGAAGTGGACAGGGCTGCTAGTTCATGTATTGATGATATTCTTGCAGAGGTGACAGCAGAGAAGGTGAGAGATCATATTGAGGAATATGGATTAACTGCAAAATCAGCAGAGTTGTTAGACGGCAGAGCAGCTTTGGAATTGAAACTGTGGCAAGATGGAAAAGGAAACCTTGTCTTCAAACGAGGAAAGGAAGTACCTGAAGTTGGGACTGAATTGACAAAGCGAGAACTTTTCTCAATCTGTACAAACATGGTGTTGCTGAAATGTTGATCTTGGAGCGCTTGCTGATCTGATTGAAGAGTTCTAATTGAAGGTGCCTGTCAGGCTGGTCCCATAAGAAAAGAATAAGGTGGATATAATGATGCGAGTAAAAAAGGCCTGGTTGCAGGAGGGAAAGAGTGTGTCTTCTGTATGCTGTGCAACAGAGGAGGCTAAAGAATTGCATAATATGCACCACTTTGGTCACAAGTGGTCATTGTTCGTTGCGAGGGAAGTTAACCTAGAAATTACCAAGGAAGAAGTCAAGAAGGTAGTAGAAAATTGCAGGGAATCCTAGTCGATTGACCCCGCACCATCGATACATGAGGCAGGAGAACTACATGTGGTGGAGGACTGGAAACTTTTGGCCATTGATGTCATGCACTTTCGCCACAAACTGTATCTATTGATGGACCAAGGAGATTTGCTATCTGGGGAGAGATTAAGTCGGAAACTGTGTGGGAGATCGGAAAAGTTGTCGAGGAAGTATTTCTAGAGAGAGGGCCAGTTGCAGAGTTGTTGATGGACAATGGTTCTGCTTTTTGGTCGGAAGTTTCAAGGAGGTGTGTGATAAGTGGGGTGTATGGCAATTTTTTAGGGCAGCATATAGACCAAGTGGCAATGAAATAGTGGAAAGGCATTATTGTACCATCCAGGCTGCTGCAGAGAGAAGCTATGTCTCACATATGGAGGCAGTATTTTGGTACAACATGTTGCCAAAGACCAGACAAAATGAAACAGCAGTATCTCATAGCGCCATCTTTACTTATGAGTGGCAGCATCCTTACAACAAAATTGCAGGAGTTGAGGGTAAGCTACCATCAAAGTGGGTGATGAAGTGTGGGTGAAGCCTCCCAATGTGAAATGTACTACTCACTGGGGAAGGGGAGTAGTAATGAGGACAGAGTCAAAGAATAATGCAAGTGTAGATGGCATTCCCCGATATATCTTAGACTTGCATTGTGTTTCCCTGCCAGTGGATAATAATGGTTGTGAGGAGGAGGAGGATAAGGTTAAGATCCGTCAGCAAATAGTGTGCTCCAACTGGACATGGACTCACGCAGTGTTTCCTTACAGTCAGATGGGAATGACTGTAACAAACCTAAGAATTTCACCCCTCAAGAAGAAGTTGTCCAAAGGTCTCACCGTGAGAGGAGGAGACCTGCTTGGATGAAGGACTATGAGGTGTTTTATTGATCTTGGAGATCAGGGAAGCGTGTGGTGTATCTGCAAACAAAATGAAAGGCTTACCTGTGTTGCTCTATGTGAAAGAAGAGAGACAAAATGGGCAACTCATTTATGCACTTGGAGTGCATGATGGGAAAGGCAGTGCATGATGGGAAAGGCAGTTTTTTTTTTTTTTTTTTTTAAAGTAGGACAGATTGGAGAAAAAAGAGAGGTGTGCCTTTGCATTGGGTGAGCACTTTTAACCAGCCTACTCAGTTGGTAGAGCATGGTTACATACATTTCTACTCACTGCAACAAAGCAAAATGGTCTTGGTTTGTTACTTTTTCATCTCTCTCTCTCTCTCTCTCTCTCTCTCTCTCTCTCTCTCTCTCTCTCTCTCTCTCTCTATATATATATATATATATATATATATATATATATATATATATATATATATATAACTACTTCATTTACTCACATAAATTTATATACGAAAGTATACATTTATGCGTAAACTTTAAGTATTTACTTCAAAAGTGCTCAATACGTAGGTAGAGCTAATTAGTAATTTATAAAATATATATGGCGATTAAGCAACACTGAATATTCGGCGTTTCATCCACTATAGGATTCGTCAGGCTTATGAATCCTATAGTGGATGAAACGGCGAATATTCAGTGTAGCTTAATCGCCATATATATTTTATAAATTACTATATATATATATATATATATATATATATATATATATATATATATATATATATATATATATATATATACTCGGGTTTTTTTTATTCAAAAGTAATGGACTAGTGAATTCAACGAGGTTGTTAGATAGTGCTCAATAAAAAGAGCTGATAATACTTGTTTATTGTTATATAAACATGCTCACATCCCGCTGCTACAAACTGCCACTTGTTTCAATCAAACAACAGATATCATCAGGCAGCGACTTGACTATTCATTATTCATTGAACATTTGAATAGTCAAGTCGCTGCCTGATTATATCTGTTGTTTGATTGAAACAAGTGGCTGTTTGTAACAGCGGGATGTGAGCATGTTTATATAACAATAAACAAGTATATATATATATATATATATATATATATATATATATATATGAAATAAAATGAAATATGAAATAAAATATCGTCGGATTTAATCCAGCTCAACAATCATATATTTAATCCAGCTCAACAATCATATATATATATATATATATATATATATATATATATATATATATATATATATATATATATATATATATATGCGAAATAAATGTTACAAAAAGTAAGTAAACTATCTGGATAAGTTTTTTGGGTTTTAACTTATTTTACAGTGGTTTTTTTTTTTACTTAAAAATAAAAGATGTACTACCTTATTATATTTCCACCAAAGATTACTTTTCACAACGATTGGTCACATTTATTGGATATGTTGCTATCAGTATTTTGTTTAATTTTCGATTTTTGAACAATTATCGAAGCTCTACTATAGAACAATAACATAATGTTGTTTTTTTGTTCTAGCTCGACATGCTTTAGAGTACACAAAAGATATCCAGGTAGGTAGAAGAGTAACTTAGCTTGCTTTTGATAACATTTATTTATTGTGACTTAATTTTTTTTTTCTTTTTTTACGTTGTTTGCTGTTCTGGAAAATCTGTATTAAATGTTTTCCCCATGCACGTTTCTTTCGCCCTATTAATTTTTAATATTACCTATATAAACCATACACAAGCAAACGGGACAAAATTTCATGCTACACCGTGTAGATAATTTTTATTGTCTTAGAAAGTGGGAGAGTTCAGTGAAGTCGACCAACAGAATACCAAAGTCTGTGACACCACAAGATTTCGTGAAACGCGTAAGTATTCATTCCTTAATTAAGTCAAGTTTCTAGATTCAAGTTGAAGGAACATTGAAATTTCGAAGTTTTTTTTTCTTCTCCTAGCCCTAGTCATATTTCGATAGGATAATATGCATTTTATTGCCAGAATAGATGAGAACGTTGGCTAGTTTTATTTTTTCTGATTCAGAAAAATGTTTTATTTTAAAGGATAATTAGTTATCTTTACGATACGACGCCCCTCCAATTTATTTCAGATTGCGCCTCTCCAGGTTAAGAATGGTTGTTCTAAATGATTACGATATTATTTAGAAAAGTCCTTTTTTTTTAATAATGAGAAGCTTAAATTTTTTTTTTTTTTTTTTTACTATTTTGTACTTTCACCTAACAGTGTTTGTATTACTGTACACATAGATTCGAAAAAGTTGTCAAAAAACAAATATATAACAAATAAATGTTATCAAAGGCAAGATAAGTTACTTTTCTGCCAAACTGGATATATTTTTTTGTGTTTTTATTCAATGTAACATATTTATTCAGCTCGAAAAACATACAGTGTTTACCAATGTATTCGAAAATTCAAGATGGCGTCTCACACCCTCTTTAACACCGTAAGTTTGGTAAAAGGTGTTATAAATAAAAAAAAAACATACAAAATACTATTAAAAACCCGCCGAATATATGTCAACCTATGTCACGGTAACATATATTGAGCGAGTTTTTTATTTATAACATCTTTTCCCACACTTACCGTGTTAATGAGAGAATCAGACGCCATCTTGAATGTTCCAATACATTACAT
This sequence comes from Euprymna scolopes, assembly GCF_053919585.1. Classification (NCBI taxonomy): domain Eukaryota; kingdom Metazoa; phylum Mollusca; class Cephalopoda; order Sepiida; family Sepiolidae; genus Euprymna; species Euprymna scolopes. The sequence continues at coordinate 50,411,492 of NC_136502.1, forward strand.
CGGTAAACACTGTATGGTTTTCAATCTGAATAAACATGTTACATTGAATAAAAACACGAAAAATATATACAGTTTGGTAGAAAAGTAACTTATCTTGCCTTTGATAACATTTATTTGTCATATATTTGTTTTTTGACAACTTTTTCGAATCTATGTGTACAGTAATACAACCCCCACCTAACATTTTGATAAACAAAGATACAATAAAAATAAAACAAATAAAAACGAAGCAAAAGTGAATTGGAAACACGGCAATATGGGCTTTCGTAGGCTGATTAGCCAAGATGGTCGATTGATGCTGACGTCATATGCTAATTTAAAATGCGAAATGCGAATATAGGAACGAAATGTGTGGTGCTTTAGCAGTATCAGAATTTTGGGGAAATTTTCAGGCGAGTCGCCATTTTGAATATACACCTATATTTCTATCAGATTTTAATAATAGTAAAACGTAATTTAAACCCGTAAATTTTATTTCAATAAAACGAGCAAAGACCAAATTTTAATATCATAAAAGCTTTAATAGAGAAATAAACAATTTTATTTATTTTTCCTTCGATTTCTTCACTTAACATTACACGGATTGTTGAACAATAACATTACTTGAATCTTACGATAATTATTTTAACGGCAAAATAAAGAACTTACCTGGTTAATGAGTAAGATATGCTTTCTTTTAATCTTCCTGTATGAGAATTTATTCATATTTATGTATTATAATCCATGTATTTTTTAAATGGAAGGATTTTTCCAATACACATCGCGACCACGCGTGGCTTTCAAGCAACTTGTAACGACACCGGAAGTGAAAAATTATCTCTTACTTATGTACGGAGGCCTATAAGTGTAAAAAAAAACACTAATTCAGAAACCTTAATAATCTCGATATTGGATTATATTCCTTCAAATTTTCCACTTTTAAAGGTTTTCGGAGGCACTGAAAACAGAAATAACCATTTATATATACGGCAAACGAAACTAGTAGTTTCCAAGATAAAAAATTTTACAAATGGTCACAAAGTGGGGGGTCACCTTTCTATAATGATGTGACGTCAAATGGGCACCCACTTTATGGCCACATTGCAATGAACAGATTTAAGGGAGATAACTTGTCCTTTTTTTTTATTTTTGTGCCTTTACGCTATCGTAAATAAAAAACTGGGAGTTTTCATTTTTTCATTAACACGAATTACGATATGACGCAGATATGCAATGTTATTTTTTTTTTTAATATCTTAAAGAAATACCTGAATTTTTTTTTTATTATACTATAAATCTGCATTATCCGATTTCGTCTTTTTTTTTTATATCGAAAAAAATGAAACCAGGAATTAAATATAAAAATATAAACTGATCGACCATTAATTACTGGAACATTCTAAACAAAAATTAAGCTTCCACGTAAAAAAAAACAAAACAAAAAAAAACACGTGGTTATCGAAAAAAGAAGGATTTAAATTTTGGACTTTACCGGTAAATTTACAGATAAGTGATATTTTTTGTTGTTTTAAATTTGAGTATTTTATTTATTCATGTTTTATCTTCAATTTGTGATATATAAAACGTGCCGAACAAAATTAATTATTAAAATTCTCATAGACATTCCAAAATGGGGGGGGGTGAATTTATAAAACAACATTTGTCTAAAATATTATATTTAGTTTATCGGAAAGAGCATAAAATTTTACATTCACCCTGAAAAAAACGTAACAATTGAACGAATAGGAAAATTTTGATAGATTTTTAAAGTTTAAAAATTGAAAAATATTCATCTCATAAAAATCAATTGATTTCACTACGTAACAAAATGGCTTCCCAGAGCGCACGCACGCACTTTGTAAACAATGTTTTTTAAACAATGAAAAATAATATTTCTATTATTTTTTAAACAACTTAAATAGTTTATTTTGGAAGCATATTCTATAAAGAAAATAAATAACACACTTTAGAAAGAGAAATTACGAGTTTTCTATATTTTAATCGCAGTTTTCTGTTAGGGGTGTCAAAAATTCCCCCAAAATTCTGATACTGCTAGTGGTGCTTGTGCACTTTTGCCACCGCACAATTTTTTAAATAGCTTTTTTTCGGGTTAAATTCCAGCTTCACGATATTTATTTATTTTTTATTAAATTGTTAGATGGAAGTACAAAAATAGTTACAAAACAGCCTCCCCATGTTAAGAATGGCTTTCAAAATAATAACATTATTATTGAGCACGGTGGCAAAAGTGCACAAGTACTAAATGCATGTTAATAGTTTTTGACGCAAAAAAATAGTTAAACGACTTTTTCGTGTCTTCTCTTTTTGCAGACATTTTTTAATTTTTTACCAAAATCTTTTGTGTTTAACGAGAATTTGGATAAAAGAAAACAAGACAGCAAATAAAAAGGAAGTTATAACTACGTTTTTATTAAATGGGTTCACACGATTAGTTTATTTGTATAATTTAAATTAAAATATTGGAGAAATATTTTAATTTTTAACTTTTGTAGTGAATAATACATAGCTTACCTGGGTGTAGCTGCCAGAGGTGAGGATGCTCTTCCAACAGCCAAGAAGAACAATAGCCTTGTGGTTATTTATACTAATAGAGTAATGTAATTGTTATAAAAACCTTTCTCTTTTGTGAAGAGTCACTTCATTCCTTTATTTTATGTTACTGTGGTTACAAGACCTGAGAAGAAGGTCGCGAAGAAGATTGTATTTTTTTTGCAACCTCACTTCAGGTTAGCTACTCTCAGTTATATGATTTTTTTTCAACACTTTTTAAGAATAACATTTTAAAAACGTAGTTGCAACTTTTCTTTAACTTCGGAAATAAGATGAGATAAAATGAGTGCAGCTTTAGGTGCATCAAAATTTTTTGGGAATTTTTGACACCCCTAACACGAAACTGCAAATAAAAGTGAGTTGTTTATTTTCTTTATGGAATATACTTCCAAAATAAACTATTAAAGTTGTTTAAAAAATGATAGAAATATTTTTTATTTAAAAAAAAAGAGTGTTTACAAAGTGCCGATGCGCCTTCATGCAGCCATTTTTTTTACGTAATGAAATCAAGTGAATTTTATGAGTTAATTTTTTTTTTTCAATTTTTAAACTTAAAAAATCTATCAAAATTTTTTGGTGCTAATGCAGAGAGTGATCCGCGCTATTTTTTAAATCGTATTTCCACGTTTAATTAAAGTTTTATGATATGTTTTTTATTCAATTGTAAGGTTAAAGTACAGATTAGGTACAAAACACTCTCCCCTCCCCATGTTAAGAATGGCTTTTTAAATAATGTTATTATTTCAGCAAGGATGACTTTCTGCATGAGTACCAATTTTTCTATTGGCTAAATTTTTTGCGATATTTTCAAGGTCAATGTGAAATTTTATGCTCTTTCCAATAAACAGAATATAATATTTTAGATAAACGTTTTTTTTTAAATTCACTCCCCCATTTTGAAATGTCTATTAAAAAGTAAATAATTAATTCATGTACCAAAGTTTTATATATCACAAGTTGAAGATAAAAGATCAATAAATAATATATTGTAAATTAAAACAAAAAAAGAAGTGGTTTTTGGAAATTTACCTGTAAAGTCCAAAGTGTAAAACCCTTTTTTTAAAAACCACGTTGATTTTTTTTTTAATTAGAAGCCTATGTTCTGCTTATATTGTCCAGTAAGTAATGGACGCTGACGACAATTTTTTTTATTTCATTCAATATTTTCTTTTTTTAGATATTAAAAAAAAAATTCCCTCGATAAAGAAGAATGAAAATATAATAAATAAAATATTTATGTATTTCTTTGAGAAAAGAAAAAAAAAATTTGAGTTTTTTTTTTAAGGCAAAAACTTATAAGTAAAATTTGACTATTTTTAAACTATGGTATGGGAACACATATTTCTTTAGGCACAAGGCTAGATGGCTAACGCAAATGTGTAGTTTTTATTGCCTTCTACCCATCCGTAGTTCTAAACAAGGACAAACCGCTACTTCCGGTCTTTCAATAAAGATGTAAAAATGCTTGCGTGATCGCGCTTTTTTTCAAACAGCCATTTAAAAAATTCTTTTATTTAAAAAATGAATGGAATTTAAAATATAAATATGGACAAATTCTGAACAATGAAGAATGGAACTAAACATTCAATAGTATTTTTTATAGGTAAGTGATTTTTTCGAATTTATATCGATTTTTTTTTTATAACCGAAGTAAGTAAAATTTTGTTGATTTTCTTCAAATCTTTTTTTAAAGAAAACCGATTTAAAAAAACAAATATAGCATAATTTGCTATTAAACCTGTTAGTTTTTATTTTTAATTTGGTCTCTGCTCCTTTAATTGAATAAAAAATTAGGGGTTGAATTACATTTTTCAAGTAGTTATAAGCTTGTCAAGATAGGAGGTCGAATTATTCAATTTTATTTCATACATTCGTAAGATTGGTTTCTGACACTGCTAATGCAGCTTAGATAAGTAGGTCCTGCAGACGAGCCCCATTCTGAAAGATCTGAACAGTTATGTCACGTGACATGTAATACTGGTGCTTCTACCATTATTGACCCTTTTTACGTTGACTTTTTGTTGCAATTATTTGTTTTCACTAGTTCGTTATGTTTCACTTATGTTTATAGTAATAAATGTTCGAAATTTCTTTGAATTTTGTCTTTCTTTAATTCTTTGAATTGTTTTTTATTTTTATTTTTTTACTTTTAGCTTAACTTGCTTTTATATTTCACCATTTCGTGTTTTAGTAATAAATGCTTCCCCACATTAAAAACCGACCTTGTGTCTAACTCTGCTCTCGTGGGGAGGCAAGTAAATGGGAAGTAATATGGCGGCTGAAAAACTTTTCATAACATATTTAATATGATGTACAAGAATTTTATTAACTACTTTAAAGGTAATCTTTATTTATCTTAATGTGTTTCGAAATTTCTTTGAACCTTTTTTCTTTCTTTAATTCTTTCAATTAAAAAAAAATTTATTTACTTTCAGCTTAACTTGCTTTTAAATTTCGTTTTTTAGTAATAAATGCTTCTCTACATTAAAAACCGACCTTGTGTCTAACACTGCTCTCGTGGGGAGGCAAGTAAATGGGAAATATTATGGCAGCTGAAAAACGTTTTTCGACTCCAATAAAGGCATTACAATAGATTTAAACCCTGAAGAATTTCCGCCATGCACACTTGTGGTTATAAGTTAATAACTAGCCACTACTTGTGTTTCAAACTTTAAAAAAAAAGCGCTTTAAAATAAAAAAAAAAACACTAAAGCTTTTTTCGTTTTTTATCTATTTTTGGAAGGGTGGTTTGAGGCGCCCCTATTATCCCAAAGAACCAGCTATGTAAATACTTTGCAATATTTTTCAATAATTATTTACAAAAAATTTTCTTTACAATCAATTTTCATTTAAAATTAAGAAATTATTTTCTAAAATATTTTGTTTATATTTTGTTTTTAAGTAAAATTAAGAAATTAATTTTAAAAATATTGTTTATATCCATCTTCATTCAAAAGGGTTACTTTTCGGTAGGTTTATCAGCTGTTAACCTAAATTTTCTGAATGTCAGAACGTGGCTTGTCTGCAGGACCTACTTATTTAAGCTGCACCAAAGTTGGTAGTATTTATTTTAGCTACATGCACTAATATAGCTGAAAGTGAAAGGGGGACATGGTTTTGAAAGCTATCTTATAAGTTTTTTTTTAAAAGTTTTTTTTTAAAGTTTTTTTTTTAGGTTTCTGATTACTTTTTAATTGTATTTGAAAGATTAAAGCCTAAAGTTAATCTCTAAAAAGAAATAAAATATTTTTATTTGTAAAAAAAAAAAAAAAAAAATCATAATAAAAAATGTTTTAACGACAGTGGTGGAAAGGGGAAATTAAGCTAAATTTAGAAATTAAATAAATTCTTTGTGAAAATCCCTTAGTTTTCTGGGACTCTTAAAGATAATTCATAGTCTTAGGATATTGAATTAAATAATAAAAAAATAAGCCTTGTACAAAAAAGAAGCTTAATTAGCCTTCAAAAGCGAGAGTTTAGTAACAGTTTCAGCCTTGCACAATCCAAATGAAAAGTTGTCATGCATAAGTTTTACAGAAGCTGAAAATATCAGAAAGTCAATATTATAAAATTAATGGAGAAATTGAAACATTGTTATATTCATTAATTTAGACAATCATATTTTTTGCAATAAAAAGGAATTTATTGTTTAATTTGAATATTTATTCATTTTTTTACATGATGACTCCATTTATTCTCAAATGTGTTGTAATGATGAATTAAATTAATACTTTTTAAATTAATGTAAAAAGTGCATTTTAAGCGTGAAAAAAGTAATTTCAAATTACACTGACAATTTATTCATTGAAAAAATAAGCAAAAAATAATTTATTAATAATTAAAAATAGTGATGAAAATGTACATAAAAAACACAACCCAATTTAGAGTATGGGTTGGTTTTGCATATAAATTAAATGTAAAATGAATACCCATTCCAGACCAGATAGCGTTTTTCAGGACACATAAAAATGTGTACTTTAAATCTCCATTTTCTTAATTTCTTGGAAATCAATCGTGTGTGTATTGGGGATATTTTTTGCTGAACATGTACAGTCTGTGATATTTTTTTTTTCTGTGTCAAGTTTTCATGGTGCTTTTATAGGTATGTGTTTTGCTTAAGGGGGGCTGTAAAAATTATGCATTAAAAGATATAAAGATGTGATCACATTATCAGCCAAGTTACAATCTCTGTGGCAATATTGCATCCCTGTTCCTGTTTTCCTGAATGGAATGTTGTCTGATGAACTTGTAGCACTCATCCCCTCTCAATGTACATACTGCAAACTAATCCAACAAGCAGCAAAATCCCACCTCTTCACCATTGAAGTCCATAGATGCAAGAAAGCATTCTACTTTAATAGTTTTTTTTTTTTAATCTCAGACAGAACAGACCTTGGACTGGAATTCTCTGTCTGTTTCTTGCTTCCTTGACTACTAATGTGCAGAAGTTTAAATGTACAGTGAACAGTCATCTCACCTCTCAACTTCCCACAATTTGTTCTTAGACAGGATCTCAAATAGTAGCCCCTTGTGTCCAAGTGGCAATATGCATTAAGTTGAAAAGCAGTAAATAGAAAAAATTAATAAACAATTACATTTTTTATGTGAATGAAATTACCTATGCCTCTACCCCCACCCCATCACTACATGAGAATTACTGTTAGTCTAATCCCAATTCTCAATGCAGTAGTTTAAAAATTGTATTTTATTTTTAAAAGATGATGACATGCTGAACGTTATAGTAGTAAAATCGATTCATGAATATGTGTTAATAGGCAAAACAACCTTTCTAACATTAAATTAGTATATTAGACCCATTACAATTTGGCAATATGGTCATTAAAAAAAAGTGGGAATTGAAACATTGTGCTTTGATTGTAAAAGCTGCTGTAAATACCAGGGTTGCGGAGTTGGAGTCGGAGGGAGTTGGAGGTTTTAGCTGGAGTCAGAGGCGAAGTCGGATTTCTAAAAGTACTAGGAGTCGGATTTTTTTTTATCCTACTCCGACTCCTTAAGTCCAAAAAAAAAATTTTTTGAAATGGTTTTCCAGACACTATTTCAACTACAGACTCAGAGGGAACTTGCGATGAAGAGGATTTTGAAAAGCTTTTGGATCCAGAAGATCATAAAGCAAGGTCAAAGTGGTGTAAGCTACAGGAAACAGCTAAAACACTATCTTCAGTGAATAAAGCCTTAGCAAGTTTCAAGCTAGACTTTCATGCTGCATTACAGCAAGTAGAACAACTAGATAGAAAGTCTAAGTTAAATGTTCATGAAGCTATAAAACAAACGTTTTTATAAATATTTTAATTGTTTTAAAAAAATCTTTTTTATATAACTTACTAGTGTTTCATGTTTATTAGTGTAGCAAGTAATAATTACTGCTCGTTGGGAAATTTCAATTCAGTCACAAAGTTACCCTTGACTTCTTAGGCTAGCATATTACTTCAAGGCCACTAACAGTTAACATCAGAATCAAGACTTGAAAGAAATTAAGTGCCTAAAATACCATGATAGTGGGCATTTATAGCAAACAGTCAGAGAGTATTCGATAACCTGAATGTGGAATGTTGTATTTATGCTCAAGTTGACCACTTTTTCTTTATTCTCTCTCTCTTCCTCTCTCTCTCTAATTTATTAATGATTACACACTGAGCCTGGTCAGTCTTAAAAAATAAGCAACCATTTGAGAATTCCAGGTGCTGTATGTGTTCTCTACTTATCTTGATATTGTTTCCAGTCGTTCTGGACTTCTCCTTGCAAGTGGACTCAAGCAGTGCTGTGATTGGGGATTGCACAACCATTGCCTCACAATTACGTGTGCAGCTACTCTTACAGGGGGTATCCATCGTTTCTTGAGAATAAACGAAGGTATCTACTTCCATTTATTAATACATTTGAAAGATGGAAATCTGTGTTAAATTCAGCTTTTTAAAATTCTTGCTTTTTAAAACGTTTCTTAACTTTCCTAGCAGGACAGAATTTTGTTTTACATGCAGAAGGGATAGGTTTGTCTGAGCTGAACATTTTTAATCATCTATCATATCGAAAGTTTCTTTGTATGAAATCAAATAAGCCCAACATTATGAAAATGTGGGTTAGGCTCAACATCTTGCTGAATCTCTCTTACATTCTGAAGCCACAGTGGAATAATGAAATGTGGCACCTTGCTTTCAACACCTTTAAAACCAAGCACCACTCCTTTCACCACTAGAACTCAGAGCCTTATTTTGCCCCAGTCAAAATGAATGGCTGTCCCATTAAAGAAGCTTCTTGTTTTGACAAGTTCCTTGGACTAATTTCATGCCAGAGCTAGAATATAAGGTTTATATTAAATCTGTTATTAAGATTGCTTGCAAAATGGTTGAATCATCCCATCGCTCTAGAAAGTACTTGACTCCTAATGCAATGTAACTATTTTAAAAAACTTTTTATATACTCCCTAGATTATAATATCTACAATTTGCAAACACACGTCATATTTACATCGACTTTTATAAAATTCACGTTATTCATTCCTCTCGTGTGTTTGTTTGGCTTTTTCGTATAAAAGCGAAACTAATCAAAAATGAAGGCAGCTTTCCAGCTTTTTGTGCCGGGATGTCCAGAAAGCAATCAGCTTTGATCAATGTGGGGGGAACCCTTCGTATCAGACAATTGCTATTCATTTGGACACTCCCTTTTTGTGGGGAGCTGGTTTCCCCAACATCGTGAGGAAACAAATAAATGAAACGGTGGAAAGCTGAACTGGCTTGACCCAAGGTTTGTTTCTGCAAGTCAACTTTTTGATTGACATCGCTAAATTTGAATGCTTTTCACTTCCTATGGCTTCGTAGTGTAGTGGTAAAAGTTCATGTTTTCTTCCGCCTTCTTTTCTGCCTTCGGGTTTGTCGTGGGTTTGAGCCTCCTTCCCTACTAACACTTTTTTCTTTTCTTTTACACCTCCAAACACCCAGACAATGTCGGGTACCCCAGCTAGTATTCTGATAAGCGAATGTGGGTTGAGGAAGATTTAGTTTAGTGAATCCTACTGAATCTATGAAAGATTATTTCCAGACCAAATCTTTAATTCTAATTTTGATTAAGTCTTTTAAATTATTTTTACCTAATTATCTTAATCTGTTTCCCATTTTTATATGTCAATGTCAGTCTCAAATCACTTTTTACAAGTTTTAGCCAAACAGTTTACAATCTTTTGAGTGCTTGCTAGTTAGCTGATAGCACATGCATGAGTGAAGCAGTTCTTGCTGTGTAAGATACCAACTTTGGTTGCTATTATCATGGTATTATATAGTTGGGACCCTATGCCAGCAAGTCATAATTGAGTTAGCTAGTGTGAATTTTGATAAGGGTCATGTAAGTACATGTCAGGATAATCTGGTTGCAAAAACAGTGTACCCAGAGGCAGGTGACATGATTTGAAGTGTAGGTCAAATCTTGGATTCTCCAGATAAAACATGTCAAATGGTATGAGGATATGATGTGTCACATTTTAGAACAAAGCCGTGATCATTGGTATAATGCAACTGTGCATGATAAGTTCTAGTTTATAACTCCAATGAGTAACAGGGCTATGATCTCAGCAAATGATGTTAAAGTGGGATTCTGCTATTTTTTATTATTTTGCCTCTCACCAGGAATGACGACATATCAGCCCGTTGGGTGAACCTGTTGCATTTTCACATTGTGAAGGTTTGGGAGCTCTGGAAATTTTCTTTCTTCCATTTTTGGCTTACAATGAGGTGTAGATGGCTGTCGGTTTGAGATTACAGCTCCATCACTCATTGGAGTGGCGAACTAGGACTGGTCACCTCCAGCATCACTTTATAGTGGGACATGGCTAATAACATAAATAATCCAGGGAAAATTGTCACTTCTGTGTATGTCCATTGTCTCTCAATCCTTAAGTTAGAAAACTAAGTTAAGATAAACTGAAAAGCAAATAATTGGTTACATGTGCTCTCTCTTTCTATGAGAAAACTCTCTCTACTTTATAACAAAATCTGAATTAGAAAGCCATGTACCTTCTCACATTGAAAAGAGATCTTGTAGTTGTGAATTGTGTACCTTATCACCTTGAAAACTCAATTTCTTGTGTCATTTCATAAAACTAACCCATTCTTACTTAATCAAAGCAGAGGAAGTTCCATATTACACACTCTGCAAATAACAAATGACCATAAAACATCTACTGACGGAGTGTAGAAGATATAAACACATCCAGAAGAGATATTTCGGAACCGAAAGCATTAGAAGTGGAGCCTCAGCAGATTTTAGAATATCTAAAAGAAACAAATTTATTTAAACACCTATAAACTAATCTAGTAACATTCTATTCTAGAAAAACAAACTTTTTGGAAAATTTAAAGAATCTTGCTTCTGAAGATAAACTTTATAAGAAATTTAAAACTTCCTATGTCAATAAAACTTTTCTTGGCATTAAATGACCCCTACAGGTTGAAATGCCATTAAGCAAACACACTCACTCACTTACTCTTGTGTCATTCATTCATGAAAATTTTATGTCATCTTTCAAAAAAATGATTACGGCCCGCGTTAAAAGATGACGGGAAGAAGCAATAATCAAAGTAAAACGAGCATGTGCAAAAACCCTGTGCATATCTGTATAAACATGAACTATTTGATTTATCTGATTTCTTGCTCCTTTATGAGCGAGAACATTATATGTGTGATCGCTCGTTAGTGAAAATATAACCATATTTTGTGCATTGTTCTACTTCATGTGTGCTTTGAAAGCTACACATGACTGTTATGCAATATTGGCAATCAGATAAGATCAGATGAACTTATATCATTATGTTATTATATTATATTATTGTATTATTATATCATTATATTATTATATCATTATATTATTATTGTATTATTATATCATTATATTATTATATTATTGTATTATTATATCATTATATTATTATATTATTGTATTATTATATCATTATATTATTGTATTATTATATCATTATATTATTATATCATTATATTATTATTGTATTATTATATCATTATATTATTGTATTATTATATCATTATATTATTATTGTATTATTATATCATTATATTATTATATTATTATATCATTATATTATTATATCATTATATTATTATTGTATTATTATATTATATTATTATATCATTATATTATTATATCATTATATTATTATATTATTATATCATTATATTATTATATTATTATATTATTATATTATTATATCATTATATTATTATATCATTGTATTATTATATTATTATATCATTATATTATATCATTATATTATTATATTATTATATCATTATATTATTATTGTATTATTATATCATTATATTATTATATTATTATATCATTATATTATTATATCATTATATTATTATTGTATTATTATATCATTATATTATTATATCATTATATTATTATATCATATTATTATATTATTATATCATTATATTATTATATTATTATATCATTATATTATTATATTATTATATCATTATATTATATCATTATATTATTATATTATTGTATTATTATATCATTATATTATTATATCATTATATTATTATTGTATTATTATATCATTATATTATTGTATTATTATATCATTATATTATTATATTATTGTATTATTATATCATTATATTATTATATCATTATATTATTATTGTATTATTATATCATTATATCATTATATTATTATATTATATCATTATATCATTATATTATTATATTATTGTATTATTATATCATTATATTATTATATTATTATATTATATTATTATTATATTATTATATCATTATATTATTATATTGTATTATTATATCATTATATTATTATATTATTATATTATATCATTATAGCATTATATTATTGTATTATTATATCATTATATTGTTATATTATTGTATTATTATATCATTATGTTATTATATTATTATATCATTATATTATTATATTATTATATCATTATATTATATTATTGTATCATTATATCATTATATTATTATATTATTATATCATTATATTATTATATTATTGTATTATTATATTATTATATCATATTATTATATCATTATATTATTATATCATTATATCATTATATTATTATATTATTGTATCATTATATCATTATATTATTATATTATTATATCATTATATTATTATATCATTATTATATTATTATATCATATTATTATATCATTATATTATTATATCATTATATTATTATATTATTATATATAGATGCTATGCGTCAAGCTATAGAAACAAATTCAACAAGTAATCTCACAGTCCAGTATCGTTTATCTTCAAAACTTTGACAAAAAATGCTGAAAGTGCCACATTTACAAAAATATTAAACTCAGTATTTTGTTTTCGTATACGACTAATTTTAAATAATGTATGGCATGAATAAACTCTCTTATTCATTCGCAGGTAACAGAAACAATGGAGAAAACGGAAAGTGGACATTGCATATATGGATGGAACAGAAAACTTTTTGTTAAGTTGGAAATAACAATGAATTGTAAAGCATGAAATTCATCATTTATAGAAACATCCATTTTGAAGGTATTTACAAATTTATGATTTAAAAAAAACACTACACTTGAGGCGTTTTTTTGCTAAACTTTTTCACACAGAACTTATTTTAAACGAGAGAATTTGATACATTCTCTCTCCTTTTGAAATATGTGACATGCCATTCATAGTGAAATCCAGTGTAAAAGTAAACATGCAAAAGGACACCGGGAAAAAAGCTCATATTTGTCAAGTTTGTGGTTTATCATGTATTTCGAGATCTCATTTACGGACACATATGCGAAGACACACTGGAGAAAAACCTTTTTCTTGCGAGGTGTGTGGCTCATCATATCAGACGAAAGGTGCATTAATGATACATGTGCGTAACCATGCTGGAGTGAATCCTTATTCTTTTAATGTGTTTAACTCATACTTTACAACAAAATCTGAATTAGAAAGCCATGTACCTACCCACATTGAAGAGCGACCTTATAGTTGTGAACTGTGTACCTTATCATTTGCAACACAATCTGAATTAGAAAGCCATGTACCTACCCACATTGAAGAGCGACCTTATAATTGTGAACTGTGTACCTTATCATTTGCAACACAATCTGAATTAGAAAGCCATGTACCTACCCACATTGAAGAGAGACCTTATAGTTGTGAACTGTGTACCTTATCATTTGCAACACAATCTGAATTAGAAAGCCATATACCTACCCACATTGAAGAGAGACCTTATAGTTGTGAACTGTGTACCTTATCATTTGCAACACAATCTGAATTAGAAAGCCATGTACCCATCCACATTGAAGAGAGACCTTATAGTTGTGAACTGTGTACCTTATCATTTGCAACACAATCTGAATTAGAAAGCCATATACCTACCCACATTGAAGAGAGACCTTATAGTTGTGAACTGTGTACCTTATCATTTGCAACACAATCTGAATTAGACCATCACATACCTACCCACTTTGAAGAGAGACTATATAGTTGTGGCATATGCAGCTCCTCATTTCAAACAAAAGGTGCATTAATGTTACATGTGCGTAACCACACCGTGACGAAACCTTATTGTTGCAACATGTGCAGTTCGTCCTTCATCAGTAAAGATAACTTAAAGGCACACATGCAAAAACACACTGCAGGCATTCAAACTCCTTCCAAGGAGAAAGCTTTTTTCTGTCAAGTGTGTGGCTCATCATTCAAAGATGAAACACATTTCACGGTGCACATGCGCAAACACACGGGCGAGAAACCATATTCATGCAAAGTTTGTCAATTACTTTTTTCAACAAAGTCGGCGTTAAAGACGCACGTACGGATTCACAACAGAGAGAAGCCATATGCATGCGAAGTGTGCGGCTCATCATTTTCACAGAAACCGCATTTAAATCTGCACATGCGAACACACAACGGAGAGCCAAGTTATGAATGTATAGTGTGTGCATCACCTTTTCAAAACCAAGCGGTATTAAAAGAACACATGAAAGCTCACACCAGGAAATAAAAAGAAAAAACCGGAATCTTAGAAATTCAATCATTCCAATAATCACAGGATTTCCCAGTTTCATGAAAAAAAATTAAAAATCTACTGCATTGAGGTTATGGTGTCATAGATAAAGTACTTGGTAAAATTCAGTTGTAAAGTTACACTCTTCTGTAAGTTGAAGGTTCAAAATACAATTGAGAATTACTTTGGACTTCTACCCAGTAATGGCTGATTGAGCATGCTACCCCTGTAGATTAAATAAAGGGTTCCTTTCGAAATTCTGTATAGATTTCCAAGTTCTGCAGAAAGATTCCTGAGTTTGACAAGATATAGCTAAAGAAGATCGGAGATTAGATTGACTGAAACATTATGAAAATAATATTCAAGATGATAGCAGTAGTCTTAAGAATCCAAATAATACAACTGCCTTGTTGACATTTTGCTTGGTAGACACAATCTTAAATAATAACCCTTTACATTCTATGTGGAAATATGCTTTGTTTTTGGGGAAAAGGAGTAAAAGAGATACTTGATGAATAATTGACGGTCAAAGGGAAATCCATACAATTGCATTTAAAG
The DNA here is from genome assembly GCF_053919585.1 of Euprymna scolopes. NCBI lineage: Eukaryota > Metazoa > Mollusca > Cephalopoda > Sepiida > Sepiolidae > Euprymna > Euprymna scolopes. The sequence continues at coordinate 50,426,657 of NC_136502.1, forward strand.
AGATGGTTAGAATCTTAAAAATAGGAAAATTGAGAAATGAGAAAGGCTCTATACTTTAAAACATCTCACTGCTCAACTCCCTAGATAGTGTACCTGTGTTTATAGTCCCAATTAGTAACCTCTTATGTCCTAGTAGCAGTATGCTTATTTGGGGTGAATATGAGTATAAAAATACTTCATGGCGCATCTTCAACAAATTTATAACATAATGAAAGTTTGTAAAGTCATATCTAATATCTACTTTTTTAATGTATCAAGTTATCTAGTCAGATTTTCAAAGTTAAACCCAAATAGGAATCCCTCTAACATATCTTAATTGAGCTTAGTTTATTTTTTTTCCTTTTATTCTTCCATTATATTACTAGCATGAATATATTCTACTTCATGTCATTTTCTTTTTTCTCAAAATGATTATTCTGACTTTCAGATACATCTTACTTATTGAATATTTGTGAACATTAAAGGGAGGTACTCATGATATGAATCCTTTCCCTTGATTTCCACAAATATAAAATATCTAATACCACTTTATATTTTATACATTAAAGGGAAGATTCTGCATAAATTAAATATTATTTCTCTTTATTATAAATTAATTAAAATAAATGTACAAATTATCACATTTGTTCCCGTGGTTGTCAATAAATACTGACAACGTTTTCATGATGTAATTCTTCTTCATCTTCTCTTCTGATCGTGTTGTCATCTCTCACATTAGCAGCTGGTGGGGGGGGTTACCTACAGATTCATAAATATGAAAAAAATTTAAAAAAACACTACCTCTGACACATTCTACAAATATCAGTTGCACTTTATGAATGTGGGTGACACCATCGACCCTATACATGCTAAGGTCCACATTTATATTCTGTCATGATCGTGTTCGTCAGTTGATGTCAGCTTATCTTGATTTTTTAAATCACTCTTAATCTGTTCTAAGTCACGAGCTTCCTTCAACTGTGCTAAATTTCCAACTGTCATAAATCAAAGACTGTTTGCAACTGTTGCAACACTCATCGCCATCCACAAAACTGACTGAAAAGCAACCCCAAACACACTCGTATCCATTGTTCAGTCCTTTGTCTCAAATCATTGTCACACCTTGATTAATAATACCATATTTACTTTCTTTTGTGTTCTACTTCCTAAAACTTTAGTTTGATGATAAACTTATTTCCTTATTTAATTTTTAACAAGCTTGGTGAGGTGACTTTGATAGTATCGCACTAAAACACATTTTAAAAGCATTTCAGGTACAAGGAAATTAGTTTCTATTTCTTCTTTTACATCCATGTGACAACGGTCATGGAAACAAGTGTCCAAGGGTTACATGTTTGTATTGTAAAAAGTCACTGATACTCTAACTCAAAACCTGACCAATAGGAAAGAACAAGGTGACATATGCAAATTAAGACACAGCTGAATTTGAGCATATAAAAAGCCAGTATCTTACATTGGGGAGAACATTCTTTTTTTTTTTACTTGTTATCATTTAGACGTACGATTAATTGAGAACATTTAAAACTTCTTTTCTTTTTTTTTTTTTGCACAAACATTTAACAGATTCTGTCAGTTCAAAGGCAAACTTTAATTTCAACACTTCAATCTGGGTAATAGAAGATAATCTCCAGTATTTCATACTGTTATTAAAGTCCATAAAATAAAAGATTCGTTTTTGATACTGACAAAGTGTGAAGTTTAGCATCACCAGTCTTAGGCCATTTTAAGAAAACTCTAGATGTGATGTTTATTTAAAACAGACCTGAAAATCAACTGTTGAAAGGTGAATATTTAGTTGGTATACATTGGCAATTTTACCAGAAATTGTTAAACATTATAATGTGTATGTAGAGTAGGGGAAGAAGAGTGTTAAGATCACCATTTTGTAGGGTGCTGCATTAATAGTCATCATACTGACCGTATTTGATATGAAGAAAAGGATTACTATGCTTTTTATTAAAAGGAAAAACATCTGTACGATTTAAATCAGTTTTATTCACACAAAATAGGTTGAGTCTGATGACATACCTGTACTATAGAAATAGAATTGAAGTTAAGCCTTTTTATCTTGCTTTCAGCTAACTCAACTAAGCCCCGGTGAGCAAGAAATTTGATGGCTTGTTAATAAGGCACTCAAACTTTTCATAAATCATCGGAAAAGGTGTTGGCGAAAAAGTAAACATTGCCTTTCGCATCCCTCTTGATGTAAATACCCCAATTAGTAAACAAACAGTAAAATACGACACCTTCACTCTAGCAGTCTCCTGACGCTGGAGAGCCTTATATTCTGAAAGTTTAATTTCTCAAACGATTAGACTTTTGAATTCCTGCCTTTTATTCTGCTTTTGCGGCTGTACTGACATGCAGAAATTTAAATGTAATGTGAACAGACATCTCACTACTCAACTCCTTATTTAATGTGTCCTTGTAGACATGGTTCCTAATTCACAGAATCCGCTTATGTCTCTGTGGCAATGGGCCTTGTTTTGGATGAATATGAGTAAAAAAAAATATATAACTCTACAAGTGAAATACATGCAAGTCTTGTTAGAAAACCATGCATTAATCACTCCACAAGTGATAAATTGCTAGTGCAAAAGAAAATAGATTGTAGTTATGATACAGATGTTACATCCCTTGAGTGAAGATTATGTTTGCTGATAGACTACATACTTGACTAACTCAAAAACGCAAATGTATTACCGCTTAATACAAAGGTTATTATTCGCTTTTTCTATTTTTAAGATAATGTTAGTACCATCCGTACATTCTAAATGTAACACAACTGAAATTTCTAATTAACATGTTTATGACGTCAACTGTTGAATCATAGGATACATGCATTTGAGGGTGTACAGAAAGAGGCAGCAAAAGCGTTAATATCAAAATAGCAGCAGCAGCTATGTATGACATCAATGAAAAATTAATGTGCATATATATATTTCATGTGTGTAAGCTATAATATATTGGTGTAGCAGTATTAATGTATATTGATGTACATGCTTATTTCATGTGTATGTATATATGTATATGCAAGCTTTATGTTTACTGTCTAAATGCTTTTTCTATTACTATTCTATTTTTCAGTTCCATTAATAAATCTTAATATTTTTTTCTTTCTACTTGATTTTTATATTTTGCCTCATCAAAAATCATTCTAAATGTACAACTTTACAGCTTCTGGAACAAAGAACTTTACCAAAACTTAAACATTTTTAAACCAATTTTATCATCAGTAATTTAGAAAATGAAAACGTTTTTGTGTTGAATTCTTTTTTTCCTCTGGTACCAAATTTCAAGTTTTATGGAAATTTTTACTTTCACCCACATTTTTCTTTTATTTTAATATATTGTCTATTTCTGTTTTTTTGTTTTTTTAATTTCAGTTAACCTTCACACGTGTATTATATTTTTCCTCCACTTTATCTAAATTTTTATTCTGCATCGACACAAATTATTCTATAATGAATAAATTTAGCTATGGGAACTTTTGAAATAGTGCAGCTTTCGAACCAGAGTAAAATCTTATGTCCATATAAACAGCCAGAAGAGACTGAAGCACCGTGCAAGAAAAAGTATAGGAGTAAATTGATTAAATCTAATTTGCCGATTGGCAAGAATTTTCAACTGAGAAAAAAAGGGTGATAAAAAAAAGTCAACAAATAATTGTTACCAAAGGCAATAACAGTAGTTTAAGCATAATCTTGGGTTAGGGTAACAATAAAACTGTTTGGTTTTTGATTCAAAAGCTGGACAAGTCCACCCCCTAAAAAATATAATTTAATTTTCTTGTTGAAAGAAAACATTATAAATGATAGTTTTTATAAAAAATAAATACAGGGTAGAATGATAAAGGTTTGCCCTAAAGAAAACACTACAACTTTATTTCAAAACTTATTGAAAAAATCAATTCAGGTAAGTTGATTATGTAGTAGAGATGACCTCTATTCAATGTAGCCACCTTCAGCCTCAATCACTGTCTCGATACGGACCCAAAACTGGGAGAATGCCTTTTCCACAAGCACTCAAAAGAGCTCGGCAGATGGCAGCGATCTGGCTAGCTTTGGTGGTATGGGAGGTCATGTTGGTGATGTTCTCGACGTATGACCAAACAAAGTAGTTCATCAGGTTCAGGTTAGGAAGAAGGGGGGGCAGTGAGAGAAGGGTAAAAAGTCATCGTACTCCTTCTGAAGCCAAGCCTTGGTCTCTTTACACTTGTGGGCTGGTGACGAGTCCTGCTGTCACACTCACGGTCTGCCAGCTGCCAGCTGATTGCACCAAGGAAACACCAAACATGCAGGTACACTTTGGTGTTGACTTTCAAGCTGATTTAGAAGATGTGAGGTGGCATGATGTGGCTCTCACTTAAAACCACACATAAGACCATAACCATGGCAGGAAATTTTGTTTTCATCGTTCCTGTTATTCATGACAATCCAGCAAAACATTTTGAGGATGCTGGCAATGTTGTCCTGGTCCTGGTCCTGTTGTCATAACTTGGACTGGTAGAGAGCATGAGTTGTACAGCTGTGCATCTCTGATTCTGCTTGTTGAACATTGTTACTTTCAGACATGATGGAAGGCTCCTATCACTCTTGGGATTTGTACATAACTGGCCAACTAGTAGATGGTCTGCAACGAAAAAAGAAAACCGGTTTTCACCCGACTGAAATAGAATCATGTTGTCTTTTTGTAGGGCGACAATTTTATCATTCCACCCTCTATAGAGTAAATGTTTTTTCTTGCTTTAAATGTTGCTTCATTATTTTTTTTCTGTTAAATAAATGAATCTGTATTTTCTTGCTATAAATTTTTGATTATTTGTTCTGTTAGAAAGAACTCTCCTGCATTTAGATTTTGCCAAAAGTTCATTGCCTCTTGACCCTTTTCCAAATGTTTACATAATTCTGCGTTGACAAAAGTGGGTTGTGTCTGATTCAAAAGCTGTACCAGTACCGAAACTTAAAACCAATTTCACGTAATTCAGAACATTATGAAATACAAATGCATTAAGAAAACAGCTACAATTTTAATTTAACAAAATACTTCTAGAAACGCCAATCATGTGAAAATGTACTACCAGTATTTGTTTCGATTTTTGAGCAGTTATCAAGATTCGTTGTGCAATACTTATGGTGGCAACGTTTTTTTTTCTTGTTCCAACTGAACAGAGAGGTTTTGTGTAGAATGACAACACACGTCAAAATATGTTTATTTTTTACTTGGTAGTCACAACTTATCTAGGCTCGAAGGCCACTCAAGGATAAGGGTTAATGATTGTAAGGTGATTGTCTAGTAATCGTTAATGGTGTAAATTAGGAAAAATTATTTCTGGGAATAACTCAACAAGAACTTGCTTTCATTGGATTTGAAGGCTACCATGTTGTATTCAACCAGGAAGCAAGCCAGTGGAACACTGTTCCACAGGCGGGCAATTCTGGGAAAGACGCTTTGGTGCTTTTAAGTTATAGTCGACAGATTGATTTTTTAAATATATCGTTTTAAGAAAAACAATGTTACATAAATAATTGTCATGTTAAAAATAGAAATATATTAAAAAAAATTACGAAAATTCATCGAGTAGAACACCTGCTATTGTGTTTTTAGTAAAAAAAGAAGAAGAAGTCTATCACTATATTGCAGCCATGACACAATTAATCTATAATATTCTTTAAGGAGTTATGTCCCTTGTGTATAACTTCAAACTGCCTACTTTATAACGTCTAATAAAAATGCAATTTTACCCAATTTTCTGTAAAAATGACTTTTAACTAGAAATAAATTTCTATTCAATGATTTTTCGTAATTTTTGGATGTATTAATATTTTCGGCATGACAATTAAGTATGTAATGTAGTTTTTGCTCCAAACAACATATTTTTTTTAAAATCGATCTGCCCGCTGTATCTTAACAAGCGCAGAAGCTTTGCTCATGGAATCTGCGTTTAGATTTAGAGATTTAGACACAGGTAGAGAGTGAGGGAAATTGTATATTGTGGTTGTAGTTAGTCGAGTGTTTTGGGGAAAGTTTGGCGAGGAGGTACGATTAGAGTTCATGTTAAAACCCAAATAGACTTCTCTAGGTAAGTAGAGGAGTACATACATTGCCTTTGATAGTATTTGTTTGTTTACCCCTGTTTTGTTTTGTTAACTACAGTTAAAATATCCATATTTTCGGTAACACCGTTTTGAAAAATTCATTCATAATCTGTAAATCTTTCGCACATGTTCAACTATGAATTTTTAAAAGATCTTTTGTTTTACTTTACTCGTGACAATACAGCCATCACACATTTCAATGTGCGATTGTATTTTACCATAAACAAACAAGCGAGTATTGCATAATTTAGCTTATTCACTGATAGAATAGTTCAATTCATAAACACTGCCTATTAGTATTGTATTGAAGCATGGCGGCATACTCGCTGTTGAACATGGGAAGTTTGGGAAAATGAGTTCAAACAAACAAATTATACAAAATACTGTTAGAAACCCACTGAATATATGTGTGCCTATGTCAAGGTAACATATATTGAGTGAGTTATTAACAGTATTTTGTATATTTTTTTTTGTTTAAACTCCTTTTCCGAAACTTACCCTGTTCAACAGCGAGTTTGCATTTTTCAATTACATCGATACACTGTATGTTTTGGAGCTGAATAAACACGTTACATTAAATAAAAACACTAAAAAAATTATCCAGTTAGAAAGAAGTTAGGTAGAAAAGTAACTTATCTTGCCTTCGATAACATTTATTTGTTATATATTTGTTTTGTTTTTGTTTTGTTTTTGTTTTTTTACAACATTTTCAAATCTATGTGTATAGTAATACAAATCCGTATCTTCTAACTCCCCTACCAATAAATCGTTTGAAAGATGGCGAAATGTACATTTTTGGAGACAGTAGAAAAGGTTGGGAAAGAGGGTTAAAACAAAACGTGATAGAAAGAAGAAAAAGAGAAAGAAAAATAAAGTGACAGAGAAGAAGAAAGAAAAACAAATGGGAAAATAGGGACGTAAAGCTTCAGTGATTTGATCTTATTAAAAAGCGGAATTCCGCTTTTTCTGAATTACGAAAATAAGAACGAATCCACTTAAAAGCATATAAATCTGCAGAAGACTAGGATATAAATACCCTAAACTCGCTACAAGAAAAAATAATGAAACGAATTGAATGACGGAAACAAAGAACTCAAATGCTGGAATAAAATAAACATGTCGTTTATTTTCTGTTGAGAAATGAAAGTCTTGGGTGTACACGTGTTCATTCAGCCGTTGACAACTACGCGCATGGAAGGAAAGGGAAATGCAATAGAGAAACGCAAAGTGGCAAGCTGGCTCAGTAGAGAGTCGCGTACATGTCTGTGTTGATGGACCAAAAAGAAAGGGGAGATAGAGTGAGAAAGTCAATCCAGGTTATGGGGATAGAAAGCGTATAAAGTGTACATACGGTCTGATAACTTTTTGTCCCACATAGTAGCAAGTGGCGTGAGGTACGCGCGTGCACATGCTGAAAAGCATGCTGTCGGTCTGTAGACCGTACAGCTCGAAAGCTGGTCCTAAAAAGGAAAAGGCCGCTTATTGCTCTTCCTTTTATAGGTGTTTCCGGTGGTCTTTTACGCATGTGTGGATTTCCTTTGAAAGAGGAAGTGACGTCCATGCGTGCATGTATGTGAGTACATGTGTGTACGTTAGCATGTGTGAATATATACACGTGAATGGGAGTGTATGTATGCGAACGTGAATATATGTACGTGTGTGGACGTGGGCGCGTATGTTTGTGTGCGCGTATGTATATGACAAGTAATATAGCTTGAAATGTGAACGTGCGTTTTTGTGTGAGACGAGAAAAGGCTTGCGCAAATCATATCCGTGACACTCACATCTAAGTTTTATACAAATTGTTTCTTTACAAATATTTTGCTAATTTCATCGTGTTTGATTTTTAGATTAAAAACTATGGAACTTAAATTCATCTGCGAAAATATCATCAAAGTTGACAAGATGCAAATATATTTATTGTACAATGAATGTATGTTTAGGCATAATAGAAGAAGAACCATCCCGGTGCAAGTAAAAACCGGTGTAAACTAAAAATCTCACATTGGCCAAAAAATGTTCTGCCATTAGACCTCGACGAGACCAGGTTGCATGTTTTAATTATTAATTATAAGTAATAATGGAAAGGTTTTATTTAGAAAAATCATTTTTATTATTTTTGTTTTCTTTTTACAAAAATAAGTAATAAATTAAATGTTATTGTTTAACAGTTTATTTTTTTCACTGTTTTGAATTTTTTTAGTATTATAAAATTATATTTATAAATATTAATTGATTTCTTTATTTAAAATTATAAGAAATTTTTGCAGTCATAGTACAAGCCCTAACTAGCATTGTATTGATCGATTTGATTGGTCGAATCTTACCAAGCATGTCACGTGCCTTTGGTGCCAATTTCTATTTCCTTTTCAGATTTTTCAGTTTGTTCCAGACCACTGAAGAGGGAGGACTCATTTTTATTATGTCTTCTAAGAAAGAGACTTGGGTGCTAACATTAGTGCCTTCTTTACTTCAAATCTCAGCCGTAGGTGAAGCATAGAACATATTCATAAAAGCCTAGGAATTAGGCTGACTTATAAGACAGAATGTCTACAACCGCATTATGGATTTTTCGGACCAAGTAAAAACGCACGCAGAACCCCCCCCCCCCAAAAAAAACACGGTACATAAAAATCAATCTTAGTCCTAAAAATCCGAAACAGAAAGACACACCCATTTATTTAAATATCTTTTATTTAAATACGTTCGTTTTGTTACTTACTTTAAAAAATGTTTTGTAAATATATACTTTTTCTTTTAAATCTTCAAAAGTTTTGTAAATATATAAAAAAAAAAAAAATTGCTGGCGAATATTTGAGCATGTTTGCTATTTGACGTGTTTACAAACAACCGACGCCATGTGCTTGTGCCAATGTCAAGGTCGAATCACCGGTGTTAGTTGAAATGTGCGCCGGGCACCGTCTGCTACAGGGTATCTATTCTTTACTTGGTCCGATTTTTCTTATTATTGGGAACTTTTCATCTTAGGTATGCAGCCTGTTTGTGTTGCTACCAATTTTTTACGGTCATAAGGTCCAATGAACATCCTTCCTGCAACAGATTACGATAGCATTGCAGAATACAAAAGAACTCAATTACCACTTCAAGCAAACTACTTGCTCCAAAGTCGGACGCAAGATGGGCGCACTGATTTGCAATAATATCCTGTGTACCAATAAAGTTTGTCTTGAATTTTATAGGTAGGGTTTGTTTTGTGATTGTCTCATTTCTTGCCTTCAACAGAGAGCATCGAACATGTTAGATAAAATTCCCATCTTGACATAAAATAATTCCTATAAAAATATAGAAAAATTGTTTTTTTTTTGCTATTGTTTCAGTTTTTTTTCCCCCCCACTGTTTTTATTGAACAAAAAAATGGAATACTTGATTTTTATTTGCATAAAATAATAAATGAGCCGTTTATTTTTTTTTCTTTTAGTTTATAAAAATATATTTATCAAATATTATTTTTGTATTTAAAAAAATAAAAAACGTGTTTTTTTGTTCCAGGTTTTTTTTTGGTTTGAAATTTGATCATAGAATAATTACTTATTTTTTAAAAAATATATATTTTTTAAAATGTGTACATATACAGAAATCAATAAATGTTTAATTTTATTTTAAAAAAAATAATCAAACATTACTTATTTTTGTAAATAAATTTTCTAAAACTTAAAATTGTATCAAAACCTTTCTAGTATTACTTATTTTTAACTAAAACATGCAACCCGGTCTCGTCCTCTAATAGCAGAACATTTTTAGGATGATGTGAGATGTTCACATTACACCTGTTTTTACTCGCACTGGGACGTTTCTTCTTCTGTTACACCCATATTTAATGTAATTTAAGAAAAAAAGATAAGTAAAATCACTTAACGACATCAATAAATATGTCCCTTACAAAGCATGACTTTATTAAAATTTAATATGGCTGTGTAAGCATGTGTAGCAACCAAAACTCGTTACAATCACAGGCAGAAGCTAATTCTCGCAACTTGAGATTTGAAATCCATTTTTTCCCTGACTTGTCCAATCACAAGCCAGCTTTCAATCACGTGACCGAGTACATAAAAGGCGAAATCTGAAACTCATTCTCTTTCCTCATGGCTTCAGCTGGCAGCACACATTAGTCTGGGACTTTGCCCCCCCCCCCCCAGGCTGAACATGAGTACAACAAGCTAACAATGGCTCTCTTTACACTCACATTTATTTCCACATGCAGTACCCAAGCGAACATTCTTTATCACGCTAAAGAACTGCTCTCATCAATACACTTACACACACACACACACACACACACACACACACACACCATGACACTGAAGACTCCGTTTCTTTCTCCTTTAATCAGCCTTTTTTGTCCCAACGAGTACTAGGTATAAACAGGTGTAAACGGAACTATACTCTCCTCAACAAGCCAGCAATATATTACATCTATTTTTACACAAGAACACTTCAACCTACGAACCTGTTTCTCTGTCGTACACGCTACTAACAAAGATGACAAGTAAAGGTGTTTATTAATATAGAATGAAACTCCATTTCATTGTTTCTTATTCTATACATGGTTGATGCAGTTTTATTTGAATAAAAACAATTGCCTACATCTTAAGAAATATTATTTTCGTACAGTAATATTATGTATAGAAACTTGAAAACCAAATAATATAATTGTTATTTCAAATAAGTAAAATCATTTACTTTGCAGTTATGGACTTTTAAACAATATAAACCTTAGGAGGGCTATCTCTCTCATGGAAACAGGAAAATATGTTTGGTGTTGATGACGGTAGTTTTAAAGTCTGATATGTATATTTGAGCATGGTTGACGCTTCGTTAAATAAAAAAAATATATATTCATGGCAAGTCAGCTCCACAGAAATGTTTAATTTTATCAGCAAAATTAATAATTTTACGATCCTTTTTATAAACAAATGATTTTAAATGTATTGTAGCAGTCATCATAACAGTCTATTTTCTCGTGGATCAAATGCCCCCTTGCTGACTGATTTAGCCACACACTGACCAGTCAGTTACCAGGGCGCATTAATCCTATATACTCCGTAAGGGACTATTTACTCCTGTCAGGAATGATCTAGCAGCCGAGAGGAGCTCAGACCACCAAAAAAGACAGATCTCTTTCCTCTCACTCTGTCTACTAAATCTCCCCAGGCTGCGACTTCTCCACTGGACGACCTGGAGACACTTAAAGTTTCTGTTTCTGACAGGAGAACATCCGAGAACTTTCTGTTCCTTTTCATTTTTTTTTTTCCTCGAAATAAACCTTTGCTGTGTTTTCTTATAAAAAGAGGTGTTGTTAAAGTATTCAGCCCTCTTGCAGTTTCTGGAAAGTAAAATATGAAGGAAAAAATGGGACATAAGTCGTGTTACACCGGCAATAAGAATGCCACTTGATTGGATAATGAAATTGGCGTATTTTTATAAATAAAATGGAATATTGAAATTGACAATATTAGAAAACAATATTTTTTTTTATTAAATAATTTTTATTAATTACAGGAATTTTCAAAAAAATTATTTTTTAGCAGTTTAGATCTTTTTTTTTTATTGAATCACATTCGTGTAATTTTATAAATAAAATGACAAACAAAGATAATAAGAAATGATGCTAATAGAAAACAACACAGGCACACACATGGATTTCGAAATGAAATATAGAATATTTACTAAATATAATCTATACATTAATACCATAGTGTCTTTAACGTACATACGTGTGTCGTGGTTTCCAGATTATAAATTATTCGATCGAGAGATCCTATTTATTAAAAAGGATAGAAGGTGATAAGAAATTACATTAAATTAGTATATAGATACGCTAATTTATATTAGTAGTATGTTATTACCTTCTATCGTCTGTTTTAATAAATAGGATCTCCGGCACTGAATTAATCAGAATTAGAGATACACGCGCATACTTACACAATATCTTCCCAGATATTTCAGTTAAAATCTCATATGTTAAAACAAAAAGGAACAAGGCCAACAAGCCCGGAAGAATGGCGCTCATTATTAATGTCACATTCCCAAATGATTTTGGGCTTAACAGAGCTGAACAGGAAAAGATAAAATATCAAGACCTAAAAAAATGATCTAAAAACGACATGGTCTCTGAAAGAAATAAACATTATACCGGTGTGATAGGAGCAACTGGCGTAATAAAAAAGAATCTTCAGATCCCTGGAAGACCAAGCTGTAACGAAATACAAATAGCAACCATAAATGGAACATTATTTATTCTTAAAAGAGCCCTCGGATATAAATTTAAATCATAACAGAATCAAGTGTTAGCTCCTTAAAACTTACTGAAGTAAAATAATAATAAAAAAAGACAAGGCCAACAAACTCAGAAGAATTGCGTTCATTATCAATGTCACATTCCCAAATGATTTTGGCCTTAATAGAGCTGAACAGGAAAAGATAACAACATATCAGGACCTATAAAAAAAAACAAATGATCTAAAAATGACGGTCTCTGAAAGAAATAAACATTATACCGGTTGTGATAGGAGCAACTAACATAATAAAAAATAATCTTCAGAAATACTTAGAAGCAATCCCTGGAAGACCAAGCTGTAACGGAATACAAATAGTAGCCATAAAGGGGACATCGTTTATTCTTAAAAGAGCCCTTGAATATGAATTTAAATCGTAACGGAATTAAGCGTTAGTTCCAGGAGGAAGCCCCTTGATCTTTTAAAATTTACTGAAGTAAAATAAAAAAAAGAAAGAAATCTTATTGGTACCAAGCGTGCGACTCATCATCTTCTATCTTCTCTTCTTTTATATATATAAAAAGCAACATGTGTTTTTTCTTTTTTTTTTACATGAAGGTCACCATTTATCAAGGCCCGGGAGCCACTCGGGGATAAGGGTTATTTTGTGTACTGTAATCAATGGGATAGTGTAGCAGTATTCATTAGTATTGGAGATTTGATAAAGTGTCATTACTTAAGGGGGGTGTTATCAGGAATTTGTTTACGTTGGACTTGAAGACATCCATGTTGAAGTCAGGAGGGAAACAGGCAAGCGGGAGAGAGTTCCACAGGCGTTCAGTTCTAAGAAAGAAGCTTTGTTCATGGAATCTACGTTTTGATTTAGGCACAGATAAAGAGTGGGGAAAATTTTGACAGTAGTTTCAGCTAGGCGGGTGTTTATCATGAAAAATTGGCGAGAGGGGACCAGAGATTGGAGCTCAGACGAGCACCTCCCATGGAAATAACGATGAAACAAAGATAGGCTCGCAACGTCTCTTCTGTGGGAGAGAGGTTGCAGCGAAGAAAAAAGGGCATCCCCCACTAAACCACGAAGTCTATTTTTGTACTCAAGGCAGGATAGGCTGTTTTTAGCAGCTCCTGCCCAGATGTGGCAGCAGTATTCCATCCTTGGACGTACTTGGCTTTTATATAGATAGAGAATTGCATCAGTACTGAGATATCTTCTGAAGCGGTAGAAGGATCCCACCATTTTTCCAGCGACCTTGGCAACAGACTTGATGTACGTGTTCCATTTCAGATCAGGAGTAAAGGTCAAACCCAGAAGCTTGTCAAAACATGGGGCCTCCCCTAGGTGAGAGCCATCCATTTCAATTGATGCCAGATGGGGATCAAAGCGTTGATGGTGTAAAGATAGGAGCTTGGTTTTAGATGCATTAAAAGTAACCAGCCGCCTCTTCCCCCACTGTACCATGCGCTCAAGATCAAAGGAGAGATAATCAAAGAGAACTTTGTCATTTACAGCCTTTAATGTGTTGCCATAAATGGTTGTGTCATCAGCATAAATGTCAACGAATGATTTAAGTATGTGTTTTGGGAGATCATTGATGTAAATCTGGAAGAGAGTTGGGCCCAGGATGGATCCCTGAGGGACTCCAGCATTAATACTGCAGGCCTCTGATTTTTGTCCATCAACCACTACTCTTATGAGCCTATCAGAGAGAAATGATTTAATGATTGAGAAAACATTTCCAGTTATACCATAGCTGAAAATCTTGTGAAGTAGGCCCTTATGCCATACCTTATCAAAGGCCTTTGATATGTCAAGTAGGCCCTTATGCCATACCTTATCGAAGGCTTTTGATATGTCAAGAGCAATTGCCCTAGACAGGAAGCCTTTGTCGAGAGATTCGCTAATCCTATGAAATATAATCGTTAGCACATCTGCTGTAGATCTTGCAGAACGGAAACCATATTGCATGTCACTAAGAAGGTTATTTCTGTTGAGGTGGTTGACTACTTCTCTATTTAATATGGATTCCAGCAACTTACTCATGACACACAGGAGACTTATTGGTCTGTACTGAGAGGGAGATGACTTATCACCTGAATTCTTAAATATAGGGCATACTGATGAGGTTTTCCCGGGTGTTGGAAAGCACTTCTTCTTAAGGCAATGCTTAAACAGTTCAAGTTCTGGTTGAAGCATTTTTAATATTATAATTGGGATACCGTCAGGGCTAGTTGCTTTACTGGAATCAAGGTTCTTGATTAGATTGGCGACCTCACGCACAGATATTTGTATGTTACCTTGCGTGTTGTATTATAGGAGGAAATACAGGGAGTTGATGGCCTTTGTCGCATAGGGTAGAATTAGCTACAAAGTTCTTGGCAAATAGTTTGGCCTTTTCTGATGCTGACGAGATGACCTCTGGTCCATTGATAATAGTTGGGATAGAACGCACGCTTCTGTTCAGGATCCTATTTGTTATTTGCCAAAACTGGTGGGAACCAAGCTGCTGATCAGCTACATTGGATTTAACGGACTGGGCATATAGCACTCTTGCATTTTTTATTACTCTTTTACAGTGATTGCTGGCAGTCCTGAAAGCAACTTTAGTCTCAGTGTATATATTACATTGGTAGCTATGGAAAAAGTGATTTCTGTGCGCAATGGCAGCAGCACATTCTGGGGGGAACCATGGCTGGCTGTTAGGTTTTTGTTGGAATTTTTTAGATTCAGTCAGGTCTGATACTATAGAGGACACATCCTTTTTAAACATAGAACGCAGAGGTAGATCAGATATGAATGTATGGAAGCTATCCCAGTCAGCCATAGTGTATTGGTATACAGTATGGTGGAGAGGTACATCTGGGGACTTATTACACTTTATTTTTATCTTAACTGATACAACAGAGTGGTCAGAGGAGATAGAATGGAACATGAACATAGCTCAGGGGAAGTTAAGAGAAAAAGGTCTAAAAGGCTTGCATACTGACCGGTAGTATCGGGCACACGGGTGGGCTCGTGAACAATCTGAGTGAGGTTATAGGCAATGGCAAATCAGGACAGAACCTCTCCTCATCATCTGTCTTATTTGAGTGGGTCAGCCATGTCACGTTATGGACATTGAAGTCATCGCAGATGTGAATGTTAGCCGAGAGGTGTGCAGACAGGATGTGGTCTATTTTCTATTTTTTATATTACTCTTAAAGTTCAACCCGGAAGCATGTATAAGGTAAATTAGGGTCTTCTCTGGAGATATCACTGCCACACAGAAAGCCATCTTTAACGTAAGCACATATTCCATGCCCATGGCGATCTTGGGGGTCAGATTTAGATCTTCAGTTAGAGTATCCGTTAATTATGAAATCATTTAGGGAAGTGGCCGGCCCTATTCCAGTTTCACTCAGAAAGAATATTTCCGGTTTTGTCTCCTGTAATTGGGTTTTAACCTCTGGAAGGTTGGAACGTAGACCCCTGATGTTGGAGAAGGAAACATAGTAGTAGGGGTCTACGTTGGAGTATGGGGTTCTAGGTTTATTTATGTTTTTTTCTGGAGATATTTCATGTTGAGGTTTTGGGATTTGTGGAACAGGTTGGCATACTTAGTTAGAGCAGGATAGAGAGGGAAGGTAAGAGAGAAAAGGACAGGAAAAAAATTTTTTTTTGTAGCACATGATAAGGTAAAGCTGTAATAATTACCCACTAGTATGGTATCGAGAGGCCTCAGCAGAGACTACTGCATAGTCCAGAATCCATTCACCAAATGGCAATACAGAAGACCCAGTACTTTGCACCTGCTGATAGGACAGCCTCCTGTGGTTAATCCAAGGTTCGGGTCCCTGACTATCAGGTAGATAACATCAGCCCAGACGAAACATTTACCTCCAGCACCCTTACTAGTGACATGGCCACAAGGATAGACATAGAGACAGAAAAATTTCTGACGTCTGAGACTACTGTTCATGAATTACTACCGACCTGGAAAGCAGCTTTTTCTTCACCCTGTGTCAGAAAAATCACTCATTTGAATGAAGACTGATGAACAAAAAAGGAGAAGCGAGAGTTACTGGAGCTGCCGATAACACATCCACTGCATTATCTACTCTCCATTAAAAAAAAAAATGGTATAGTTATGAGGGATTAAATCCAATAATGAACTTTTATCAATTTGTGAAGTCGGGTTATTTGTATTAATTTACATTGTGTGATCATTTTATGTATGTCTCGCAAAGGCTTTTTTCGCCGCCATTCTCGGGAGGGGGGTACTATCGTTTAGAAGTGTTTATATACCCCCTAGATAATAATATCTAGGATTTGGGAACACGTGTCGCGTCTAGATTTATTTACATCGATTTTTATAAAAATCGCGCTATTTCGCTGTGTCGCCTGTTTGTCCTGCATTTTAGTATAAATAAAGTGAAACTAAATTCCAACGGTTCATGTTCTCAGCTTTCGCGCCAGAACGTCCAGAAAGCAATCATCTTTTGATCAATGCAGTGGAAACCTTATATCAGACAATTGCTTTCACATGGACACCCCTATTTTTTATGGGGAGTTGGTTAATTCATCACGTTTTTTTTTTTTTTTTTTTTTTTTTGCTTTCGCCTCGAATTCGAGTTCGAACCTCCCACCCCCTCAAACTTTTTTTGGTTTTTCAAACATACGGGCACCGCCAGACTTCGTTTTTTTTTTTTTTTTTTTTTTTTTTTAGAAGTTTTAACATTGTTTGTTTTTATAAACAGGGTTATTACTTCGCTTTGTAATGATTTTACCCCCCCCCACACACACACGCCCCTAAAAACCCAGGCAACACTGGGTACCTAGTCTATAAATATCAAAGCGAAAATGTGTGTATATATGTATGTGTGTTTGTGTGTCCACTAAAAACTTTCGACAGACAGAACAAAAATTAACAAACTTGGTATCATATTAAAGCTCCACTCTCCGCACGACAAATATCGAAAAATTGGCCAAAAAGTTAATTTTTTCACCCTGAAATCAACACTTTTCTACAGGATGAGGGTCAACAAAAACCGTCCTCTCATGACAAGATCAGTTCTACGTATGCGTCAGACAACGTCATGACCTGATTTAGTTTAAATAGTTGAAGAACTGACACAATTTCATGTATGTCGTGTTAGCTCAGTTGGTTAGAGCGTTGGTTCATTATCTAAACGTTTTGGGTTCGAATTGTGGTGTGAGATTTTTTTTTTTTTTCGATTTTTTAAATTTTAATATTGAAGCAGTCTTATTTAAGCCATTTTTCATGTAACGTTCGTTTTTCTGTTTTTTTTTACTTCGCTTATTCTTAGGTTTTCATTAACACCCCCACCCCGACCGACGACGCACACCCAAAAGCACCTGGGTACCCACCGATTTTTTAAATTTTGATATCAAAACAGGCTTATTTAAGCCATTTATCATGTGTTTTTTTTTTGGGGGGGGGTTAACGTTCGTTTTTCTGCTTTCTTTTTTGTTTTTGTTTTTTCGATTTTTACATTTAACATCGTTCGTTTGCCTTACGTTAATTTTTTTTTTTTTTCGATGTTTTTATTACCCCCTCCCACCGCCCAGGTACCCTCCGCTTTATTTTTCAGATAAGTTTTAACGTTCGTTTTTTTTTTTTTTTTTTTTTTACTTCGCTTATTCTTAGGTTTTCATTAACACCCCCACCACCGACCGACCACACACACCTCCAAACACTCAGGAAACGCCGGGTACCCCCCCCCGCTAGTTTATTATATAAATCTCACCTGTCTGTTTAAATGTATGTATGTATGTATGTATGTATGTATGTATGTCTCGCAAAAACTTTGGACAGAGGCGACGGATTTTCACAAGATTGGTATCGTTTTGAAGCTCGACCCTTCGGACTACAAATATGGAAAAATTGGCAAAAAACATTAATTCCTTCATCCTCAACTGAGCACCTTTCTATAGGAAGTAGTTGATTTTTTTGTCGACATTTTCGAAAGCCATCCTCTCTTTTCGATTAACTAGCCTTATTTTAAACATTCGTCACTTCCGGTTTGGCGATGGATGCAACATTGCAACAGTAAAGACGTTTCTGCCTACTACCACTTTTTTTTTTTTTTTCGCTCAACACACACCTTCAAACACCCGGGCAACGCCTGGCACCTAGGCTAGTTCATAAGTAAAGGAAACTTAAAAGCAAATACACACTGATGACAAAAACATGCAGGCGGACATATGCACAAAAGACAAGACCGTTAAACCAGGCTTTGTAATATGAAACAAACCCGCAAGAACTGTACTCATTATTGATGTCACCATCCCAAATGACTATGGCCTTGATAGAGTTGCGTGCAAAAAAAATAACAACATATCAGAACCTAAAAATTATCTAAAAACATGGTCTCTTAAAGAAATAAACATTATACCGTTTGTGATAGGATCAACTGACCTAATGAAATAAAACCTGAAGAAATACTTGGTAGCAATCACCGAGAGACCAAGCTGGCACAAAATAGAGATAGCAGCCATCTATTCTTAAAAGATCTCTCGGATATAAATTCAAATCATAATGAAATCGATGACAGACGAAATGAATAGTTAGCAAAAAACAGGAAGCAGATATTGATGAGAGTTGCATCGTGGGTGGAAGAGATTAAAAACAAGCAGAAATTCTAAGGAGGAAAAAAAAGAGCACGTTTGGACGGATAAAGAGTAAAATACTTTTCTGAGGACAAAGAAGAAAGGGGTTGTGGGTTATTTATAATCAAAGGGAGATAATTATAAGATGAGAGTTGGACTTTCAACCCCCCCCGCTTGCTTATAGAATGTTATTTTGTTGTTTTTATTTATTTATTTATTTATATATTTATTTTTAAATGCGTAAGAGAATCATATCAGTAAACAACTTTGAAAACTGAAGAAAAGTCCTTTCTATGTTTCTAGTTTTGATCAAGTTGAAAGTTTTGTTATGGTGTCAGCTAGCATATTTGTTATGGGACAATTAATTATCTCTATACCCTTGTTATTTAGGGCGTCCCAGATAAAGTGATATTTTATATCCATATGCTTACACCTTTGTCTGCGTAGGGTCCTAGGAAAGCAAAAGCACTATAGCATTTTGATTATCCTCAAATAGCTTAATGGGGCCGTAGGCACCGCCAAAAATGGCCGAAAAATCAAGTTATTGTTGTGCTTTAAAACGAAATTACATTTATTAAAATCCATTATTTCTGAGTAACTTTTTTTTCCCAGAAAGATAAAACCCTGAATTTTATCATATAGAAAACAGAATAATGTAAAACTTTTTCTACTATTTTTAATTAAATTTTAAATGTTAAATTTTCCCAAAAAGTTAACAATTGACATTTTTTGTCTTGCACAAAAAACATACATAAATATTTTAAAAAAAGAAAAAAAAGAAAGGTTTTTGAACTAATTAATTTATTTATTTTGTTGCCTAACTAAGAATTAGGATGATTTTCTATGAGAATATGCAAAAATATTATAATATAAGTACCTGGATTTCAAATAATTCCACTTATTCATATAGGCAACCAGTTACTTCGCGTCGATCTAGAGTCTAGATCGACAATGTTTACGTTTGTGTTTAATAAAAAGCAAACTATGGAAGACCATACAGGCAAAAAAAAACTTAAATTAATTATTTTACTTAACATATTCACCGAATTTCACACTTCAAAACTCAAAAGCGGGATAATTAAACACAATCGAAGTTCTGATATTCAGACGTCAAAATAAGGTATGCAAACAATTTTTTTTTAAACTACAATTCTGTCCCTTACAACAACACAATATGTTGTGTTCAGTTTCAGATGATTATTTTAAGCATATTTGGAACCCCTCAAGCAAAAAAAAAATATATATATATAAATATCGTTTATGAAAAATAAGTATACTGTTATAAAGTTCATTCTTTTCTTAATAATCGCTGAAAATTTCGTATTGATCGGATAATTACCTGATTTTTGGTAGATTTTTAAAAAGACGGTCCGTCAAAAAGTACTTACCTGCCCCCCCCCAGTTTTGGCGGTGCCTAGACCAGGTCTATACACATAGATACGAAAAAGTTGTCAAAAAAACAAATATATAACAAATAAATGTTATCAAAGGCAAGATAAATTATTTTTCTACCAAACTGAATAAGTTTTTAGTGTTTTTATTTAATGTAAAATGTTTATTCGGTTGGAAAAGCATGCAGTATTTATCAGTATATTTGAAAAAGACAAATGGCGGCTAGCTCGCTGTTGAATACCTTAAGTTTGGGAAAATTAGTTCAAACTAAAAAAAAATATACAAAATATTGTTAGAAACTCACTCAATATACGTCAGCCTATATCACGGTAACATATATTGAGTGAGTTTTTAACAGTAGTGTGTATAATTTTTTAGTTTCAACTAATTTTCCCAAACTTGAGGTATTCAACAGTGAGCTAGCCGTCATTTGTCTTTTTTCAAATATACAGATAAATACTGTATGTTTTCCCAACCGAATAAACATTTTGCATTAAATAAAAACACTAAAAACTTATACAGTTGGTAGAAAAGTAATTTATCTTGCCTTTGATAACATTTATTCGGTATATATTTGCTTTTTGACAACTTTTTCGTATCTATGTGTATAGTAAACCAAACCCATTCTTTTTCTATCACGACGCACGCAAAACGATACGGTTATCGTCATCAGTCAAAAGCAAACGATAGGGAATACATTAGATAATAAAAGTCTAAATATCATTAAAAAAATGCTTGTCGGGGACAATTTTAAATGTGATATTCGTTCAAAACAGACCTGAATACCTCTAAAAATCAACTTTTAAAGGTAACTCTTTCGTTGGTATTCATTTTGACCAAAATAAGAAACACCTTTTGTTTCTAAAACGCAAATTAAAAATCAAATAAAAATGATTAATTTTAATCTAAACGGTAAAATCATTAAACATTACAAATGCCGGATGCTGCATAAACAATGCCCTTTTTAATAATAGTAATAACAACAACAACAACAACAACAATAATAATATTTTTATTATTATTATTATTTTATTTATTTTTTTTATTTTTTTGTTCCCTTTAAGTTTCGCTACACAGTGTTTACAAAGGTTTAGCACGAGTCTGCAAAAAAAAAAAAAAAATGGGTCATCTTTTTATTTTGTTCCGTTTGCTAATTTAAAAAAATTACCATTTGAAAAAAAAAAAAAAAAAAAAAAAAAACTCGTTTAATTTTGTAGATAACAGATTAGCGCAAAACCTTTATAAATCACCGGGTGACAAAACTTAAAAATAACTGTATTGTTTTTTTTAAATTCGAAAAAAAAATAAAGAATAATCTAAAGAATCATTTAAACAAAAGGCGTTATGTTTAAAACGGGACAAATGTCACAATACACCGTGTAGCCATTATTGTTCTCTTACCAAAAGGGAGAGTTCAATAAACCGTTACTCAACATAATATCACATTCACGTCACAAGGTTTTATACAACAGTAAGTATTCATTGATTAAATGAAGTTTCTAGATCCAAGTTGAAGGAATAGTGATATTTCGGAACTTTCCTTCTCCTAGGCTAGTTACCTTTTTCGTATTTTAACATGATAATGTGTATTTTATTCCCAGAAAGTTCTTTTTATTTTTTTTTTAACTTTTAAAACTAGCGAACAGTTGGTCAATGGTACGGATACCAATTTTAAAACAGACAAAACCAGCTTTTGCCGATGGAGAATTTCGTACCCCCCCCCAAAAAAAAAACAACAACTGCAAACAAACCGGCTTCAAATTCAATACTGTGGAAACTTTCTCCACTGAAAGGTAGAGGTTAACAAGGATTTTGCAACAATGGTTTGTTGCGACCTGAGACTAGGTAAAAATTGTAGAACCTTGTCGATCTGGTAATAAGGGTAACGATTCAATTTCCTTCAACTCCAATCCCAAACTGAAATCACAACCAAAATTCAGTTCACTCCATCCCTCTTATAATCCAGTTAGACAATCAAATAAGTTAAACGTAACAACTACCAATATAAAAAGAGTCATCACCCACACAAAAGGTTTTTGCTGCCACTCTTCCTGAGAGTCGCGGGTAAGTGCTTCAAGTTTTCTCAACAATACAAGGCGACATTTCAACAGATAATAATGAAATAACGTTGATCTTCAACTTAGTTCACTTCACTCCATGTGGAGAAAGGCTTTTTGTACGAAACTCAACTGCAATATGAACAGTTTTTTTTGTTGTTTGTTTGCTTTGTTAAATTGTATTTGGCAATATCCTAAATTAGCGTCGGTAAAAGCAAGAAATTGAATATAGACGTTATTTCTATAAAAATAAATGAAGAAAAAAAAGTTTAAACAGGGTAGAACGGTTTAATACAACGATTAAGACGTTCAAGAATCTTCATAGGTACGGGCAAAATGAATGCTGACGCTCAAAATGTATACACATTTTGACCCCTCCCCTTTACTTAAAAATTCACTAAAAATCAGGAAATTAACCAATTTTAATAAAATTTCCAGTATTTATCAAATAATGATCGCGGAATATAATGTACTAATTATTTTTATTTAAATCTTAATGGAAATGTATTATTTTGTTTAAACAAAAAATACCTTTATTAAAGTTATGGTTTTCAGTAGTAAATAAAAACCGCTTTTTTTTTTGCTTTTTTATATAAATAAAGCATCGTAATTTGTAGCAATAAAAATAAAATAAAATAATTTTTGCAGAAACATTACGAAAAAGGCCCCTAAATCCGTATTAATGAATTCGATATAACTCAAAGAAAAATAAATTTCTCGAACTACCGATATTACCATTGAATTAAGCATTGTTTATTTAATATTTTCACAAAAAAATTATAATTGCAAAAAATATTTCTACTTTTTTTTTTTTTTTTTTTAAATTACAGGTTTCGCATAATTTTTATATGCAAGCTTTTGATAATTTCCTTGCTCGCAAAAATGTGAAACTTTTGGCGTAACATTTTTTTTTTATATAATATTGAACAAATAATTAAAAAAAATTTAATTTAAAAACAGGAACATACAAAAATAATTAAATTGAAAACTGGAAAAATTTATACAAACGTTCCATGTCGGTAACTATGGATGCCCATTCTTGAAAAGAAAAGGAAACCTTCCGTTTTGCCCCCTCTACCTCTGCCCTCTACCTTTTCCCTCCAACTATTCGATTTCATTTTCAGATATGTTTCAAATTGTGTAAAGTCGACTTTAAATTTCACATAAACATTCCGATTAATTAAAATGTAAGTTTGTATTTTTTTTCATTTTTATCAGCGAATTATTATCGAGTCTACCATTATAAAAAAATAATAGATAAAAAGTTAATATTTAAATATTTGTAAGGAGTTCTTGGTTTCTAATGCAACGTTATAGTAAATCAATCATTCATTATAGAATCACTCAATGTTATAAGGCCAAATTCGCAAAATTTGCCCTTTTTTTAAAAGTAGTTTAGCCTTTTTTTTTTTTTTTTTTTTTTTAGAATTTTGCTTTTTATAATAATCTTTAAGAAAAGGCTAAACTGCTTAAAAAAGGCTAAATTCACAAAATTTAGCCTAAAAACGTTAAGTTGCTCTAAAATGAGTTACTGGAATTAGAAACTGAGCATTCACTACAAATATTTGAATATTGACTTTTTTTTTCATGTTTTTTGATAATCTGGTACATAGTTTTTGTAACAAAACATGCAAACTAAACCAAAAAAGTGATTTACAGTATCAGAAAACGTCATGCTTAGCATGTAAACAGGAATAGCTGTAATTTTCATCAAATTATGATCACAATAAACATAATTTGTTGTATTTTTTTGTTGTAATAAAACCGGAAAAGCTTATTTAATTATAATATTTATGAATCTACACAAGTAAGAATTTCTTTATTTTTCTCTGAAAAGAGGTTCATATTACTATCTTTATTCAATAATACAAAATTCTTGATAACTTTTGTTTATATCAATCATACCAGTTATTATAGGTGCCACAGGGCTTATGAAGAAGAACCTGAAGTCCTACCTAAATAATATTCCTGGTGAACTAAGTGCAAAAGAGATCTAGGCAGTTGCATTTAAGGGAACAACAAAGATACTAAAAAGAGCTCCCCGCTGGTTCCAATAAAAAGCAGGGCAATGTTGGCAGCTGGTTTGGCTGCCCCATACCCAACGTTACAATCTTCGAAACAAGAAAATTAAAAAAAACAAAAAACAACTTATTCATTGCAAAAAGTTAAAACCATTATTTATTACCAATTAAATAGAATTCAAAATTGAAAGAAAATGATTAATTATTGTAAATGAAAAAATTACGCACTCAAATCAAAAATACAAACCTAAGTTTTATTTAATTTTTACAAGTATCTAAATGTAAGTTTTAGAATTTATTCAATTAGTCACAAAATTATGTGAAAATGATGGTGTGTTTAGATATGGGATGAAGTGGGTGGGAGGGCCAAAACTGTCTACATTTTTTTTCAATGCTGTGCATCCATAGGTAATAAAATGAAACGTTTATTGAATTTTCTCCATTTTTTTATTAATGTTTTTGTGTCCCTGATATTTAATATGTACAAATGTTTTTTTGAGAGATTATAAGAAAAAAGTTTTATGTTGATGTTTACACATTTATGTGTGCAAAGAAAATATTAAAATATTGCATGTAAAATTTATGCTAAAAATGTTAACTTATTAATAACATGAAATATTTTTGCAATTATTTTTTTTTGGGGGGGGGATGAAAATATTGAATAAGCAATGCTTAATTCGATGATAATATTAGTTTGAGAAAATTAATTTTTCTTTGAATTATAACATAGACTTTAGGAGTTTTTGTGTAATGTTCCTAAAAAATATTTAATTCTTTATATTATTGCAATCTATGATGCTTTATTTTCATAAAAAGCAAAAATAAATCCATGCGTTTTTTCATATATAAAACTATAACTTTAGTAAAAATGTTTTTTGTTCACAGAAAATAATAGATTTCCAGATTTTAAAAAGATAATAATGAGTTCATTATATTCTGTGATCATTACTTGATAAATACTGAAAATTTTATTAAAATTGGTTGATTTCCTGAATTTTGGTTAATTTTTAAGTGAAGGGAGGGGTAAAAATGTTGATACATTTTGGGCATCAGCTACTCATTTTTCACGTACCTAGTACTTATCTTATTGTCATTCTGAAAATAGAAATATATCCATAAATTATGAAAATTCATTGAATAGAAAGTTATTTATTGTTAAAGTAATTTTGGGAGAAAATTTAATTTTTTGTAGATGTTTTATTGACTGTTATGATTGTGAAAATATGGACCATCACTTAGAAAACATATTGGTTGCCATTATGATGTAATCTAAAGATTACATCGTAATGGTGACCAGCAATTTTGGGCCATAGAGATAGACTTTTTTCTTACAAAAAAACACAATAGCAGTTGTTCTACTCAATAAATTTTCATATTTTTGGGATATATAACTATTTTTTGCCCTGACAAGTAAGTAATACTGTTTTTTGTTTAGTTCGTTTTGCAGGTGACAGTTTTGTACAAAAAGTCTTTGTTATGTTTTTGTTTTTTTCTTCCTTTGAAGATTGTAATGCTGGGTATGGGGCAGCCAAACCAGCTGCCAACATTGCCCCGCTTTTTTATTGAAACCAACCAAGAGCTCTTTTTAGTATCCTTGCTGTTCCCTTAAGTGCAATTGTCTGAATCTCTTTTGCACTTGGTTCACCAGGAATATTATTTAGGTAGGACTTCAGGTTCTTCTTCATAAGTCCTGTGGCACCTATGATAACTGGTATGATCGATATCCCCTTTAGGTTCCAGTTTCTTTTCATATCATACATGAGACCTTGGTATTTGGTCTGTTTCTCTCTTTCAGCTCTGTTAAGACCGCCATCATTAGGAACACTCACTTAGCATGAGGAGAATAAAGTTGAAGGTAAGTGAAATAATATTTGAAGCAAGAAAAACACTCACCGTATATTTATTTTTATGCAAAACGTATTTATTTTGATAAAAAAGTTGATTAAATAATTTTTTATAATTTATTTTATTTTATTTATTTATTATATTTTTTACAGAAAGGATTTTTTGCGCAATATTGGTTTAGCTTTTCAACCAAAACACAAACATCGTTTTCTTTTGTCGTTTTCTTTTTACCCTAAACTAATCTTAACATATTTTTCATTGCCTTTGTACTTGTGTGTTTATCACCCACCCCTTTCTTTGCCCAATAATTAGTCTGCTTTCTTCAGTCTGGTTGAATAAGCGCTTCAACATCTTCTTGCTGTCTTTGTTAACAGTCGGAAAAAGGCAAATGAAATGTTGGTTATTTTATTGAATAATTAAAATTTAAGGCAATCATTACTTTTACCGACATATGAATTATTTTAAAAAATGTATTTATTTTGCTTTATCTGCTCATTTGGGACCTAGCTGTGTTTAAAGATTTCATATTTAAAAGAAGTTTTAGGCCAATTTACTTTGCCACAAATAGTGTTGAATCTGCGTTTCAACCATTTTGAATCTGAGAAGAGGAAATATGTAACGAAAGCATTCACATTTTCAGATTATTAAATTAGACATGCCTTACTTACTTCCGCTCGGTTGTTTCAGTCGCATAAATGATTTACAATAAAATGAATTGCTTATTTTTGTTTTTGTTGTTAACTAATGTTTTTTTTACCACTAACCCTAAGTCTGAATGACAGTTGCCTACAAAAATGCACAGTTATCTCTCATAACTAAAAAAAAAAAAAAGACTAACTCATAAAACACTAGAATGGGACAGAAATGATGGATCATTTGACATCAAATTTATTTAGGAAACTGATCTCTCGGAACAAACCGGAAATGACCAAAGCAGTTTACGATTTTGAAAGTCACAACAAATCTAAAAGGTCACAGTTAAAGCATATCACCTCAGAACACTTAGCTAAATTTCCCTGTCCATTTTAGGCTATTATTTGTGAATAAAAAGTTGAGTGTCAGTTTTGCATATAAATAAAATAAAATATGATAACCCATTTCCTAGCTATTGTTCTACTAGATATCGTTTTAAGAGCATATAACCATATATTTTTGGTAATAGATTTAAATTGGTTTTCTTATTTTAGGGGGGTGTAACTTCCTTAGTGTTAGCTTTAATTCTAAGTCTGGGTGGTCACAGACTCCCTAAAAAAGCGACTCCATTTAGATCTACTTCTATACTTAAATTTGGGTGATCTAAACAAAGAAGAGCATGGTTTTATCTAAGATTTAGGGAGGTGTAACTCTTTTAATCATAGCACTAATCCTAAGTCTGAGTGGCAACAGACCTAAAAGATCAACTCTATTTTGAACCAGTACTAACTATAGATCTGGGTGGCTAAAACACAAGAGCATAGTTTTATCTAAGATTAAATGGTTACATAGCATTCAAATCCTGTCTGTATTTTGTTTTCCTATTTGTTCACTCATGCCTTTTTTACCAGTGTCATTTTTACTGGGATTGTTTTTACCAGGATCATTATTACTGTGCACCATACACCATTCATTGTTCATCTATAAAGAAAAAAAAATATTTTTTAAAATATTACATATTAACCAGCTTAATTACTTGACAGTAGGAATAAATAAAACAAAAATAACAATTTTACAATAGCAAATCCATTTCCATATAAATCTAACAAATAATCACCCACTTTCTGATTATATAGCATGTTTAAGAAGAACATATAACTGATTTTTGTTTTTACTACCATTTCCTTAAATTGTTTAAAATCAAGTGCATGTTCTGGGAATGTTTCCATCTTTTGTATTACTATTTGGGCTTCGGGATAACCGTTTTGCAAGATTTTGTTTTTATAAAATTCTTTGGACTATTTATATTTTATCTTTTTGTCTTGTATTATCAACTTTTCAATCAGCCATTTCTTAGAAATCGCTCTTTACCACTCCTTAAAAATGGATTGTGCACAAGACAGGCAACATAGAAGAGGTTTTGTTCCTGTAGTGATACCAGTGCAACAGGTACGGATTTGATTTCAAGAGTCAGGATAGAGAAAGTACAGGCAACTTTTGCCACTATTAACCAGCAGAGCATTACCACTTATTAGACAAGTGTATGCAAAGTGATGAGATATGGGACTGAAACCTAGCCAGTTAGAGTTGATCATATACATTGCATGAAGAGAAATGTGAGAAAGATACAATGGTTATGTAAAATGAGTGTTAAAGGCAAGCTTAGATTTGATAACCTCAGAAGGAGATTAAATCTGGACAGTATAGGAAGATGCATGCAGAACAGAAGACTTAAATGATATGGCCACATTGAAAAAAGGATGAGAATTCTTGGGTTAGTAAATGTAGAAGTTGAAGTAGTAGGTTTAATTAACTGTGAATGACATAGAGAAACACAGAAAATGGTAAGAATGGACTTGAAAGAAATCTAGATACAGAACTCATTAGAAATAAGTTATTTTGGAAGTTGATTTCTTAAAATCTGTTCAATGCATGTCAGCATATAAAAAATGAACATTAAAGTGAATAACAAAATAAAATCTACTTGATTATACACAAAATGTACTGAGATTTGTGATTATCTAACAATTGACCTATTTAAAGATAAGTTTTTCTTATTGTTATGTCAGATTTATTGTAAACACTACCTACAAAGACGTATAATCTTTCAGCATTTGGTGACCTTTGCAGTCAAGGAATGCCATTTTACTGTTGTTCAGTTGAATCCGTGCAATAAGTTAATTGGATTGGATCACAATGGTACAACATTATGAGGATGTGACGGGCTTGAGTTGTTCATTTTTGGTGGGAATTATGAGATGAAAATTTGATTTTTATGAATATTTCATGCAAATACCAAATATATTTCATAGTTTTTTATTTGCTAAGATAAATTGAACTTGATTAAAACTGTATAATCCTTTTTTCTTAATGTTTTGTGTTAGTCAGATAATATTTTCTTTTGAAGTAAACAATCATATTCTTTGTTTAGTTTTTAACATCCTGTGTGATTTTCTTCCTCTTGTGTATAACTAGTAGACAGCCCTGTGTTGCTCAGTCATAAAATATGTTTAAATATATTTTAATTTATGCAGATTTCATATTTATTATCATAGAGCCTATTCTCTGTTGATTATTATATTGTACCCAATATATAGTTGTGATTTCAAAAGTTAAAAAAATATATGACTTGGTGCCATCAGCTAGAATCAAAACCAAAGCATTTAGCACTCTAGAGTTAGATGATACCATTTGAGCTATCATTGAATGGATAAGAAATAGTTAAAATTAACCAACTTTAACTTATAAACATATATTTGCACATGTGTACAAGAACACTTCTTTTAAGATATTTTTCTTAGATTTATTTTTTCTAAACTTTCAGACTAGAATGGAGTGAATGTTTTCAACAATCTATCAGATTTGATAGACATTTTTTTGTTCATATAAAATCAAATAACTGTAATACAGATAGTATGGGGAAAAATGTAATTGGCCTTGAAATAAAATCCTGGGTTGTATTCAGTAAGTTTCGGGAGAGTTGTGCATCTCACACTTCACAACTTAGGCAAATATTTTCACATGCAAGAAAAATGTCTATGCAGATACATTGCCCAGTAATTAAAGATTTCTTAGTCTTCTCACAATTCAATAGTTTTGTTATTTGCAAAATATTCTAAAACTTACTGTAATTGACAAATTTGTAAATATTTTTCAAAGCATACTATTATGAATCTTCTTTTATTTTATATAATGTATGAGTCAAAATCTCTTCTTTATTTACAGGTAATGGAACGAATTGAGAAAAAAAATGAAAGCATACTCTGCACATATGGAATTTCAAATAAGCAAATAATCTAAAAGAAAACTAGTTTATAAATGATGAAATCCTCCAATTTAGAGAGAGCCAGAAGAATCCCCTACAGAGCAACTTTATTAGTGAAGTGTGTGGTTCATCATTCATAACCAAATTCATTTTAAAAACACATACTGTGGCAAAGGTAATAGAAGATAGTACTGACACAAGTAATAGCAGCTCCTTTTAGCTTGTCAGGAAAGGGAAGAAAGAGAAATTTAAGTTTGTATATGATTCATTTATATACATAGGGCATTAATTTGTATATAAGTGGAATAGTGGTTTTAAGAAGGACAAATTGAAGAGGACAGGGATTGAGTTTTTGACAGTTGGGAGAGAACATAGACATTGAGAATCACAGTTTAAGAGGAGTTGATATGAATTACAGCATTGGTGAGAAGTGTTAAGGAAATTTCTTTTTTTCTTACACATAAAAATTTATGATGGGGAAGATGTTCTGTTGAATATTATTAAGTAACATCTTATTCAAAATAATTTTGAATAATAGAATATAACACAGTCTATTTTTTGAATGTGTGAAACGTCATTTGTAAAAAGGGTGAAGTGTTAAAAGAAACATGCAAAACGAAACTGAAGAGAAACCCTATAGCTGTGAAGTGTGTGGCTCAGCGTTTACCCAAAAATGTAATTTATCAAAACATATGCGTAAACACACTGCAAAAAAAGCTTATACATGTCAAGTGTGCGGCTTATTATGCATTTCAAAATCGCAGTTAGAGATTCATCTGCGAACACACACTGGAGAGAAACCCTATTCTTGTGACATGTGCGACGCATCATTTGCAACAAAACCGCATCTAAAGAGACACATACGAAAACACACAGGCGAGAAACCTTACGGTTGTGCGGTGTGCGATTCATCGTTTTCAACTAAATCACATCTTGAGATACATCTGCGTAGGCATACGGGATCGAAACCTTTTTCGTGCCAAATATGTGACAAATCGTTTACAACAAAAGAATATCTAAAGACACACAGTAACATCCACACCGGAGAGAAGCCATATTCTTGCAGCGTATGCGACTTATCTTTCACGCATAAATCGTATCGAATTGTGCACATGCGAATACACACCGGGGAGAAACCATATTCTTGTGAAGTGTGCTCGTTGTCTTTTCGAACAAAGTCTGATTTAAAGAAACACATACGAATTCACACTGGGGAGAAACCTTATTTATGTGGTGTCTGCGGCTCGTCTTTTACCCAGAAACCACATTTGATGTCACACATGCGAACACACATTGGAGAGAAACCTTTTTCATGTGAAATATGCCAGTGTACATTTACTCACAAATCTAATTTCACAAGACACATACGTTCACATACTGATGCTGAATAAGAGTTTGAATTACTTACTAAACACCATCTTTGAGTGTCTTCTGTCTCTCTATACAATAATTTGCTAGGACAACCTGATATGGGAATACTTCACCCTACAAGTAAACCAAATATTCAAAATAGCATAGCCAAAATAAGACCCCCCCCAATATGCCTATATATTGGCTCATATGAGGAGTGATACACCTAGTAATGTTACCTCAAGTAACAGCACTAAGATATTCTACCAGACTAGATGAATTCTCGTTCTGGAATCTTTTTAGGTTAAAAAGATATACTATGATGTAGTTAACTGGTCAATAGGAGAAAGGGATATTAATGTAGGTAAAGGAGAATTTTAGTTGAATGCTCAGATATCTAGACACAATCCATGAGTGCTTATAGTCTCTCCACAATGGTTTGCCAGGACAACCTGACATGAGGACACTTTTTCCTACTATTAAACTCTGACGATATAGTAAAAATAACTAAATATTCAAAGCCCAAATTAGATCCTCTTAAACACGTCTATACTGAAGATTATACAAGAAATGTAGCACCTTCTTCAACTGATGTCACCTACATTACCAGCACTTTGCTCAATACTGCACCAGACAATGAATTCTTGTAATGGAATCCATCAAGACCATGAAACCACAAGAAAAATATGCTGTAACATAGTTGATTGGTCAATAAGTGAGAGGAAAATCAATATTCCTAACTTCTTTACTAACTCAACGTTTATTAAATAAAACTGTAATGGAAGAGTTAAATATCTTTGCATCTCATATAGAGATCAAGAGTCCCCTTGATTTTTGAGAAGATTGACTGAAGTAAAATGAAGCAGGTGTGCTGAATAGGAAAGTTTGAATTACCTACTAGGCATCATTCTCAAGTGGCTTCGTACAAAAAATTTTCAGGACAACCTGAAATGAGAATACTTTACAAGTAAACCGTGACCAAATATTAAAAAAAAAATAGTATTTGAAGCCGGATTAAGATCCCTTGTCACAGCTAGACAATGGCTCATACAAGCAATGTTGCACCTTCTCCAAGCAATGTTAACTCAATAAACAGCACTTTTCTCGATACTCCACCAGACTAGATGAATTTTCATCCAGTAAGACAAAGAGATGACAAGATATACATAGTTAACTCGTAAATTGAGATGAGGAAAACTTACTTTCTTAACCATTTTACATAACTCAACATTTACAGATAAAGAGAACGTTCATGGAATATTCGAGTATCTATGTATCTCATATAGAGATTGAATCTTAACCTTTAGAAGAGGCTCCTTGATTTCTGGGAACTCTGAAATAAGGAAGAAAATCCAGTTCTGAAATAAGATGAATGTATTGTGTCTGATAGGATATTCCACCCTAGCAAAGACAAAATTATTAGACAAAGACAAAAGATTAGGAAACTGGAAAGTGAAGAAAATACTAAAGAGATACAATTCAACTTAAAGAGCCCTAGAATCATCCCAGAATCATTCAGCTGAAGTCTCTGTAAAAAACAGTAATTGTTTGGTCTCTTGGAGGATGTCCTATGCCCAGCAATCTATAGAAAATTGACAGAAAAATAGAAATACTTTTCTTATGAAATCTGCAAATAGTTCTTGCTTACTAGACACTGCCTTTGTGTGCCTTCACTCCCTTTATATATGTGTTACTCAAAACATCTCGATACGAGAATATATCACATGCTAACCAAATATTCAAAATGATTGGAGAGTGGAAATTATTTTTCACTTTTAAATGAACAGTTGGAAATATTCATTCAAATTGTGTAACCCCTGATAAGATAATACAATATTTATTACTTATTTTGATTAAAATATATTGTGAAAAGACGCACTGCAATTTCTAAATATTAAATTATAAAATTTATAATTAAAATATATTGTGAAAGAAGCACTGCAATTTCTAAATATTAAATTATAAAATATATTATGAAAAGACGCACTGCAATTTCTAAATATTAAATTATAAAATATATTATGAAAAGACGCACTGCAATTTCTAAATATTAAATTATAAAATATATAATTAAAATATATTGTGAAAGAAGCACTGCAATTTCTAAATATTAAATTATAAAATATATTGTGAAAAGACGCACTGCAATTTCTAAATATTAAATTATAAAATATATTGTGAAAAGACGCACTGCAATTTCTAAATATTAAATTATAAAATATATAATTAAAATATATTGTGAAAGAAGCACTGCAATTTCTAAATATTAAATTATAAAATATATTAAAATATATTGTGAAAAAAAATATTGTGAAAAGACGCACTGCAATTTCTAAATATAAAATTATAAAATATATTAAAATATATTGTGAAAAAAAAAATATTGTGAAAAGACGCACTGCAATTTCTAAATATTAAATTATAAAATATATTAAAATATATTGTGAAAAAAAAATATTGTGAAAAGACGCACTGCAATTTCTAAATATTAAATTATAAAATATATTAAAATATATTGTGAAAGAAAAAATATTGTGAAAAGACGCACTGCAATTTCTACTTGCAGTAATGATACAAGAAGCCTTTAATTATTTAGCTCCTGTTCTTTCCCACTTACAATAATTTCCTAATAGTTATGAAACACAGCAAGATATTCTGGACATGAGAGACCTCTCCTATGTCCTTACAGCCAATATGTTATGAAGTTAGATAATAATCTTCCCACGTTGGAGCCTTGGTAATGCATTGTTCATGGACTCAGAGACCATAAACCTTTTAACATGAATATAAAACATATTAATAAAGGTATCGGTGTTCAAATGCAAGAATGAAAGCTAATGCTTTTTAAGGATAAGGAAAGAATTGAAAACCTTGTTTGTATTTATGTTAAACGAGGAAATGACAAAGACACTCAGAGATGTTAATGTTCAATATCAGTCAAATGTGCTTATGGACACAAGATGTTCACCTGCATGAAATGTCTGGCAAACTTTAAAGCCTCATTAAATTCATCATTAAAGCCTCATTAAATTCATCATTAAAGTATACAAAGTGTAAAATAAAATTGGTAAGTTCCATAACAAACAAGTGTATATTTCCATATGATCAAAGGGATAAAAAACCTGAAACCCAATGCATTACATGAAAAATCTTCCAGCTTAATGTGTTTCCTTTACGACTAGAAAATGTGTGTGTGTTTTTTGTTTGTTTTTTTTTAGATGATGAAATCAAATTAACTGGCAGGGAGGGGAAAAGGCAATAAAAATAATTTGACAATTGGTTGTTAGTTTATGGAGAACATAAACATCAAATTTAGCATAATCGAGTTTATTCAATTCATTTTCCATGCATGATGTGGAAATTTTGAGAATTTCTGTGATTTATGAGGTTATCAAATGACAATCATTTTAAAATATGGCTTTCTCATGGCCATTATCAATCATCTTTTTTTTCTGGCCGGTGCCAGGAGCATTTCTCATGGAAAAATTTCCTTTTCTGAATGAAGCAAATTATTTCTGGCACACCCATTCTGTAACAGTATTCTCACCATGTTATATCTTTCTGCAGGTTTCTATAGATTTTTTTTTCCTCTAATAAAAAAACATAAGATGTCAGCAGTGATCTGCTTTATCTTCTATTTCATGGCCTGCAATACAAGCAAATATGTAAGAACTCTTCTGCTCGCAGGTTTATTACACATTGATGTTCACATGTTCGCTGCACCAAATACAGAATTTGAAGAATAGGAAAATGAAACAATCTTTTGTATGCTGAGGTGACATTAAAAAACTGTACAAACTTTTTGTCCAACCGAATATTTGTGAGCATGTCTCTGCACTGTAATATACGAATGAAAAATAAACTTTTGATGATGCTGCCATATGTAACAGCATTAAATATACTTCCAAATCACTTCAATTTGCATCCTGGAATTCAGCAAAGTCGCAATGATAATCTATAATATAAATCTCACCTGTCTGTTTAAATGTATGTTTGTATGTCTGCCTTAAACTTTCGACAGAGGTGATGGGTTTTCACAAGATTGGTATCGTTTTGAAGCCGGAACTTTGGATGACAAATATCGAAAAATTGGCTAAAAACATTAATTCCTTCACTCTCAACTGGGGACTTTTCTACAGGGCAGGGGCGTTTTTCGCCAATATTTTCGAAAGTCATTCTCTCTTTTCGATTGTCTAGCCTTAATTTAAACCTACATCACTTCCGGTTTGGCGATGGATGGTTTCAAGCCTACCTGCCTGCCTACTACCACCACTTTTTTTTTTGCTTAACACACCTCCAAACACTGCGGCAATGTCAGGCACCCAGGCTAGTAATGAAATAATAAAAGTTAAGTAACTGAACTGAAAATACAGAATTATTCTAAAGTTATAAAATATAAGTCCCAGAAAGATGCTTTTTGCTATTTAAAAGATAATTAAAAAATTTGGTTGCTTTAAAATTTATAAAAGGAATCGTTTGCTACATGGCCTGTGATTGAACGAAAATTAACCAATCAGAGGCCATCTTTTAGAATCTCCATTGAACCCTAAATGAGCAGGTTTTTCAAGACTTTCTTCTTTTGTTGTAATCCTTCAACAGGTTAATACTGATGCTGTCTTCACCTTCAACACAGCTGGACACTTGTGGGTGGCAGTCATATAAGCATCTGTGGTGCAGAAGGATAAGGCTTCCAGCTTCTATAACCCAATGAGATGACAACAGACAACAGGAAATCTAAAAATGTATAAGTACAAAGCTTCAGAGATAAGTTCCCGCAAATGAAGCGTGTGTTTTTAGAGAGACGATGAATTTTGAATTAAAATAAATCACAGAAAAATATGTTCATTTTATATATATGTAGTTTATTATAAAGCATAAATGTTGGCATTTATAATTTAAATACAATTTAGAACCTTTGACGCCCCCCCCCCTCTGCAGCTCATGCATATATGGCATAATGTAGAGGTCTAATTTTCACAGCCTTCACATTAAATTAAGCTGTATTTCGGCAATAACATGTTGAATCTTGTCTTCCAAGTGGTCTATTGTGTCTGGTCTATTAGTATAGACATGGAATTTTACATATCCCCAAAGAAAATAATCTAATGGGGTTAAATCATACGGATGAGGTAAACAGTTGACAGGGCCATTTCATGAAATTATTTATTAATCAAATGTTTTTATCAGTAAATTGATTGTATTATGTGCTGTGTGGCATGTGGTTTCGTCCTGCTGAAAGCACATAATGAATTGCTAAACTTAGTTGAACTCAAAATAAATGATAGTTGCCAAATCTGCAAGTAAGGAAAACAGAGTTGTCAAATTAAATTTGGCCGTCTCTAGACAAAAAACACTATACTAAGTATTTGTAAAAAAATTCTCCTCTTCTCTTTATTTCTTTGAAATACAAGCTTTTATTCAACTTTCAATTGTGTTATGTGTTCTTTTTTTCCTCACTGATATCACAATATATTTCATTGCGCATATCCGATTGAGAACATACCAAATAATGGATAAGCATCTTCAAAAATACAAATGACAAAACACCTAAAAATCTTAAAAGGGGACTTTTTGTAGTAATTCTTTCTTTGTGTATACCTTGCTCTCTGCTATTGAGTTAACAGTGACTTGATTTGGTTAGTATGTAATTCGTTTACTATTTTTGGGGGGCTTTTATTACCCTCGTATACTGAAGCGATAATTACTCCGAGTTGAACTGGCTTGTTACAAAGAATGAACTTTTATATGGATATCAAATTCACATGCAGCCTCCAGTCACTTGTATATCGTTTTCAGAAGAGATCATGATGTTAGTTTTTTTACAGTTTTCGCTGGGAGGTGTTGATGCCCCCCTACATACAGCGCCTATTACTCCCAAATAGTCATCCATCTGGTATTGACCAGGCTAAACATTGTTTAGCTTTCGTGATCTAACGAGGACTGGTGTTTGCACATGTTTATTCCATATATCTTTTATTACATGAATTAATTCACATTCATATTTTATTCTATGCAATATACAAAGCCTTCCACAGGTTTATATTCAATTTTTATAAACTATCTGCATCATACGTTTTAATAATAGTCCAATAAGAATCTGAACGTCAACAGCAACACTTAACTATGCGTCCTACACAACCAACTAAATTTATATGTAATAAAAGTAATAAGAAATCAGTCTTAAACAATCGCTATATATTATAAAAGTGACCTTGTAGTCAGAATTATTAAAAAAAAAACTTTCTGAATTTTATAGATGGAGATTGGTTAATTATATTAGAATCTTCAGATTATTGTTCTTATCTTGAGTGTCGTTTTTACAATATTTCGGTCGATGTAACCTCCACCATTTTCAGGTGTGTCTTATTGAATTCAGGAATGTTTCTGTTGAACTCTGGAACTTGGATGAAATTCTGAATAGAACCCTTTATTGACTTCACAGGGCTAGTATGCTCTTGTTCCGTCAGCCATAACTGGATAGAGGTCCTAAATAATTCGCAATTATATTTTTTAGTCGCCCACACTGACAAAAATACAATTGCAAATTACTTAGGAACTCTATCCAATCATGGCTGACGGAAAAGAGTATACTTCCCCCATGAAATTAAAAGGTTCTATCTAAAATTTTGTCCAATGCTGAACATATTTAAAGTGACGAGTCTTTAATATTTGGGCTGAAGACGGAAGACTTTGGTAGTTAAGTTTGTTGCACTATTTATTGTTATTTTTTATTCACTGCAAATGTTAATATTAACTATTTATTTCAGTTTTTAATTCATATTTGATTTGTTTTCTTTCACAAGAGGTTACATCAACCAAAACGTTGTGAAAATGACACTCAAGATGAGAACAGTAGCCCGATGAATTCAAATAATACTGTTTTGGTTTCAATTTTTAGCTAATAGCATCCAAGTCATATTCTTTTAGTTTTTGAAATCACAAGGATATATTAGGTACAATATAATAATCGGTAGAAAATTTTTTCTATAATAATACATCCGAAATCTGAATGAATTAAAATATCATATTTCAACATATTTTATGTCGGAGTAATGCCAGGCAGCGTTCTAGTTTTTAATAAGAATAAAAATTCATTTCCTTCTTTTGTAGTAAAAAACATGTTAAAAGAAAAGAGAAAATTTGTGACTTACGTGTATAATATAAAATGTTCAGTTTTAAAACGTTTTTTTTAAATGTTTTAAACTTGGTTTCATTTATTTTGCTCACATCTTGATAAAATCATTTCATTGTTTCCCTTAAAAATGAAATAATGTGTTTTTAACAAATCTTTTTTTTTTCCTAATAAAATGATTAATTGAAAAAAAAAATTTCAGATGATGATTGATTATTCATATTTAGATTCTTCAAACTACTGTTCTTTTCTTGAATGTTATTTTCACATTTCTAACCTTCTTCAAGCAGACCCATGGTACAGTGAATAGAGTACTTAGTAAAATTTAGTTGTAAACTTATACTCTCGTGGAGGTTGAAGGTTCAATCCTCAGTGGAAGTGATACCTAAAATACAATTGCGAATTAGGACTTTTATCTAATCATGGCAGATGGAAGAAAAGCATGCTACCCCTCATGATTAAATAAAGAGTCCCTTCAAATTCTGTGCAAATTTCCAAGCTTGACTTGAATATTTCAAGAGAAATATTTTTAAGTTCGACGAGATACACCTGAAGAAGAATCCAAATAATACGAATAATCAAAAACTCATTTTGTCAAGATTATCCAAAATATGAAATCAACTTTTAAAGAAATCATTTGTACAAAACTACACAAATGTTGATCTGATGAAACGGAAAAATGAAAACATTCAAAATAACCTGTCGATTTTATATTGTCATAATTTTGCAAGTGCTCCCTCGGTACAATGGGGTTCATTACAATTACATTTATCCAACAAGAACTATATTATGAGGGACGTTCCATAGTAACGCCCACTATTATTCTGCTCAAATTGATCAGAAAGGATTGCAAATTGAATTCTAATGATAACTGAACTCCTGTATTCATGACATGCAACTTTCATCTCTCTGTTACAGATATTGATGGTGTAAAGACTAAAATATCACCTCATGACATAGAAGCAGAAAAAATTCAACCGATCAATATTCAACAGTGCCTCTTGAAAGTTTATAAAGCTTATTTAGTTGCTGGCAGCACAGTGAGGAGATGGGTTTATTGATTTCAGAGTGACAAAAGAGATGTGATTGACAAAGCACGTTCCAGACTTTTCTGACTGGGGCATTGTTCATCGTTGGCAAAAGTGCATTGCGAATGGTGGGGACTATGTAGAAAAGCAAGTTCTGAAGCACAAAACTTTGCTCATTTAATGGAACAACTCTCGGTTTTCATAGATCTTCAACGTTTTAGTTTTTTAGTTAAAAAATAAGAGGCCTTACTTTTAGAACAACTCTTGCAGAGCATTGATCTGATGCTTCATTCAATGAAACAGAAAAAGGAATATAGAAAATGCTGATATAATCAGAAACTGTTGCTATTTCAAAGTTTTCCATGACTTTAGAAGTTGCACACCCAAGCATTGAAAGCCTCATCTACCCTATTAATTTAGCCCATAGCTGAAGAGCAATACACTAAATGCCTTATGGAAAATGATCATTGTTTTGACTTTACTAGCGCTACAGTAATTAAATCTATACAAAAAGTGCTCACATATACACCGATAGCATAACCTCTTAAAACTTACTAAAAACTTAGAATTAAACAATTATATCGCCCTCCTATATAATGTAATAGCAATGAAAGCAATATACACTTAGTGGTTGATTCTCTACTTTTAAAATTATGTTCTTCTGTTTCCATTTTTCTTCTATTCTTGTACCCATACATCATCTATGTTTATTTTGTCTGCGAGGCGTCCCAAAAGAAATGCTTCCTATTTTTTTCTGCCAGAATAGATAAGAGGGGATTGCAAATTGCATTGTTTTAATGACTGAACTTATGCATTCTCATGACCTGAAAGTTTTATCTCTATGTTGCAGGTATTGATGGTGTAAAACTCTAAGAAAGGAACACCTTTCATGGACGTGCATAAGAAGTAGAGATGCATCATTAAATTCCTGGCAAAAGTATATTGAGAATAATGATTACTATGTAGAAAAATAAATCGTAACGCACAAAAGGTAGCTCGTTTTAATCGTACCATTTGCATCGTTATAGCTCTTTAACTTCTTTTAGTTAAAACAGAGAGAAGGCCTTACTTTTGGAATGACGCTCGTATATATATTTTTAGTTCGTATATACATATATATCGCCCTCATTTGGACTCATCAGTTAAATATATCCAAACTCTGGATGCTATCCAACATGCTAACCTAGCAAGCAATTAGTAATAGAATTTTCAGAATGTGAGAGATTATATAATTATTTCCACAGCCAAACAGCGTTGCAGTGCACAAGAGCCATGACAGCCAACAAACCGAAAGTCCAAGACTCACTAACCTTGTCCTGGCGAGTATAAAATTTCTACTTGTGAGACATGGGCTTGAGTTATAGCTTAGTTGGATGACTAAATCCCTTATTCAAGATGCAGTAGGTCAGTTTCACAGTCGGACTTCGCTGCAGTTTGCTTGATCCGTGTCAGTTAATAGACTTTTTTTATGTGTGGCACATTTGCTCAGGTGGCAGAGAGCTCACCTCGCATGCAAGAGACTCGGGTTTCAAATCATGAGTTCGGATATGTCTAACTGATAAGACTAAATGAGGGCGAAACTCTTCTGGAGATGTCATGTAGAATGGACGTGTGGAGATTTTTTTCTGACTTTCTTAGAAACATATTGTGATGGAGTAAAAGTGCTTTTCGTCTGTGTCCAGTAAACCATTGGGGGCTAATGTTTGTTGTTAGTATCCGCTTTATGTGCTAGATAGCTGCCATTGCTTTGTGGGTAATAGGCTGATGATACTCGCAGAGATATGCCCCATGTTTTGAGAAATGTTTTCCATTGATCGGAGTTGTAGGGGGGTCCACCATCACAAGCAATTTTCTCTGGCACACCATAATTCACAAAGAATCTGTGTAGAACGTTGTAGCATGTGGACATCCTAGCATCTTGGTGTATTGACAATACCTCTGTCCAACCGGAATATCTGTCAGCGTATTTCATATATATTTCCGTCCAGCCATGTTGAAAATATCTGTCACTGTTGGCTGGAATGGATAGTCCTTTTAAAAAAATTTTTTTTTTAATTACATTTTCACCCCAAACAAGGCACATTGCCACTTTGAGGTAGGGGGCTACTATCAGGGGCAACAACTACTGGGGTACTATGTAGGGAGTTGGGAAGCAAGATGTCGGTTCATGTTACACTTGAACTTCTGCACATCAGTACAGTTGGGGAAGCAGGGACCTGGAATGGAATTCCAAAGTCTAGCGGTTCTGGGGAAGAAACTACTGGAGTAGAAAGATCTTTTATAGATAGGGATCTCTACTGTGTGGGGGTGGGATTTACCTGCCTGTCGGGTTTGTCGAGGGTGTTTACGCTGAGGGGGCACAAGCTGGGTGAACAAGCTCGAGTGCAGGTTCTTTATTGTTTGATGGGGCAATTTCTTGCAATTGTGCACCGATAGTAGACTAAAGAAAAATCGCTATGTGGCATTGCTTCTCATGCTATTGACCCCTTGATGGCAAATATGCAGCTCGTCGATAAATTCACGGTGTAGTGTTTTTAGAATAAATATGGGCCATTCCTTGAATACT
The DNA here is from genome assembly GCF_053919585.1 of Euprymna scolopes. Taxonomy (NCBI): domain Eukaryota; kingdom Metazoa; phylum Mollusca; class Cephalopoda; order Sepiida; family Sepiolidae; genus Euprymna; species Euprymna scolopes. The sequence continues at coordinate 50,468,902 of NC_136502.1, forward strand.
AGGGATTGAATCGTGTATAGGTCTGTTGCATGAGGGACTAACAAGGGTTTTCACCGTCTCGAGTTGCGTCCCTTACCGGTGTACGTGTTTGCTTTGTTTACAAATGTTAAATAAAGACGCCATTATGTAAAAGCCGATCTATCGTTATGTCTTTTATAATCCATTGACATCCTCACTAAGATAATGACACATGGCGGCAGCGGTGGCATGGAAAGATATCAAAGTAAGATGTAGAAAAGAATAAGAAGCGGAAAGTAATTTGCAGAAACAGATAAGTAACTTTATTGTTCTTGTTTCAAATTGTAATTTATACGTGCATCACGTGGACAGGGGAAAAATGTTGGAAGCGGACATGGAAGAAACAAACAGACCAGTGGCTGGCATAAGGCCTCCGGCACTTTGGCTTCATACATTGGGAGACAACGCATTGAAAGTTTACTACGGGTTTCAATTTTCAACACCCGAGGATGAAAGAATACACTCCGAAATTATTCAAGCATTTAATAAATATGCTATAGGGAAAACGAATGAAACCTATGAGCGTTACGTATTTCATTTTAGAAAGCAAGGAGAATCAGAGACTGTGGAATCCTCCATTACATCACTTTGGACGTTGATAAAATCATGCAATTTTTTGCGACAATTGCGTTTCATCAGTACTCAGAGATCAGGTAGTACTGGGAATATACAACCCCCAGACACAAGCTGAGTTATTGAAAATAAGACAGACTTCCAAAAATGTATTGACATCTATAAGCTGTCTGAAAATGCTACAGTCCAGTCCAGAATCCTAAGGCCTGAAGGAGTGAACAGGGTTGAATTTAAACCTAGGAGAAAGACATCGGCACAATCTGACAGAGAATGATAGGCGTGTGCATTGCGGCATGGAGCGAGCAAAGAGTTATGTCCTGCATTTGGTAAAACCTGTTATAAATGTAAGCGAAAAAAAAAAACACTTTGCCATGACATGCAAAGTATCAAGGAAAAAGAAGGTGCAGACTGTCAAAACCCAACATTATGACCAGAAAAACGACAGTAGTAGTTGTTCAGACTATGGACATGTAGACAGCGTAACAATTAAGAAAAGGGTGAATGCTGTAAGTCAAGAGGTGATAAAAGCGGAAATGATGGTGAAAGGAAAACCAATTGCTTTTCAGCTCGATAATGGAGCGTCCGTGAACATATTGAATGAGAAACCCGTGATTGGAAAAACACTGGAACATTCAAATAAGACTCTTGTCATGTGGAATAGGGCGGAAGTGAAGCCATTGGGAGAGTGTCGAGAAAAATGATAAACCCTAAAAATGGACAAAAATATGCAGTCAAGTTTGTCATTATGAAAGAGGATTTCCATCTCTTACTTGGAGCAAATCCAATCCAGAAAATGGAACTTGTCACAATCAATAACGACAAATTCAAAATGGTCGCCAAAGCTTCCCAAATGAATGAATCCAGCAGCCAGTACTTAAGCAGCATTATCAATGACTTCAGAGATGTATTCAAGAAAGAATTGGGTCAATTACCAGGAGAGATACATTTGCAGATGGATTCAGGAGTAACACCAAATGTTGCAGCAACACGGAGAAAAAGACAGAAATAACCTTAAAAAACGGAAGGCTTTAATACACGATAAAATATATACAGGACAGTTTTCTTTAGAATAGAGTTCTCTACTGAAGAGCGTATAGACAAGGGGGAGATAATATACACTAAGTCAACACGATTAAAGTTATTGGTGAAAGGGGAATAACTCCGTATCGCCATATATTACATTCTCCTATCCTTAAAAGATTTAGAGTTTATCATATCGTACTGGTTTGCGACGCTCTCGTGTAGACCGTCTCAATTTTTCAGGTTCCTGGGTTAATGCAGGATCCTCATCCTCTGCTGACGGGCGGATACTCTCACTATCCGTCATGCTCGTCTCTGCCGGGTCATCTTTCATGTTTGGTCCTTCAGTTGGTGTCGGTGTAGGTGTGATTTCCTCATTTCTGGTGGTGGTTGTGTCTTTTCTTAAGGATAAGTCACCAACTGGAGCCAAGTCACTCATGGAAACTGTCGATTCCCTTCCGTCAGGAAAACGCACATGTGCATATTGTGGGTTCGCTTCTACTAAATGCACCTCTTCTACAAGGGGTTCATACTTACTGGTACGAACATGACGACGTAAAAGTACCGGGCCCGGTGTAGCGAACCAGGAAGGTAGGGAGTGTCCACTTGGTGAGCGTCATTGATAAGAAAATAGTCTCTCATGAGGGGTTGCGTTAGTTGCAGTGCAGAGCAAAGATCTGATTGCGTGTAGTACTTCTGGGAGTACGGTTACCCATTGAGCTTCTGGGAGGTTTCTAGAGGCTAGCGCCAGTTGTACGTGTTTCCAGACAATGCCGTTGTAGCGTTCACATTGTCCATTCCCTAGAGGGTTATATGGAGTCGTTCGACTGGTTGCTATGCCTAAACCGGTAAGGTATTCCCGGAGTTCCTTTGACGCAAATGAAGACCCGCGATCGGTGTGGATATATGAGGGCATTCCAAAAATGGTGAATAACTGGTTTATACACTTAATCACCACATCTGTTGTCATATTTGGACAAGCGAAGGCGAATGGGAAGCGCGAATATTCGTCGATCACTACCAACATATATCGATTTTTGGAGTTGGAAGTTTTTATGAAGTGGGTTAGTCTGGTGATGCCTGGATGACAGTCGAGTATGAAGGTCGAATAGTTTTTCTCTGCTAACGACAGCTCCACAATGTGCTCTTGATAGTGTGCCAGCAGGGATGTTATTCTTGCCTGGGCGGTTATGTCATAGTCATAACACTCCAGCTCCATCCTCCATCTTTGGATCTTATTGTTTTTAATTTTACCTAGTCTCTCTGAGTGGAACATGTAATGCACTGCTTGTTGGTCGGTGACAATTGTAAAATGTCGAGTAGATAAATAGTGGGACCATTTTTTGACAGCTTCGACTATGGCGCAAGCCTCTTTCTCGACTGAGGCGTGTTTACGCTCAGTGAGTGTTAGTGTACGTGAGAAGAAAGCCACAGGATGACCGGCTTGGTTCAATGTAGCCGCAACAGCTGTATCAGAGGCGTCTATTTCCACTACCAGTGGGATATTCTCATCGATGGAGTGTAGTAAGGCACCCTTGATCTCTTCTTTGAGGTTCTTGAATGCCTTCACGGCATTTTGCTTTGGGGGAAGGAGTTGGCTATAATCAAAGGTCTGATCTTGTCTGAAAATTTGGGAATCCACTGAGAGTAGTATGAAACCAACTCGCCGTAGTGCCGCTTTATCTCTTGGGATTGGCAGTTCCTTCAGTGGCCGTAGTCTTTCTGCGTCGGGTTTTATTTTACCCTGAGATATAGTGTAGCCCATAAAATTAATAGATTCTGTTGATATAACAGATTTATTTTCATTGAAGGTCAGGTTGTATAGCCGAGCTACCTCCCTGAATTTCATGAGGTTCTTATCATGTTCCTGCTGGGTCATTCCTACCACTACTATGTTGTCTACGTACACATAGGTACCAAGGAGGCCGTTTTGTTTTACTAGATTATCTATGATTCTTTGGAAGCAGGCCACTCCATTCGTAACTCCAAATGGTACTCTACAAAATTGGTATAATTTCCCGTTAGCTTCAAAAGCCGTATATGGTTTTTCTTCCTCCCGAATAGGTATCTGGTGATAGGCGCTTTTTAAGTCTAGTGATGTGTATAGGATATATCAGGAGATTTCCCACGCCAAGTCATCCATTCTAGGTAAGGGGTAAGCATCTAGTTTTGTAAATCTATTGATTGTTTGGCTGTAATCAACTACCAGTCTTTTTCTTTGTCGTCCATTCGAGACAATAAGAACTTGAGCTCTCCACGGAGATGTACTCTCTTCAATTACTCCCTTCTGAAGCATCGTATTTATTTCGGATTCGATAAAGTTTCTTTCATTGCCTCTGAATCTCCTAGACCTAGTAGCAATGGGTTTGCAGTCAGGTGCAAGGTTTGAAAAAAGTGGGGGACTGTCTACTGAAGCTGATGGTATGCTGCATACAGTAGGGAAGACACGACAAGATCTTTCCTAGGACCACCGAAAGCAAACAAGACTCCAGAATGTTGTCTCATGAAATCCTGACCAAGAATGACATCACTGCAAAGATTTGGTAGTACAGAGAGAGGAGTATTTGGGTAAGACTCACCTAGCAAGTTGAGGTTGACTGAGCAAAGTCCTTTTACTGGAGCGTTCAGTGGTGAAGAGGCCATGGAGACGGATCCTGAAGCGGGTTTTATTTTTAATTTATTTCTTGTTGCATAGTCGAGCGAAATGAAAGATCCAGAGCTCCCGGTGTCCATTAATGCCGCAGCTTCATTTTTTCCAATCATTATGTATACAGTGGCTCGCCTCAGTATCAATGAAGAGGAACAAAGAGAAGAAGCTGCCGTTGAATCTGAAGCTACTGTTATGGGTGCGGACTTATTGTTGTTTGTAATAGTAGCAAGTCTGTGTGTTTCAGTTGACGAATGTATTGAAGCTGAAGTAGTTGTATTTGGCCTGGACCGACAGACTTTCGCGTAATGGCTGATTTTATTACATCGGCGACACATGCTTTCCTTAGCTGGGCAGAATTGGCGATCGTGACGTGGTCTGTTGTAGAAATAACACCGTGATTTTGTGTTGGGGAGTGCGGCACAATTTTCCATCGTTGAAACGTTCCCATTCTCGGTTGTAGAAACACTGACTGGTGGAAAATAGCGCGAATAAGATTCGCAGTTTTTCTTAGCTGTGCTTAGCTTGGTCAATGGCGGTATCTAGATCGAGAGTCCTGTTTTCCAATAACCGTTGCCTGATGGTGTTCGATCATAGACTGGTAATAAAAGCGTCTCTTACACAATCATCCCGGTTTTGTGCCATGTCAACTGCTTTAAAATTACATTCTTTTGATAGAAGTCGTAATTCTTGTACGTACTCATCAATGGTTTCTCCCTCTTTTTGAGCACGAGTTGACAGCACGTATCTGGCGAAAATTTCGTTGATGGGTTTAACGTATAATTCCCTGAGTCGATTGATTGCTGCCTCGTAGGTTTGTTGCCCTGCTACGTATTCATAGACATCCGAGGAAATGTACGTAACCAGCAGGTCTAGTTTATCGATATCATCCCGTATTTCAGTTCTCCTCATCAAAGCCGAAAAAGTCCGATACCCGTGGTTGAATATTTTTGTAGAGAAAGCGCTGTTAGGAAGTGTATCCAGTTTGTCAGGTTTTAAGAATTTGTCCATCTTCGTGCTTTCGTAGTTATATATATTTAATATTTTATCATGTATTAAATTGAAGTGAGTAGAGAAAAAGACAGAAATAACCTTAAAAACGGAAGGCTTTAATACACGATAAAATATATACAGGACTGTTTTCTTTAGAATATAGTTCTCTACTGAAGAGCGTATAGACAAGGGGGAGATAATACACGCTAAGTCAACACGATTAAAGTTATTGGTGAAGGGGGAATAACTCTGTATCATCATATATTACATTAGTGCCCCTAAAGCTAAAAGTTGAGTTAGAAAAACTGGTTAAGAAGAATGTTATTGAACCAGTGAGTGACCCAACACTATGGGTAAGTGCTTTAGCACTGGTAGCTAAGAAAAATGGAAGGCTATGGATATGCATAGACCCAAAACCACTTTGAAGAGGAAACATTTTCAGTTACCTACACTGGACGATTTACTACCAGAACTGGCTGACAGCAAGCTATTTTCTACCCTGGATCTACGAGATGGATTTTGGCATGTAAAATTAGACGAAGCCAGCAGTCACTTAACAACATTTTCTACACCATATGTTAGGTTCTGGTGGAAAGTTTTACCTTTCGGGATTGCTCCAGCACCGGAGATATTTCAAAAGACCTTTTTTGACAATGTGTCCGATTTAGAGGGAGTGGTAAACAAAGCGGATGATCTTCTGGTGATTGGGAAGGGTAAAACGATGGAAGAAGCAACAATTGATCATGACCAAAAACTCAGGAAACTGTTGCAGAGATGTCGTGATCGTGGGATGCGATTGAATGCTGAAAAATTGAACCTACGACAAACGTCTATATCTTTCCTGGGACACATGATTACCAGTGATGGTTTACATCCTGATCCTAGGAAGGTAATAGCCATAAAAGAGATGCCATGCCCAACAGATGTAAAGGGAGGGCAACGATTGGTTGGATTTATAAATTACCTGGCAAAATTTCTACCACACATATCTGACGTGATGGCCCCAATTAGAAATTTAGTGAAGGCAGATGTGCCATAGACATGGTCCCAAATTCAGGAAGATGCTTTTGAGAAAATATAAAGAGTTAGTGAGTGAGGCACCAGTATTAAGGTAGTATGACCTCAACAAATCTTTGGTCATTCAATGCCATGCAAGTGAGAAGGGCATGGGGGCTGCACTATTGCAAGAGTATCAACCCCTAGCCTATATCAGCCGTGCACTGACTGATACAGAAACTCGGTATGCACAGATTGAGAAGGAACTACTAGCAGTAGTCTAGACGCATGTGAACGGTTTCACCAATATACGTTTGGTCGACAGATAACAGTACTAACTGATCATAAGCCACTGGAGGTGATTATGAAAAAAGAATTGGTGAAATGCACAAAACGACTGCAAAACATGCTGATGCGACTACAGGCTTATGATGCTACAGTTCTGTACCATCCAGGTAAGAAAATGTTCCTTGCAGACACGCTATCAAGAACATATATCTATGGATTGGGCGGTGAATATATGGACGATTAAGATGATGTCAAAGAAGCAGAATATATTCCTGTAACAGAGAGGAGGCTGCTTGAACTGCGCTCAGCCACGAAGGAAGACAGAAGCATACAGCAAGTAATTCTGGAAGACAAAATAGATCTTGACCCAGAGGCGAGACCATATTTAAATATGCGGAGTGAAATGACGGTGCAAGATGGGTTAATTTTCAGAGGAAAACTTTGTAATGGTCCCACTGACACAGCGGGGAGTGTTGAAAGAAAAGCTGCATTCCACACACCTGGGAGTAGAAGGATGTTGCAGAAGAGCAAGAGAATGCTTGTATTATCCAAATATGAACAGTGAAATAAAGGACTACGTTTTAAAATGCCCCACGTGTAAAAAATATGAAGTAGCCAATCCGGCAGAACCATTAAAGGTCCATGAAGTTCCTGACAGACCCTGGGTGAAAGTGGGAATAGATCTCTTTAAGTTTGCAGATAGAGGCTATCTCTGCACAGTTGATTAAATGGGCAACTATTGGGAAATCGATCATCTTCTCAATACACAAGCAAAGACAGTGATAACTAAACTTAAACACCGTTTTACACGACATGAAATACCAGATCAGGTGGTAACTGATAATGGGCCTCAGTTTAGTAGCCAGGAATTTTCTACCTTTGTAAAGAAGTGGTGTTGTACACATACACCAGTCAGTCCATACAATAGCAAGGCAAATGGTAAGATGGAATCTGCGGTAAAGATGGCAAAAAACTTTTTCGGAAAGCGATGGAAGATAAGGCTGGCCCATACCTAGCAATATTGGATCACAGGAATGCGCCAGGCAGGGGTCTCTTATCACCAGCTCAGAAACTGATGTCAAGAAGAACAAAAACACTTCTCCCAACCAGAGAGGATTTACTCAAGCCAGAATTGCCCCAAAATCTAAGAAAAATAGTGAAGCAAGACCGCAGGAGGCAAGAACATTCTTTCAACCACAAAGTAAAACCACTGAAACCATTGTATCCTGGAGATGAAGTATGGATGAAACCACACATAAATGGTCAAAAAGAGTGGAGGAAAACAGTGGGATAGCGGAGACTGGATGAACGATCATACCATATAAAAGTGGATGAGGAATTATATCAACAGAATAAAATAGATTTGAAGAAAACTTCAGAGACACCCCCACTCTCATCAGCCATATTAAGTGCAGAGCGAGTTACCCAAGAATGCTGGGCGGGGCACAGAAGAGATATGCACCACAGAACCACCTCAATATGAAGGTGAAATAAGAGAAATCCCAAACCTGACCCCATCCCCAACAAAACCAAGCCCGAAAAGGTTGTGGACAACACGGTTGGGAAGAATAGTAAGAGATCCTGTGAGATTCAGGGATTTCACAACATAAGTGAAAGGGCAGAATAATCCCTGTTAGGTATGAGGGTAGTCAGTCCAATGAATGCCTAGATCACTATATTTTATAGACTCTGTTTTAATTCTTAGACTTTTTGTGTTTTTTTTTTTTGTTCTATTTTGTCATTGAGAAAATGGAAGATATTACATGAGGGACTAACAAGAGTTTTCACCGTCTCGAGTTGCATCCCTTACCGGTGTACGTTTTTGCTTTGTTTACAAATGCTAAATAAAGGCGCCATTATGTAAAAGCCTATCTATCGTTATGTCTTTTATAATCCATTGACATCCTCAATAATGTCTTTCTGCATATTCCAGAACTCTCTAATGTTCGAAGGGAGATGATCCTTATGTTCAGGAAATCCTTCCTCTATTATATCTATTGTATTGGTGATCTATCTTAGCCTCTCGCTGTATGCATGTCGAATTGATCAAAGATGTTTCTTGATTGTATTGAGATTCTATCCCAACTTGCAACGCTTCATCCATGTTGTCTGATTCAGCTGCTGTGACTTTGGTGGTAGGTGCAGGTATACGGCACATAGCATTTGCTTCACCATTGGCGTTACCTGGTATTGATATATCCTTGAATTGGTACATTAGGATTTTCTCCCTGATGTCTAATATCCTGGGATTTTTAATTTCGTCTAAGCTATGATCGTTGAATATCAGAAAAAGGGGTTGTGATTGATAACAAGTATCAAGTGAGGCAGCCCAAAACAAACATTTTGCAGCTTTCCAAGCCGAACTTTATGGTTAAAGCTTCTCCTTCAATCGGTGGTGCGTAACGGCTTTCAGCAGGTCTAGTGAATCAGGAGCCAGCATATATAACTTTACAGTGTCCTGGCCTACAAAGGTGGTTCATTATAGATAGGCATCCACAATTCTTTTGGAGTAGAGTTGTTATGAAGTATGTAGCTGCGGCTACAATAAAGTACGTAGCTATGATTACAACCTCCTGCGAAACTGTGCGTGTGAAAACACGACTAGCTTCGCAAGCCACCATCATTCAGGAATAAAGCTGCAGCATATTCTTAACTCAATGTTGGCTTTGTGTTCTCTCTGCTTCTCACTACATAACATGGTGTCAGCAGGATTTCTCTCTTCGGAATAATCCATATACACTCAGTGAACACTTCCAACATATGTTCGGTAAAACCCACGCGGTATGATACTCTAAATTCTAGTCTTACATACACCCTTGTCTCCGTATGGAAGAGACAATTATCAAACCACGTGGATTTAAACAAACTCAGAATTTTGACAAAGCCTATTCATCAATAAACATGGCCTATGCAATTCCACCACCAGCAAAAATGGAAATGGATGACGATTTGCGAGAAAACTGGGCGCTTTTCAAACTAACATGGGAGAACTATACGGCCGCGACGGAAATTGGGGGAAAAGCAGCAAACGTACAGGTAGGCACACTTCTTTCACTAATCGGCAAGGAATGTCTGCAAATATACAAAAACCTGCCGATGTCACAAAAAAAAAAAATTGGGAAATACTGACAGAGTATGTTGAATCCAAACAGAACATCATATACCAACGGTATATGTTTAATTCCTGTACACAGGAACAGGGTGGAAAATTTGACGCATATTTGATCAAACTAAAACACTTAATGAAAACGTGTGACTACAGTGCCCTTGAGGATGACCTACTGCGTGACCGAATAGTAACAGGCACCAGTAATAATAATGTTTGGGCCAGGCTCCTCAGTGAATCTGGACTCACCCTAGACAGGGCGATAGATATTTGCAGGAGTACCGAACAGGCTGAACAACAGCTCGGCAAACTGAACAACCCAACAGAAACTATCCACTATACCAAGGGAGATAAAAAAAGCCACGAGAATTCATAAAGGACTGCAAATTCTGTGGATAGAGCCACGCAAAGGAAAGTGTCAGGCTTATGGACTCACATGTGCTATCTGCTTAAAGCGAAACCATATTGCCAGAGTATGCCAATCACAGGCACAACCCACCCCATCACAACGGCAAAACAAATCCTCAACACAGCGAACTGCAAAGGTGCGCTACATGGAAACAGAAGCCGTCAACAGTGACAAAAGCATTATGCCCTGACAAATCTCACAGAGTGCAAACACTATCAGGCAGACGTCTGCATATCCACCCCAGGAGACAGCACAAAAACCTTATGCAAATTCCAAATTGATACTGGGGTCAGCTGCAGTACCTTGGCCTTTGCTGACTACAAACGCATTACTAAAGCACTGCTACAACCGTCTTTCACAAAGTTGAAGCTGTATGACAACTCTATACTTCAACCTTTAGACTCAATAACACTCCACTGTGAAGTGAAGGGAATAAAAAAAAGGTCACCTTCCAAGTCGTGGATAGCAACTCACCATCATTACTTTCTGGATGGGCTAGCTCTGCACTGAAGCTCATAGCTTTTAACACAGAATGTGTGTGACAGCTGAGTGAAGTAAGGAGGCAAAACGAATTACAAAAGAAAAAATCCTCAACAACTACAACAACATTTTCTCTGGACTAGGAAGGCTACCAGGTGAATATAAAATTGAAATTGACCCAAACGTCAAGCCTATGCAAAATAGTCCTCGCCGAGTCCCTCTGCCACTTAAAGTGGAGTTAAAAAGAAAACTTGATGAAATGGTCAATGAAGGAATAATAGCCTGGGTCACTGAGCCAACTTCATGGATCAACAACCTAATAAAATGCGAATATGCATTGACTCATATCACCTGAATAAGGCGATCAGGCGCAACCATTACCCAACCCCAACAGTCGAGGAAATCGCGACGAAAATGAAGAACGCCAGACTCTTCTCAGTTGTAGATGCCAAAGACGTCTTCCTTCAGGTCGTTCTAGACGAGCCATCCTCATATTTAACGACATGCTGGACCCCTTTTGGCAGGATATAGTGGCTTTGAATGCCATTTGGAATCAGCTCGGCCCCCGAAGAATGGCAGCAATGACTTGACTGCTGCTTCAAAGGACTCCATAACATACAAGTGATGGCAGACGATACTATACTCTACGGGTCTACGATGCAGAAGTTGAAAAAAGTCATGACGCTGCCCTTGTGACACTTCTAGAAAGATGCCGCAAAGAAGGGGTAAAGCTCAACCCTAATATTAATAATAATAATAATAATAATAAGCTCAACCCTAATAATAATAATAATAATAATAATAATAATAACCCTAATAATAATAATAATAATAATAATAATAATAACAACCCTAATAATAATAATAATAATAATAATAATAATAATAATAATAATAACTCTAATAATAATAATAATAATAATAATAAGTTCAACTTAAAAAAAAAACTGTTAGCTACATGGGACATACTTTCAGTGCACAACGGTTGGCACCAGATACGGATAAAGTCAAAGCAATATCAGAGATGCAACGCCCTACGAACATCCAAGGCGTTCAGTGATTACCAGGAGTCGTAAACTACCTCGCCAAGTTTGTACCCAAACTTAGTACAGTATGTGAACCACTGCGACGCTTACTGGACAAGGAATCTATCTTTGACTGGCTGCCACAGCACGAAACAGCATTTATTCAGATTAAAAAGCTCATCACTGAAGCCCTATTCTTCATTTTTATGACCTCAATAAGGAGGTCACTTGAATGTGACAGCTCGGAAGTCGGTCTAGGGGTAGTCCTAACACAGGAAGGACATCCCATTGCATATGCATCCCGAGCACTCACAAAAACTGAGCAAAATTATGCCCAGAATTAGAAAGAGTGTCTTGCCATCATATTCGCCACAGAACGTTTTGAACAATACATTCTCAGTAAAAAGAAAAAGTATTCTCCGATCATAAACCACTGGAGACAATACTCGCAAAACCCATTCATGTGAGCACAAAGAGACTCCAGTGGATGCGGCTAAGGCTTCAAAAATACTCCTTAGACGTGAGATACAAGCCAGGACCCCAAATGTACATTAGTGATACCCTGTCTCGTGTGTCACTACCTACTCATGAAGTCACGACAGAAGATAACTGCACCATATTCTAACTGCAAGAACAGGAACTCACAAGAGACTCGGAAAACATCAATATGGAAAACAGCCTCTTTGTTACAGCCCACCATCTCTTACAGATTCGAGAAGAGACCAATCATGACACAACACTACAGACACTAATAAAGATTACAAAAAAGACAGAGGACAAAAACGACACTCCTCTAAACATTAGAGAATACTGGCCATACCGCTATGAACTGTGTTCTGAAAATGGTCTAGCATACCAAGGCACACGGCTTATCATTCCAACCAAACTCAGACCTGAGATGATCACCAGAGCACACAGATCTCACCTGGGCATTCAGTACACACTGAACACAGCCCGCGACATAATGTTCTGGCCACGAATGCATGCAGAGATCGCTGAGGCAGTCTGAAGGTATGAAACCTGTCAACTGACTCAACCTCAACAACAGTAACAACCTCTGATTGCCCACCCAATACCAGCACACCCCTGGCAGTGTGTTGCCAGTGACTTCTTTGAACTAAACAGTAAATACTTTGCGGTATTGGTTGACATATACTCTGATTTTGTGGAGGTCGGCCTGCTCCCAGACCTAAGTGAGAACTCCTTGTCAAAGTGCTCAAACCCATCTTCGCTGCACATGGCGCACCAGCAGCAATGATAACTGACAACTACATGAGCAGTGACTTCCATAGATTTCTGGAATTATAGGACATCGAACATATAACTTCTAGTCCTTCCCACCATCAATTGAATGGACGGGCCGAAGCAGCAGTGAAATTGATGAAAGGCATTATAAAGAAATCGACAAAGGAAGGCATGGACATGTGGAAAGCCATACTGGAATGGTGCAATGCTACAACACCTGGTATGCACAGCTCACCAGCACAAAGATTCTTTTCCAGGTGCACTCGCTCTATGCTACCCTGCAAAACCACAGATTACACACCGCAAGTGCAAGCAGAGATACAAGATAGCCTCATAAAAAAACGACAAACGACAAAAACATATTATGACCGTCATACCAAGCCACTACCCAATCTCACCATAGGATAGCCTGTAAAGGTGAAATGTCACCCACAAAGCCCTAACAGCAACTAGGAATTGGGCACAGTCATTAGTAAAGTAGCTCCACGCAGTTATGGAGTCAAAGTAAACGGAAGATGTTATAGAAGAAACAGAATCCACATCCGCCAGCCAACCACTCTCCCAACGGGTGTAGACTCCATACCACAACATGACTCCACACCACAGCATCTGAAACAAAGATCATCGGGCAAACCCAGGACTACAACGATCCCCAACATATGAGAAACAACTTCGTAGGTCTAAGCGGGTGATCAAACCCCCTGCATGATTGAGAGACTACACACTCTAACACACACACACACACACACACACACACACACACACACACACACACACACACACACACACACACCGACTATAAGACATCACACATATCGTTCAGTCAAACCAAGAACCAATGGGGAAGAAGGGGGATGTTATGGAGTGCGTAGCTGCGGCTACAACAAAGTAAGTAGCTACGACTACAACCTCCTACGAAACTGTGCGTGTGAAAACATGACTAGCTTCACAACCCACCATCAATCAGGAATAAAGCTATGGTATATTCTTAACTCAATATCGGCTTTGTGTTCTCTCTGCTTCTTGCTACATAATAAGTAAATCTTATTCCTGTTCGACTCCAGTCTGTGATCAGGTATGTTGAGCAATTTATTTTTAATGTTCGAACACTGTCCCGGATACTGTCTAGGATTTTACCCTTGGACTGCTGTTAGAGTTGTTCCAATGTATCATCCCAGTAAAATCTGCTGTTATGTTTCAGCAGTTCTCTGAAAGGTGAGATGACGGGTGTCTGGTTCATGCAGATGAAACTTGGTTGATCAGATCAAAGAAAGATCTAACTCCTGTAATATTCATTGGTGATGGGAAGTCTCTGATGCCCTCAACTAATTTTTGAGGTGGTTTATATCCTGTAAGTCTGATGTCAAATCCAGCGAACTCCACAGTCTTTTGCAGAATGGAATTTATCTGGGTTAAATACGATTCTGTTTTCAGCAGAAAGTATTAGGTATCTAATGGTGTGCCAAAAAGATAGTGCTATATCATCATCCCATAAAATAGAGCCGTCCATGCAGCAGGCCACACAATGAAAGCCTTCTGTAATCGTATTAAATCTTTTTGTGTAGCCCTCATTGGATGTTTTAAAACCTTGGGGATTTCGCAAATATAATATAAATACATAGGTATCTGTACCAAATATAAATATATAGGTATCTTGTGTTCGTTACAACTTACAACGTTACAACTCTACTTTCAACCGAGTCATTGTTTGTTTCGTTCACCACACTCTTTTCTTCTACCTCTTTTACACACGTCCGTTCGTTTCCGTGACTCAAAATCGTCTCACCTCCCGCTTTTCTTTCCTCGTTATTTATAGAATCAGGGTACGAGATTCTCCGAGATTCCACAAGACTTTTTCCACATAAACGCATGCGGGCGCCATCTTGATTCTTAGTTTGTGCTCTGCAGGCAAAACGCGTAGCCTCTTTAACGGTAAGCCACTTTCTCCACATATCTGCCCCATTCTGTGATGAAAGTCGTGACATTCCGTTCTTTTCCAGCAAGGGGCACACTGTGATACCCATTCTAAGCATCAAGAATGATTTTCTTTTGTCCTGGGGGTATTGTGTTGACAAGGTTGAATGGAGAGGGTGGGTGGTGTATCTCCCATCTTGTTGCTGCATTCAAATTTTGCGGGTCAACCATTCTACATGGGCAGCCGTCTTTTTTGGAAACTGTGATCATTCTGAAACACCATATCATTGGTGACCCTGATGGTCCCGGTTAATGATGTTCAGTGCTACATCAGCATCTAGCTGGGATTTGACAGCTTCTTTCAAGTTGTGGGGAACCGGGATTGGTTTGTGAACGGTTTTAGGTTAGTAGTTGTCCAGAAAGGTAATAGTGAGTGGTTCTCCAGTCATGGTCTGCAATGTTTGATGTGTACATGTGTTGAACAGGCTGCTGGCAAAGTGACATTTGATCCAGTTTTCTAGGTCTTCTCGATATTCAGGTCTAGCAGGAAATGGCAGCTTCTCTGATAGTGATGGGCAAGGCGACTTGAAGAAGCTAACATTTTGTCACTTGATTTTGGGGTCTAACTTTGTTGGAGCTACTTGACTCCTAAGTTGCCCTGGGAAATCGTTTTTTCAGGGCCGTTGGCGATATATACAGGCCATTAATTCTTGGGCTGATGTATATCACTCCCGAACATGCTGTATCACCAAGTGACATTGTGATAATTAAGGCTTCTATGATGGGCAAGTTGTCATCATTTATGGTGTGTAAATGATGCCTAGTGTGCAGTAGATGCTTAGAGGTGCACCCAAGATCATTTAATATCTCCACTTCGGATGTACATGTTTGGGCTTCCGTGTCTGCCTTGGCAGTCAATTGAGTGGGCAGGTGTCATATGTATAAATTATCTGAAATACTGGTGGGCCGTTGTGTTTACCATGACTGTAATATTGATGAATGGGGGTAGCTTGGGCCGACCTGAAATGAATTGGTTGTTGGTCCATGTACCATGTGGGATTTCCTCTTCTTCCTTCAGTCATCTGGGCTGTACAGTCATGGTTGATATAAATGAAGAATCCTCACCCTGGTCATTATTGGGGTGGTCCTCTATTATGGTACTTGATAATGCCATACCACAGCATGTACTTGAGAAGTGGTTCTCCTAACTACATTTATGGCATGCTTTGCCCCAAGCAGGGCATTATTTTCGACCTTTTAGGTGTATCTTGCATTCACAACCTTTGCATATATTGTCATTATATTTTTGTCTTATTTAGCAGTGGGAATTTCTTGACAACTCAGATTTGAATTGAGCGACTTGTGTGATCTCTGCCAGTTGGAAGTGGTTCAATGCTCTGGCATCAGATTCCAGAGTCAAGAGAGCCTGGATAAGTTGGCAGGGAAGTAATCTCTACCGAAATTTTGCTCTGGTGGGGAGTGTTTCGTAATCCAGCAATGCTTTGGGACTTAATCATGTCCTCGGAGAATGATGTTGTGCATTGTTGGTAACTACAACCAGATTGTCTTTCGAAGGCACAAGCATCGCTTGTGATTTCAGCCGGGAAAGAAAAGACGTAATAGTTTCCCCATCACTCTGCTTTATCACAAAGAATTGTCGACAGTATACCTCAGAGTGGAAGGTTTTCATTGCAACGGTTTTAATATACCAGGGCAGTTGTTCCTCTGTGGCGTTATTCAGTGCATGTGGACCAACAAAATTAAATAGCATTTCATTAAGGGATGAACTGCATGTAGACGGTAGCTCATTTCGGGTTTTAGTAGGGTCGATGAGCTGTATCATTTTCTTGTAGCATAGCCACACATCTTGGAATATAACCCATCTATTATCTGATGAGTCAGGTTCAATAATTGGTTGCATGGGTTTCACGGATTTCACACGTGGATGGTGAAACAATGGAGTGGGGGCGCGTTGCTCAGTGGGCAAAATACATATCATGAGGTTTGTAATTTGTTCTTGCATAGCAAGCTGTTGTTGTTGCATTTGCAACATAAAAATCATCGGGTCAACTTCAGTGTGTCTTGGAGGTTCGTTTGGGTTAGACATTTTGGGATATTATTGAAATTTACCTCGTGGTGCAGATGTGCGTCCTTTGACTTCACTGCATTTTTTTCTTCTTTTTTTCTTTTTTGTTCCCAAATTGGGATGAGTTGTTGTATTTTCCTTTTATTTTTGTTTTAATCCAACTTCTGACACCATGTATAATTAAGATGTAGAAAGATGACATAACAAGGAATGACAACAGGACACAAGCATTTGGTTATTCATCTATAATGTACAAGATCTTTTATTAACTCCGCTATGACAGTGTACTCCTCTCCTCCACTTGTGGAGAGCTCGAGTCAAGGATAGATAATTCAGCATTAAGTTAACAGCAGGTTTCACTGGATTACGCCAAAGGAGGAAGTTCCATGGGAGTATGAAATTCACAAGCAGTCCCCAGTCACATGTATATATATAAGGGAGATGAGGACGTTAGGTTTTTGCAACTCTTTCAGGGAGGTGTTCACGTCCTCCTACATACAGCGCCTGGAATTTCTAAATTGGTCACCTATTTTAGTAATGACCAGGCTCACCGTTGATTAACTTCATTGATATAACAAGAATCGGTGTGTCAACGTGATTTTGCCGTATATGCAAAAGTAATAGAAATATGTCAGCAAGGTGAAATGAACATTTTGCATTTCAACTTGCCGACATATTTCTATACGTGTTATTCATCCATCCAAAGATTTCACTCATTATAAACCATCCTTGCTGTATGATTACTATTTCCTGTTAATTTCAGTGTTATGTGACCAGTAGTTTAAAAGTCTATCTGTTAAATATTTTCATACATACATCCACTGTTTTATTTATTTTGATAAAACTATTTGATCAATTTACGTGATTTTTTTTTAATGATATGTTCGCTTCATCATGAGTACGTACCTCATACAAAGTTTTCTTTAAAAAAATGTGTTCTTTAATATAGGGTAATTGTGAACAAGAACCGAAGATCGTATATTGAATGTAAGAGGATTTGATTAAGGATGTTCTGGACAGTAATGACTTTTTCGGTTTGCCAGTTTAAATATGCTCAAATTCGTTTCAAACATAAAACCAATTTAATGAATAAACACATTTTTTCTCGTATTCTTCAATAGCTGCGACCTTTAAAGATTGCCACCCGACCTTGTGTTTAACGCTGCCCTCGAGGGAAGGCAAGTACATAAGAGCAAACGCTTCTTCGTAACATGTAGAAAACTCGAAAGCCATAAAATTGCATTTCCATTATAATCTGTTAATTTTTATGTCAATTTCAACTTTTGAAAGTAATATTATCTATTTAACTGCCCTATCGCAATTTAGTTACATGAAACATGTACTTTCGCGATTTATTCATGCGCCATTATTTTTTTTTTTGGGGGGGGGGGAGTACAACAAAACAAATGAGTTCTCTTCCTCGTCTATTCTGTTTATTATTTAAGTATAACTTAGTGTTTTTTTAAAATATTTTTATTAATAATTAAATTTCTACTTTAGTATTTTTCTTCATTTTTAGATATTTGACTAATTTCGACATAACAATTAAGTAGATGCCATTGATTTTAATTGAAATTCAATATTTCGATTTCAGTTCTTATAAGAAGCAACTAGGAACATTACAAACAAATTAACAATGTCTAAAGACTTTTATCTTCAGCCGCCCCATCCCCCAGAATCAACAGAGATTAGACCATTCCTGTAATGATCTGGTGCCTGTTGATTTTGCGGTAGGAGTTTAGTTCTGCTGCGCAGTTCTATGAGGTCCATTCTCCCAGACCTTGCCTTCTTTCTTTATGAAAGAGTTAGTTTATTACTAATCGCCTAAGACGCCTATACGGAGGAATGCCAAGGCACTTTTTGCAGGTCAGAGGGCTGGGCTGCTGCTCCTCTGCGGCGCTCGGCGCTATCTCAATTGCACTTTTCGACTCTAGTGTCTAAGTTCTTGCAACGGGGAGAACTAAAACCATTATATATCTATTTGGGATTGAAAACAGGGAAAATGTCATATTACACCGAGTAGACACTTCTGTTGTCTTACAAAGTGGGAGAGTTCAGCTAACTACTACACGCACGTCAGAAGAGTTTCTTAAACCAGTAAGTATTCCTTAATTAAGTGAAATTACTAGATTCAAATTGATATTTCGGAACTTTCCTTTTACTAGCTTAGTTGCTCTATTCATATTTTGGTACTTACGCATTATTTGACTCGGATTTTGTGTGACTTTGGCGACCGACAGTTAACGAGAACCGACGGAAAAAGCCGAACGGTGATCGGAAACGCCGGGAAACTTAAATGGTAGTGATTTAAAGTGTAGCAAAAAATACATAAAATAAAAACCTACCTTAATTTTAATAAATTATTGGTAAATATGAAGAATCAGTCCACCCTCGAAAATCCCTTTAAAATTACCACTTTTATAGGCTTTCGAGGGCGCTGAAGACGAAAATTACGTTTAAAATTACCACTTTTATAGGTTTTCGAGGGCGCTGAAGACGAAAATTACGTTTAAAATTAGGACAAACAATAGGTACGGGCAAAGTGAATGCCGATGCTCAAAATGTATAAACATTTTGACCCCTACCCTTTACTTAAACATTCACCAAAAATCAGGAAATTAATCAATTTTAATGAAATTTTCAGTATTTATCAAATAATGATCGCGGAATATAATGCACTGATTATTTTTTTTATTTAAGTCTTAGTCTTTAAGGAAATGTATTATTTTGTTTAAACAAAAAATACCTTTACTAAAGTTATGGGTTTCAGTAGTAAATAAAAAACGCAAGAATTTATTATTACTTTTTTTATATAAATAAATAAAGCATCGTAATTTGTAACAATAAATAAAAAAAAAATTACAGGAACATTACGAAAAAAGCCCTAAAGTTCGTATTAATAAATTCGATATAACTCGAATTTCTAGAACTGCTGATATTATCATTGAATTAAGCATTGTTGATTAAATATTTTCACACAAAAAAAAAAAAAATATAAGAACAAAAATATTTCGACATTTTTTTTAAATTACAGATTTTGCATAATTTTTATATGCAAGATTTTAACAATTTCCTTGCTCGCAAGAATATGAAACTTTCGGCATAACATAATTTTTATATAATATTGAACAATAATTAAAAAAAAATTAATTTAAAAACAGGCACATAAAAAATAATAAAATTAAAAGATGATAAAAATTGATACCAACGATCAAAATAGGAATGTATATACGTCTGGAAGGGGGGGAGAAATCTGACACCCCTACCTCCTTTTACTATCATGACTTCATTTTGAAATAGCGTTTTGATTGGCTGAAATTTTGGGCTTCCGTATATTCGTATTTACAAACTTTTATCGGTTGCATTTTGCCGAACGGCATAATTACTTACTTTTTGAGGGGTAATTTAGCTGTATTTTGTATAAACAAGTTTTTTTTTTATTTAATTAAATATCATAGGACTTTACTAATTATTTTTGAAATAGACCCAGAAAACTAATGTTTATCTTTTAAAGGATTTTTACAATGAATTTATTTAACTTCAAAATTTAGCTGAATTTGTAAGCTCGCCGTTAAAACATTTTCATAACTTCTTTTTTCAGGTGTACAAATATTTTTTCTTTTATGAAATTAACTTTAGTCTTTAATCTTTCAAATGCAATCAAAAAGTAGTTGGAAACCTACAAAAAAATTATGATAAATCGGCTTTCAAAACTATGACCCCCATTTTTGTCCGTACATTTTTGTCCGTTCATTTTTGTCCGTTCATTTTTGCTCATACATTTTTGCCTGTATCTAACAAACAAAAATAGTTTCCAAGATATGAAGAAATGTTAGTTTCCAAAAAGTGGGGGATCATTTTTCTATAATAATTTAACGTAAAATGAGCACCTACTTTGTGGCCATCATTTTTTTGGAGGGGGAGGGTGCTTTCTTTCTACACTCGGAAAATTGCTTTAAAATTACCGGAAACAAGTAGTTTCCAAGATATTAAGAAATTCACCCACTTTATGGCCACTTTTTCTTTGAGGAGGGGGGCGGCTGCCGTTTTATGTTTCTCATTCTTTTTTTTTTTGGAGAGGGGGTGTATAGTTTTTAATAGGCGCTTCTGCAGTTTAATTAACCGTTTTTCTGTAAGTAACACGCCAATATTAACCGAGCTGAAGAACTGTTTAATATTTCACAAAAATTTTGTTTACATTTGGTGGGGGGCGGGGGGGGGGTTGTGGCGAATGTGGCCTTTCCCCACTCACCCCCACCGTAAACAGAATTTTTTGTGAAATATTAAACGATTCTTCAGTTAATGTTGGCCCTATACTTACGTTAAAATAGTTAATTAAACTGCAGAAGCACCTGTTAAAAACTACAAGTTCTATAATTGAATATCCTCCTCCAAAAAAAGAACGAAAAACATAAAACGGCAGCCCCCCCCCAAAAAAAAAAGGTGTCCATTCTTCATTCTTCGAAACTACTTGTTTCCTGGAATTTTAAACGTTAGTGGTAATTTTAAAGGACTTTCCGAGGGTGGGAAGAACCCCCCCCCCTCTAAAAAAAAAATGGTGGCCACAAAGTAGGTGCTCATTTTACGTTAAATTATTGTAGAAAAGTGCCCCCCCCCCTTTTGGAAACAAACATTTCTTCATATCTTTGAAACTATTTGTTTGCCGTAATTTTAAATGTTATTTTCATTTTCAACGCCCCCGACAATCTATAGAAGTGACAATTTTAAAGGAATTTTCGGGGGTGGACTGATTCTTCATATTTACCAAATTACTTTATTATTTTTTGTGGTTTTACTCTGGAGAAATTTATGCAAAAATAATTTACTATTTGTTTTTTCATACATTTTTTTTTTTTTTTGCATGTAAATTTTGGGGTTTCTTTTTTTGCATTTTTTTAATGTTTATTTTTTTAACAAACTTTTTTCAAAAATAGTTATAGAAAAGGAAAAATAATTGTAGTTTTTGTTTTTATTTTGAGTGTTCGATTTTATGTTTCCATATCAAAGAAAAATTGACATTTTTTTTTTGTAGATGATAGAGTTCGATTTTATGTTTCCATATCAAAGAAAAATTGACATTTATTTTTGTAGATGATAGAGTAGTCTGAAGTGTATGCCATTTTCTTTTCAGTGAATGATTTCTTCTTTGTTGTCCAATTTATTTAGAAACTCGAAAGTCGTCTGCTGCTTCCATTTCAAAGTCCTATTTTCATTGGCTAATAAAAACTGATACAGCAACATGATCTTGAAAGCCAGTTTATCATAATTTTTTGCAGGTTTCCGATTACTTTTTGTTATTGTATTTGAAAGATTAAAACCTAAAGTCAATTCCCGAAAGGAAAAAATATTTTTACATGTGGAAAAAAAAAAGTTATAATGAAAAATATTTTCATTATAACTTTTTTTTCACGTGTAAAAAAGAAATTTTGAAGTTAAATAAATTCATTGTAAAAATCTCTTGAAAGATAAATATTAGTTTCCTGAGACTATTTCAAACATAAATCCTAAGATATTAAATTAAATTAAAAAAAACTTGTTTGTACGAAAAAGTAGCTTAATTAGCCCCCAAAAGCAAGAGATTCTGGCTTTGCATAATCAAAACAAAAATGCGACACACATAAGTTCTACAGAAGCCCAAAATGTCAAAGTCAATTTTATTTTAAAACTGAATAATCAGTCTCAACTATAGAATAATGATCTTAGATATATTCTAGCAAAGCTATCTAGAAAGTAGAAGATAGTTAATTACCTTAATATTGTTATAAGAAAAAAAAATGATTATTTACTTGTTAGAAAAGGGAAAAATGGTGGTCTCATTAGAGCCATAGTCAAGCCTAGATAGATGTGTAAAACTCGAAAGTTAAATAATTGTAAAACATTAGATTTCCACAAGATTTATTAGTTATGTGTCTATCAGTATTTTGTTTACTTTTTGATTTTTAAGCGATTATCGAGGCTAAACTATGGTACTAAAAAGACTTATTTTCATTCTAACTCTGCAGGCTTCGCACTAGCTTTATTTTTATATAAAGAAAACACTTAAAAATAAATAAAAATACACACAAAAGGGAAAGGTCAAAATGTTTATACATTTTAAGCATCGGTTATTCATTTTTCATGTACTGAATAAAACCCTAAACTTTTTAAACAATCTTCCCCTTAAACATAAGAAGTAAAAATCCCCTACCCCTTCCACAAGATTACATAATTAAAAAATTTAAAAAAAAACGATTATAACAAAATAATTTACGTTTTGTTGTTTTGTTTTTTGTTGGAGATTCTCAAAACTTGTGGGTCGTGTTTTCTACTGGCTGTTCTGCTTCATGATGAATGCCCTGAAAAAGTCCCTACTGATTAATGTTTACCAGTTAAAAAAAAAATCTGTTATTCTGAAAAACAGCCAAGGACTTTTGCTTATTTTAAAACCAGTAAACATTAATCAGAAGAGTCGTTTTCAGGACATTCACTGTGAAGCAAAAAGCTCACCACAAAATGGAAATAAACAAACATGAATAACTTGAACAAATCCATGATTCTATTTCTATAATATAATAGTAAATGAGTTTAAATTCAAGTCCCACTTACGATTGTTTAAAAGGATTTATTCAATTTGGTTGGCTGCATGGTGAACACCTTGGAAAGTAACATTGAAATGGTTTTACTAAAAATGTTTTATTTCAATTGTAAAATTGTACAAGATTTTTTTGTCATATTATAATAAAAATATTAAATCAAATCTCTTATTCATTCACAGCTAACAATGAGAACGGAAAGTATCCTCTGCACACATGGAATATATAAGTTATTTATCAGAAATGAATAGTGTCACTTGTAACGTATGTGGCTTCTGATATGTACAAGTTGCTCTAATTTTAAGAGAGACATATGGATTGACACTAGAGAGCAACTTTATTAGATGTATCTCACCATTTACAGGAAAATCCATTTTATGAACCATCATTTCAAACAAAATCTAATACAGAAGGAAATATGCAAAACCAGACTGAAGAGAAATTTGATAGTTGTGGAGAAAGTGGATTATTAGTTCAAATACAATCTGATTTAGATAAAAGTGTGCTTACTCAAACAGTATAATTGGCAAAGTGTGTACTCTGTAATTTGCAATACACTTTTATTTAAAAAGCAAAGTATGAATTGACACTAGAGAGCATGTTTATTAATTGTGTGGTTCACCATTCACTTAAAATTAACTATTCTAGAGATCCACAAATTCACTTAGGTGAGCGTTTTCCTTTTGAATTTTGTTACTCACAATTTTCACAAAACTTAAATATGTGACACATCAGTTCAAACAAAATTCAGTATAGAATGAAACATACAAAACCACATCGGAGAGAAACTGAAGTTGTGAAGTAGAAAATAAAAAAATGGATTCTGCAAGCTGATGACTTATTGGAAATGAGCAGATAAACTGGTAAAGTGTGTATTTTATAATTTACAGTGTACAACACATGCTAATTTAATGAAAGATGCGTGTATTGACAGTAGAGAGCAACTTTATTTGTTATGTGGTTCACTATTAACAAAAATCCATTTTAAACACATATAAATCCACTTAGGAGAACCTTTTTCTTTTGAATTTTGTTCCTCACAATTTTCAATGTCTGATGTGTCATTTTGGTAATAGTCAGCTAACGTATTTCCTAACATTTTGGTAATAGTCAGCTAACGTATTTCCTAACATTTTGGTAATAGTCAGCTAACGTATTTCCTAACATTTTGGTAATAGTCAGCTAACGTATTTCCTAACATTTTGGTAATAGTCAGCTAACGTATTTCCTAACATTTTGGTAATAGTCAGCTAACGTATTTCCTAACATTTTGGTAATAGTCAGCTAACGTATTTCCTAACTTCCAATATGTTTGCTATCTGCAGTGACAAGGCAAATCAATTTCTTTGCTTTTTCTCTCACGCCTATATCTCACTTATACATGTACTCCTTTTTAATTACGTTTTGATGATCATTCTTTTTTTTTATTTAATAATCATTGAATGTTTTGTCAGTCTTGTTTTAATTAAGAATTATCGAAAACACTTTGTGCTCTTAATTTCATAAACATATTTCTTATGAAATTTCAAATGAAACCTTTTTTAAAATTTTGTTATTAAAATTGAAAATAAAAGCTAATTGTGTTATTTTTATCTGTATAATTTTGTTAATTTTTATTGCATCGTTTTCAATAATGTCCTATTCTTATATTTTATTTCAATAAATCGCTTCACAATAGAAATACTGAAGAACAATAAATGTGAAGGAACTGATTTGCCTTGTTATCACTTCTGGTAGCTGACACACCGGAAGTTAGGAAGCATTAAGAAACATGCAAAACAATACCGGAGAGAAACTTGATAGTTGTGAAGAAAGTGCCTTATCAGTCCAAATAAAATCTGTGAGACATGTGGATCAAAGAATTTGAATGCCTACTGAAAAGAACTCGAATGCCTATTGGAGTGAACTTGAATGCCTACTAAACACTATCTTTCAGTGTCTAAGCTCTCTCTGTACAGGGGCTTGTCAGGACAACCTGATATGAGGATATATCACTCTACAAGTAAGCCCTGACTAAATATTCAAAATAGCAGAGTATTTGAAACCCAATTAAAATCCCTTCATTATGACTGCGCTGCATTGGCTTATACAAGAATGGGTGCAACTTATTCATGTGATGTTGCCTATAGTAACAACATTAAGCTGCATACTCCACCAGACTAGATGAATTCTTGTCCAGGAATCCAGTGAGATCAAACATAGAAAGAAACATGCAAAACTATACCGGGGAGAAACTTGATAGTTATGAAGAGAGTGGCTTATCAGTTCGAATCAAGTCCGAATCAGATAAAAATGTGCCGACTCGTGCTAGATCGAAACGATATAATTGTGAAGTTTGTAACTCATCATTTGCAAACGAATCTAATTTAGCAGTGCATATGCGCAAACATGCTCACAAGTGCCAAGTGTGCGGCTTATCATGCACTTCGAAACCGCATCTAGAGGTGCACATTCGAATACACACTGGAGAGAAACCTTTTTCGTGTGAAATGTGTGACGCATCATTTCGAATCAAACGTCATTTAACGGTGCATATGCGAACACACACGGGTGAGAAACCTTACGATTGTTCAGTGTGTGATTCATCATTTCGAACAAAGTCACACCTGGAGACGCACCTGCGTAGTCATACTGGAGAGAAACCATATTTGTGCCAGGTATGTGATAAATCTTTTGCGACAAAAGCGTATTTACGGACGCATAGTAATATACACACTGGGGAGAAACCATATTCTTGTGGAGTGTGTGGTTTTTCGTTCACCCATAAATCATATCGAATCGTGCACATGCGAATGCACACTGGTGAGAAACCTTATGCGTGCGAAATCTGCAGCTTATCTTTTCGAACGAATTCCGATTTAAAGAAACACATACGCGTTCACACTGGAGAGAAACCTTATTTATGTGGCGTATGTGGCTCATCCTTTACTCAGAAACCACACTTGACAAGGCACATACGTATGCACACCCAGTGAGGAATTTCATAACTAACGATTACTTTATTTCCCAATTGTCTACTGTAAACTATTTAACCCTTGTCCTCGAGTGGCCTTTTGGCCTTGATAAGTGGTGCTGCCTTTGTAAAAAAAAACAAGTAAACCATGACTAAATTATTCAAAATAATCCAGTATTCAAAGCCCAAATAAGATTCCCTTGGTATGGCTACCCTACATTTACTTATACTGGGTTAATGCACCTTCTCTAATGATGTTGTCTATAGTAACAGCACTAAGTTGGATACTCCAACAGACTAGATGAATTCGTATCCTGGAATCTAGTAAAACCAAGAAACCCATAGAAAGATGTACTATAACATAGGTTAATGGTTAATAAGTGAGAGAATAATTAATATTCCTAACTTTTTTACTAACTCAATGTTTCATAGATAAAAGTGAAATAAGGTTTCCTCAGTATAACTACCCTATGCTCGTAACAACACTAAGCTGGGTATTCTACCAGACTAGATAAATTCTTGTCTTGGAATCCAGTATCACTAAGAAACTGAAAGAAAGATATAATGTAGTTAACTGGTCAATAAATGAGAGGAAAATTAATATTACTAACCTTTTTACTAACTCAAATATTGAGACTCTAATGGAATATTCAAATATTTATGCATCTCATATAGAGATCAAGTATTAGCCTTGATTTTTGGGGAATTGAAATAAAATGAAACAAAAGTGAACCAAGTGTTAAAAAAGATATAAAGGGTTGCACCGAAAGTTTAATTTATAGTTTGAACTCTGTAAAAACGATTTCAACTTTGTATGATATTATATTACAGTTTCTGACATCTTAATTTTGCTGTCAATGTAGCCATCGCCCTAGAACATCTATTTAGTGACTGAGTATTTCTGGCTACAGCTTAACTTTGTGTGATTAACATTTGTAAATGGTTTTGAATCAGTCAATAGTTATTTTATTTTTGACAATCATGCCTTCTATTTTTTTAATCTACAAAAATATAATGCACGCTGGGGAGAAACCTTATTCTTGTGGCATGTGTCGTTCTTTGTTTACAAGAAAATCTGATCTAAAGGTATACATTGCACTTAAGGGAACAGTGAGGATACTAAAAAGAGCTCTTGGTTGGTTTCAATAAAAAGCAGGAGAATGTTGGTTTGGCTGCTCCATACCCAGCAATGCAATCTTCAAAGAAAGAAAATGAAAAAAAAAAAAAAAAAGATGAATTCTTGTCCTGGAATCCAGTAAGATCAAAAGACCAAAAAATAATATACTATAACATATTGAAATGATCAATTTGGGAGAGGAAAACTTACGTTCTCAACTTTTTACTCAGTGTTTGAGAGATAAAGAGCGTTAATAAAACATTTGAATATCTATGTATCTCATATAGAGTTCAAGTTTTAGTCCGAGGTAGGAGACATCTTGATTTCTGAGAACATTGACTGAAAGAAAATGAAACAAATTGCTAGACAAGAAACCTTT
Organism: Euprymna scolopes; assembly: GCF_053919585.1. Lineage (NCBI taxonomy): Eukaryota > Metazoa > Mollusca > Cephalopoda > Sepiida > Sepiolidae > Euprymna > Euprymna scolopes. The sequence continues at coordinate 50,496,723 of NC_136502.1, forward strand.
CTCTTGTGAAGTGTGTGGAACATCATTTAAATGGAGCTCCAATTTAAAAGAACACATTAACGTAGAGGGGAGAGAGAGATCTTACATGTGTAAGATCTGTTATTCAACATTTACGTTAAAATCTAATTTAACCAAACATCTGAATCAACACTGGAGAGAAACCTATATTCGTGAAGTGTATGGCTCAACATTGTCACATAGTGCTCATTCATAGTCACACATGCAAATGCACACAAGAATGATCTCATCCGTGCAAAAACTGTGGCTCATCATTCTCAACAGCATCTGATTTCATCTTACACATGACAAATACACGGAGAGAAACGTTATTCTTGTGATCTGTATTACTTAGTATTTATAATGAAATCACATTATAAAACCCACTAGCGAACGCACACCGGAGGTAGACTTTATTCATGCAAGATGTGTGGTTCAGAATTTTTAAAGAGTTTCCATTTTCAGAGACACAAGCATGTACACATTGGGAACAGCTTTTTTGTGAGACATGTGAATTAAAGAACTTGAATGTCTACTGGAGTGAACTAGAATACCTACTAAATACTATCTTTGAGTGTCTAAGCTTTCTCTGTACAGGGGTTTGTCAGGACAACCTGGCATGAGGAGACACCGCTCTACAAGTAAACCATGACTACTATTTGAAGCCCAAATAAAACCTAAGTATGACTACCTTGCATTGGCTTATACAAGAATAGGTTAAGTTATCTATGTGATGTTGCCTATAGTAACAATATTAAGCTGCATACTCCACCAGACTAGGCGAATTCTTGTCTTGGAATCCAGCAATTTCATGATACTAAAAGAAAGATTAAATGTAATTAACTGGTCAGTAAGTGAGAGAAAAGTAACTACTAACTTCTTTACTAACTTAACTTTTGAGAAATAAAAGAGAATTGTAATGGAATATTCAAATATCTATGCAAATCAAGTGTTAGGGCTAGGAAGAGGCCCCCTTGATTTTTGAGAACTTCGACTAAGATAAAAATAAAATAAAATGATAAAAAGTGAACCAAGATACAAACAACTATATCAAAAAACACCTTTGTGTGATGTGTGTGCAAATAAAATGCTTAACTTGTCCAATATAAATTGACAAATAAATAACAGTGTGAATGACTGGTGATAAAAGAATAATATTGGACAATTTGTTTATCACTTTAGGAAACGTCACTTATTTTTGCCAGTGAGCAATTGTTAATTCGCTAGTTGTGAAAACTACTAGTGGATTTATAAATACTATTATTATTTATAAATTAAGAAAAATATGCTGTTGATTGCAGTATAATTACATAACGTTTTAATGACAATGCTTCATCCACTTCTTTCTCTTTGTCATGGACGTTATTTCTTTCCCACATCCATTAATTTTATTTAAATTCTAAATCCTAAAAAGATCACCCAGTTAGAGTCTCTGTAAAAAACGATCCCAACTTTATATGATACTAGCCTGGGTGCCCAAGTGTTTGGAGGTGTGTGTTGAGCAAAAAAAAAAAAAGGGTAGTAGGCAGGCAGGCAGACTCGAACCCGTGAAAAAAAAAACGTGACGTCATTGCTGGTGCACCCTTTGCAAAACCAGAAGTGACGTAGGTTTAAATTAAGACTAGTCAATCGAAAAGAGGGGGTGACTTTCGAAAATATTACCAACAAAAGCGACTTCTCCGTGTAAAAAAGTACCCAATTGAGGGTGAAAGAATCAATGTTTTTAAACAATTTTTCGATATGTGTCATCTGAAGGGTTGAGCTTTGAAACGATACCGATCTCATGAAAATCCGTCGCCTCTGTCGAAAGTTTTAAGCAGACATACATACATACAAAAATGCATTTAAACAGACAGGTGAGATTTATATTATAGATTATATAACAGTTTGTGACACCCATTCTTGGATTTTGCTGATGATGCAGTCATGGTCATAAGATATATTTTAAGAAACTGAGTATTCCTGTTTGCATCTAACTTTTGTAGGTGTTCCAAAATCAAGCGATACCAAAAACCTCACCAAAAATATAGTTTAAATGTATTATGTGGATTCTTCGGACTACTGTTCATCTTGACCACTATTTTCACTACGTCTTAGTTGATGTAACCTCCAACCTTCAAATGTGTCTGCCAAACTTGGGAAGCTGCATAGAAATTTGAACCTTTTATTTAATATACGAGGGTAACATGTTCCTGTTCTTTCAGCCACGATTGATAGAAGTTCTAAGTAATTTGCAATTGTATTTTGAGTGTTACACACACTGAGGATTCAAACTTCAACCTCCAGAAGAGTGTCATTTTAAAACTAAATTTTACCAAGTACTTTATCCACTACACCACAGGTCTAAATTCGATAAGATACACCTGAAAAAGATCGGAGGTTACATCGATTAAAACATTGTGAATATGAGACTCAAGATGAGAACAGTAGTCTGAAGAATTCAAATAATAAGAATAATCAATCCTCATCTCAAAAATTACGAAACATAAAGGTAGCTTAAATCCTAAAATGATCGCTTGGAGTCTGTAAAAATAATCTTAACTTTGGATGGTGTTATATAGTTGATGACACCTATTCTTAGATTTTACACAACCCTAGGCCATCTATTTAGCGATTGGGTATTTTAGTTTGCATCTAACTTTTGTGTGAGATTAACCTTTGCAAGTGGCTTTGAATCAATCAACAATTTTACACAATCAATCGTGCCTTGTTTTTTTTTTAAACTACAAGAATAAAATATTTCTTTTTTTGTGGAAAAATATATGTATATCTCTTAAAAGGGATAAGAAATGAATAAAATCAAATAATTTTTGAGTTTTATGAAGTTTTAAATCTTTTTTTCCTGTTAGTGTTCTCAAACTTTCTTTTGCTTCATGAAAGTCTATCTTTTGTTTAAATGGAAAATGAAATAATCAGCAATACATAGATACTAGAACTAAGATGGGATTTAAAAAAGTAGAAATAGCCTGAGACAAGGCATAAAGCCTTTTGATTTAAGGAGTTAAAAGGACCAAAGATTAGAATCACAAAGGAGATGCCAACTGACTTTAAACTTGAAAAGACTAAAACTAGGATATGAGGAAAACAATCAGCAGAAAGCTACTGGAATAGGAAGTTATATTAAAAAGAGGTATTTAAACAGCAAATTCGTGGACCACTAGACCAACGAATCAAATGAGCTGAAACAAAGAAAGCAGAAAATAGATAAGAAAATTCCGAAAAACACTGTAATAGTGTTTAAAAGGAAAGACTAAGACAGCAATATTACACTCCTGGGCAATCGTACAAGATATTTCCATCAACATGTAATCAAACATTTTACGTTCTAATATTGTGAGTGATCTAATTGCTCACAATACGTTCTTATGCACGAGCGATCAAGTTATGCTCTCACCAATGAGCGATCAAGTTACGTACTCACTTGTGAGCGATCAAGTTATGCTCTCACCAATGAGCGATCAAGTTACGTTCTCACTTGTGAGCGATCAAGTTATGTTTTCACCAATGAACGTTTAAGTTTCATTCTCTCTTAGAAGCGATTAAGAACTAAAAGTCTTTTTTTATACATATGTGCATAGAGGTTTATTAAGGACCTTTTTTATAGTTGTTTCTTCTCATTGTTTCATATGTGGTTGTGTCGTCTAGTGGCTGCTGATCGGCAACTAAGATGAAAAAAACTACTTCTCCATAAAGAAAAACACAAGGAGACTTTGCTGAGGTTGCTTTAAGGTTTTACTGGAGAGAGAATCTTTGGATTGAGAGAGACCAATGATTAAAATTATTCACTTGTAATTTAACAAACTTCAGAAATGAGCTGTGCACCAGACAGAAGCATCTGTATCATTTAGCTTATTTTAGTCCACATTATTTGACCATCTTGTCTGCACGATTTCAATATAGAGACTGATCTAAACTCTTAGTTTTCTCTCATTCAAAAACGCGACTCATGTCATCGCGATCCTTCAACTGTTTCTGGCTATGGAGTTTGACCTTTTCCCTCCACCTCAAACCAAGTCTTCTGTGTCTTGGTACATATCCGTTTGCTCAGTTTATAATGACATGTACAAATGTGACTCTTATCAAACTTCACACTAGCTAACTTAATCGCTACTTAGGGTCCCAAATATATTACACTTGGCTCTGGACTGTTTGTTGAGCATGGTGAATGATGTAATTGTTTACAATGTAATCTGTTTAATTTTTGTCCATGCGCATGCACGTCTTTCAAAGAACAGCTTTTTCTACAGTTGTTTTGTCATCCTTCCATTTAGCACACTTAACACAAAAACCATGATATGCCATAGTGGCAGCGTCGGGATAAAGGAAAATAATTTAAAAAAAAAACAAAAAAAAAAACGACGGACATTAAAGTTAGACAGCATTTTTTTTTTAAATTATGGGCGCAAATCTAAGCAAAGATTGCAATGAAATTAATATTTGCAAAACACAAATCTATTAAACGATTAATACTTCGATGGCAGTTCAGAGTTTTGACTGGGACTTGCCAAATATCACAAAGTCATTCAAATTATTTCAACAACATTTCAAACTATTTTTCTCAGTAAAACGCGAAAAAAAACGAAGGAAAATGGTAATGTGTCCACCAGTTCTATTAAACGAACCAGGGACCTAAATTGAAATAGATATCAACTTTGTAAGCAGGAAAACAATATTTAGAGAGTTCTTATAGTGGTTGGCTTTTGTTACAAAAAGAATGTGGTATCATGAACTTACACAGATTACCTGGCTGGCTCTAGCGCAAGTCAAGAACTGGATAGAGGATGTCTTTCCCTCATGAAATCTACTTGGGAACTGATTTGACTTTTGCACTAAATCATCTGAGCAGAAATCAGCAGGCTTTCAGTGCATCTGTCATTTGTGTGATAATAATCACCTGTGTATCAATACACTGATCAAATTACGACTCAACAAATCGCAAAATATTATGTGCACATATAAACAAAAATAGATCTGTTGCAGAAGGGATACATATATCTTGCAGCTGATCCGTGTCAAATGAGGACTAGTGTGACTGTTGTATGATGCTGTGCCCAACTACTTAAAAGCAATGCGTGGACATCATTCTGCTCCAAACAGATACATACAAAAAATGGTCATCGGATTCAGAAAATTGAGTTTATTTTATTTTCTATTTTCACCAATTGTAGGTGTGGCACATAGAAATTCAGCAAACATGAGTACGTGCTCCAACTCTAGTATCATCGTGGTGATTAATGAACAAACTCCAATACACCCAATTCTATTTTTAAGCAATTTTGAACCATAGAAATAAACCATAGAAATAAGTTAATGATGAAGACAACGAAAGGAAATCTCATTTTAACATTAAAAAAACAACTTTATTTGTCATCTTCGTTAGTAGCAAGAGAGAAACAGGTAAGTAGCTGGAAGTGTTCTTGTGTGTAAGGATAGATCGAATATTATACCAGTTTGTTTAATGTGAGAATAATTCTTTATACACTTGTAGTCAGTAGTCATCGGGATGAAGGAGACCGATTAAAGGAGAAAGAAAGAGAAAAGTCTTCAGTGTATTTACGTGTTGTAGTGTGTGTGTGTATGTCGTGGTATATACAAGATCAGTTCTGTAGCATGATAAAGAAAAAATTGTGTGAGTGCCACACGTGGAAATAAGTGGTTGTTTGAAGGTCGTAATGTTGGCTTGTTGTACTCATGTTAGCCTGGGGCCAAAGTCCCAGGCAAATGTCTGTTGCCAGCAAAAGCCAGGGAAAAGAGAAGCAAGAATTGCTGATCTCGCCTTTTATGTACTCGGTCACGTTATTGAGAGCTCCCCTGTGATTGGACAAGCCAGGGAGACGGTTGATTTAAATCTTAAGCCACAAGATTTCACCCCTGCTGGCTATTGTAGCAAGTTTCGATTGCTACAGGCACACTTGGATGGTGGTCGCCATAGTAACAGAGAGAGGTCACATCAGCCATCACCAAACAGAATGGAATTTTTTTTTTTACTTCATAAATTTTTGTGACTTTTTAAAAGTTACCAAATCTTTTGTACAGTTGTCGTGTACACACACATACACAAAGATGACAGCAAACCAGAAATATCCACTTAAATAAGGTCAGCAGCAAACTATGTTCGGTCAGATTCAGTTCCTAACATTAAATTTCATTCTGTTAGAAATTGCATTGTTAAACTTGCCCATGACAACTTCCCTTCCTTCTATCTCTCGAGTGCTCTTACAAGGAAGGAGAAAATACATTTAAGGTAATAAATCGGTCCCCTTTGTGACCATGCGATATCCCCATTTTATTTTTTAATTTAAAGCAAGTAATGTATAACTTTTTATTTCGATTTTTAAAAAATTCAATTTACACCCCAAACAAGTCACAGTGCCACTTTGGAGTACGGGGCTACTATCGGGGACATAAGTTGCAGAGATATTATGAAGCGAGATGAGTGACAAGATATCTGTTCTGTTCACATTACACTTGAACTTCTGCATGTCAGTACAGTTGGGAAAGCAGTATCCCGGAAGCGAGTTCCAAAGTTTAGCAGTTCTGGTGAAGAAACTACTGGAGTAGAAGGCTTTCTTACACCTAGGGATCTCTACTATGAAGGGGTGGGATTTAGCTGCTTGTCAGGTTTGTCGGGGGTATTCACGTCGAGGGGGTACAAGTGCTTGTAGTTTATCAGAGCATTCACGATCAAAGTACTTGTAGAACATACAGAGGGATGCAACATTTCATCGATGGGACAGAAGCTGAAGCCTAGATGACAGTTCAGGACCCATCAGGTTGGCGACTCTCTTTTGAACCCTGTCCAGGAGTGAGATACAAGTAGCAGATACACCAGCCCAAATGTGACAATAGTACTCCATACATGGGCGAATGGTGGCCTTATAGAGGTAGAGGATACTTTCAGGAGTAAGTAATTTTCTAGCACGGTAGAGAGAGCCCACCTTCTTTGCAGCAGCCTTGGCAATGCTCTCAATGTATCTATTCCAGTTCATATTCCCTGTAAACGTTAGGCCGCGGAGTTTAAAGGAAGTACTTTCGCGTAATGTGTTCTTGACCATTGCTATTGATGGTAGAGAAGGTTTCTTGTAATTATTGAAGAAAACAAGCTTAGTCTTGGCAGTATTGAATGGACCCTCCATTTTTGTCCGCATTCCACTACAGATTGGGGGTCATCCTCTAGTGTTTCTGCTATTTCCTTAGATGTGTTCATTTGTGTTCCCCTCACGCCTGTTATAAAGCATGGTGTCATCAAATACCATAATTTTTTATGTACTGCCTAATAACAATTTACAAGCTGTGGTCACGCTGGATGCATGGTTCTGCAAGGAAAATACTACTTATACTAGCAGGACCTGTAGAAATTCAACAGGGGCTCTTTCATATGTAATATATTGATGTTGGCATTCTGTAGATGTTCAGCGCCATGATATTACTGTAGCTCTTTTGTTAAAACTGCAAAGTATTTATCTAAGCGAGCAGGGACGCCTGGTGTACCTATTTACTATGCCTCCCCACGGGACAGAGTTAGACACCAGGGTCGTTTTTTAACGTGGAGAAAAGGTGCAAAAATAAAAATTGTCTCAGTCGTGAAGGATTTCTCCCCCACCGAAAGAGAACAAGAAAATGAAGTGCAGCATCTGAAGAACAGATACTACACTTTGATCTTGTTTATATATTTTATTGCTTTTAAAATTTTGTAAATACAATTAAGTAAAAAAAAAAAAGATTTTCAAACAACAAAATTAGGCACAACAAGGCCCTACAAGAAATTGGGGAGGGGAAGGGTTCAGGGTCTTTGTGACTAAAGTGATTAAAAAGAAATAAATGTAGACTTTGGAGTCTTACTCTTGACTGGCAACATTTTGATCTTGACCAAAAGGCCAAGAGCTCGGTTGTAAAATACACTTAAATTTGATATTTTAGTTCTTGCAGATTTCATATTACAGAATTACAGAATCAATTTTTTTAATCGATTCTTATATATTATAAAGTTGTGATTTAAAAAATAAAAAATGTATATATACGACTTGGGTTCATCAACTTAAATCGAAACCAAAACTTATGAAGAATGAATATATATATATATATATATATATATATATATATATATATATATATATATATATATATATATATATATGACACGAGTTCCTTCAGCTATAATCGAAACTAAAACTTATGAAGAATTTTTGGTAAAATTATTTAATACAAAAAATGGACGGTCATAACAATCACAGAACAGTTACTCGGAAGGAAAAAGATGTAAGCTTGACGCACACACGTTATCATATTAATATATAGATAAGGCAAGTTTTGTGTAATGGTTGGGTTCAGAGTTCTGTGAGCCCTCCTCTATGGTAGAAGAAATTCTCACAATCCACAATATAACGTTTGGCAAGAGTTTACGGCGCTTCTACACTATTGGGACGAAATTTTGAAAATCGTAATATTGAATTTCACATGAAAACAATGGTATCTACGTATTCCTCGTCTTTTTAAGATGATTATATCCAAAAATTACAAAAATTGATAAGGTAGAAAATTATTTGTTAAAGAAAATTTTTAAAAATAGAATTTGATGAAAATGATCGTAAGACACAGAAGTATTCACAAGGGAGGTAATTTTCTATTTCGATTTAAACAAGATATCGGCATTTTTTCACCTGCTACCACGATTAAAATTATTTTGTTTTTGTTTTGTTTTTTAAATAATTCAGTAATATTCAGGTAATTCCGTTTGCATGATTTGAAAGATATCATTCTTACTTATCAGTTGGAACGATTGTTATTTTTTTATCTGAAAACTCCATTTATCGACTACATAATCTCGTCCCAATAGTGTAGAAGCGCCAAAATTGTACGTACGTAATTGTCATGTCATAAATAATAACATATAAAAAATTACGGAAAATGAATAGGTAGAAAAATAATTATTAATGAAAAACAGTTTTCGATAGAGTTTATTTGAAGAATAAAATTTGTCCGAAATTTGGAATTACGTTCATTATGTGACATAAACTACAGAACTTATCGCTTTTATTAGTAAGCGTAATATAGTGATTTTGTCGGAATTAGCATACCGACGAGTAGGGGGGGGAGGGGAAGAAAATACGATTTAAGTCTTGCAACAAAATGTCGACGTTGCTTACAAGCAGTCTTTCCTTGTAAGAGTAACAAATGGGTAACGATGGTCGAAGTGTAATTTGTCTAAAAGACAGCAACAACTACAACAGTAGAGCGGCCACCCCTTTTTATCTACTCCAACTCTCAGTCAACGAGATTCATGCGTGACTGAAATGTCTATTTAACTTGTAATAGGCACTCAGGTTCTTTGATTAACGGACCACCGGCCGTGTCGGTCACAGCTACCAGCACTCCTTTCTCCCCCACCGACCTACCCTCCGCAAGTCAACCAATTCAAAATTCTCACAATTTCGCTTCATTTTACAAAATTCTTTTTTCATTAGTAGTTATTTTTCTACCATATCGTTTTTCGCAATTTTTTCATATATTACTGTTTGAGTCCTGAAAATTATATAGGTACCATTTGTTTCATTTGAAATTCACTATTTTTTTCGTTATCATAATATAGAATTTGTATTATATTAGTGTTGTAAACAGGATAAATTTCATAATACACCGTGTAGCCAATATTTTTGACTTACGAAGTTAAAGAGTTCTATGAACGAGAGCCAGAGCCGGAGATATCACATTGAGGCTGCAAAAATTTATAAAGCAAGTAAGTGTTTCTTAATTAAATAGAGTAACGAGGCCCAGTTTGAAGAAATTGTGATATTTCGCAATTTTCTTTGTCATGGCTTTTTTTATCTTCAGAATGTTTTTTTTCAAAGCTATGTCATGATATCGTTGCTGTCTGCTTAGCCTCCAAATTTGATTATTTAAAAATAAAAAAAAATCAACAATTTCCGTTATGCGACATACATCATACATGTTTTTCTTTTTTCTTTTTTTTTTTTTTTTTTGCAAATGTGTGCTGTTGTCCAACCTACCGTTAGAATGTTTACTTTTAAGGATATATTGGGGTAATCCAGCCAGCTATTAATGAATAGTGCCTTTAAATTTATCGCTGACAACTAGTTCGAAAGATACAACAAAATTCATTATCCCATGTTATTTTCTAATATTTTTAATTTTCCGCCATGTTTGTTAAGTAAAGGAAGTTGTTCGTGGAGCATGCGCAAACGCTATTTGATTTTTGCAGCAGACGACAAGTACACTACTTTATTGAATACCTGTAGTTGAAGGAAGTCTCCCTGAAAACAGAATTCAACCAACTTGCTCTTAAGATTTTTTAATTTTTAAATAAAGGAGACTTACCTGCAAAGAGTTACTTTTTAAGGGTATTACTCTCAACCTCTCCATGTTAAGAACGGCTTTCGGAATAAACACCTCCAACCACCCAATGTTAAAAACGGCTTTTGGAATTAACAGCCCCAACTTCTCCATTTAAAGAATGGTTTTTGGAATAAACACCACTAACCTCTCCATGCTAAAAACGGCTTTTGGAATAAACACCTCCAACCTCCCAATGTTAAGAACGGCTTTCAGAATAAATACCCCTAACCTCCCCATGTTAAAAACGGCTTTTGGAATAAACACCTTTTGCAGGTAATTCTTCACTGGAACAATCAGCCACATTGACTCCATTCTTTTTTTTTTTTTATTATTTTGCTTATTCACATATTTAGAAACTTTTCTTTTTTTTTCTTTTCGTTTGCATATGTACACAACCTACAGTTTCTCTTATCTGCTAAAGCTAAAACAATATGGCTGCCAGAAGATTCATATTGGTCGAATTTTGGATGCTTATACACATTTCAGGTAATTTGGCCATGTACAGCAATGTAACCTCATACTAATAACATGCGTGCATACTCCAGGCACCCAGAATCATGGTAGACTAAGGAAAATCTAGCTTGAGTGTGTATGAAGTGATTTGACTGCTTGCAACATGACTGGTATTGACCCTTCTGATTAGATCGCATGGAGAGCTGGCATGTGACATTGGTTTATGGTTGCCCACCACAAAGTTTAAAACACAGCACCTTAAATATCAAAACTAGAAAGCCATAATGACGAAATTCATCACACTAAAAAAAATTGAACTATTTAAAAAGACAAAATACAAGGTTTACCGTTTTGGATTCTAGGATGTGTTAGTCATAGCAAAACTTTTCTGCTTTTCTTAACCCCTAAAAAGAAATGCCTTACACTTATCATTTCTGACTAAGAAGTAGCTTAGAAGAAAGCGATGAAGGGTGAAAATCAATTTTCAGTTCAACAATTTCTTCATGACGGTTTGACAAATTATATTTCCAAGCATTCAGATTGGATTTTTAAATTTGCATGGGGATGTTAATATGCACAAGTGCCAAGTATTTTTCAAACAACACCACAGTTTTGTTATTAAATACGTAAACATTTATTTATTAAAAATATTTTTTCATCATTAAGTATTTTAGTACAAAAACATTTTCATCATTAAATATGTAAGAAACAAAAAACACATTTTCTTGGAGTATTTGTAAAAAAGAAAATATTTAAATTATGAGAAAAATATTTGTTATAAAAATTAAATTTTAAATTTTCAATGAAAAATGTCCAGTTTGATTTTCTTGTTTATTAGCCTATATAATACATAGGGAACTGATTTTTGCACTTCATCATTTTCTTCTGAACTACTTCTTAGCTGGGAGTGGTGACTCCCGAGCATTATGTCCTCTCATCAAAAATAATAATTCAATGCAACTTTGGCAGTCATTATTAATTTTAGAATTATCATAGAAATGATGCTCACACTATTTTAAAGAAATCATCACCTAAAATTGGTATTAAATGTTTTCAAATACAAAATTTTTGAACTTAAAACAACTACCAGCTTTGTTGTCTGAGTCGATTCAACATGTCTGCTTCTATCGTAAACAAATATACCTTTGTGGTGCAATGCGCACATGCCAATTATTATGTGATACTTATATGGAACAAATAAGTGAAACATTTATAGAATAGTATTTTGCAAACATTTGGGTTAACTTTTCACTTTAATTTTATTTTGCAAACATTTGGTTTAACTTTTCACTTTAATTTTATTTTGCAAACATTTGGGTTAACTTTTCACTTTAATTTTATTTTGCAAACATTTGGTTTAACTTTTCACTTTAATTTTATTTTGCAAACATTTGGGTTAACTTTTCACTTTAATTTTATTTTGCAAACATTTGGTTTAACTTTTCACTTTAATTTTATTTTGCAAACATTTGGTTTAACTTTTCACTTTAATTTTATTTTGCAAACATTTGGTTTAACTTTTCACTTTAATTTTATTTTGCAAACATTTGGGTTAACTTTTCACTTTAATTTTATTTTGCAAACATTTGGGTTAACTTTTCACTTTAATTTTATTTTGCAAACATTTGGTTTAACTTTTCACTTTAATTTTATTTTGCAAACATTTGGTTTAACTTTTCACTTTAATTTTATTTTGCAAACATTTGGGTTAACTTTTCACTTTAATTTTATTTTGCAAACATTTGGGTTAACTTTTTACTTTAATTTTATTGCTTCACAACAATGGTGAGTTTTGTTTGCAACAGTAATAGCTATTAACCTGAAATTTTGAGATAAGCTTTGATAATTTGTGTTATTTGGATTATTGATTGTACAAATAACATTCTAGATGGAAACACTACTTCAAATAATGCAAAGGATCAAAACAGCCATGTGTAATCAACTTCAGCAACAGTGGATAACAAAACTAGTAAAAATTCTTAATCAGAAGAGTACTTGATTAAAAGTAAGCAGCAAACGGTGCTCAGTCAGATTTAGTTCCTGATATTAAAGATTTCCTGTTTTGGATTTCTTATATTTCTGATTTGCCAAGTTTTATATAAATTTTTATTTGTTTGTTTTATAAATTGTTAGATGAAAATACATAATAATTAAACAAGTAAGAATGGCTTTCTAATAATTGCAGTTAACTAACCATGTTAAAATAACGTTCTTATTTAGGTCATTCTTAACATGCAGAGGAGGCTTTGTTAACTATTCTGTGCTTTAATGTGATAATTTAATAAGTGTATAAATTGGGGAAACTGAATCTTTCACTGGAAGTTATATTATGGATGAAGTTTTGGTTTCGTTACAGCTGAATAACCTCAATGTAGTCTGTAGTTGTATAAAAACAAATCTTTTATTCATTCACAGGTTACAATAAATACAGCAGTAATTGAAATGCATCCTCTGTACGTATGGAATAAATAACTTATTAATGCAAAACCAGACTGAAGAGAAACTTGATAGTTGTGAAGACAGTGAATTATTACTCAGTAAATGAAAAATGAAAAGTGGATTATTAACTCATTCATTGGAAATGAGCTGATGAACTGGTAAAGTATACGGTTTCTAATTTACACCACAATCTAGTTTAATGAGAGACATACAAATTGAGATTAAAGAGTAATTTTATTTCTTGTGTGCTTCAGCATTAACCTAAAAATCCATTTTAAAGACATACAAACCAACTTAGGAGAACGTATTGGAATTTTATTATCCACAATTTTTACAAAACTTAAATATGTGACATGTGATTTTGAACAAACTCCAATAAAAAGATTAGCAAAATGACACTTGAGAGAAAATTTATAGTTGTGAAGTATGTGGCTTACTAGTTTGAATAAGAAAGAAATCGTATACATGTGAAGTATGTGACTTGTAATTTTCAAATGAATTTAATTTATCAGTGCACATGCAAGAACATACTTTGGTAAGAAAGTTATATGTGTTGTATGGCTCATCATGTATTGGAAAATCACATTTAAAGATATATTTACAAATACACACTCGGAAATACTTAAAAGCAATCCCTGGAAGACCAAGCTGTAATGAGATACAAATAGCAACCATAAAGGGACCAGCATCTATTCTTAAAAGAGCCCTCAGATATAAAAGAGCCCTCAGATATAAATTTAAATCATAACAGAATCAAGTGTTAGCTCCAGGAAGGAGCCCCTTGATCTCTTAAAACTTACTGAAGTTAAATTTAAAAAAAAAAAAAAAGAAAAACGTTTTTCTTGTGAAATATGGGTTCATCATTTCAAACAAAATGTCATTTAACTATACATATGTGACCACACATTGGAGAAAACTTGAATACTTACTGAAAAGATCATGAATGCCCACTGAAGAGATTTGGAATGCCCACAGGAGAAAACTTGAAGGAGGCCTATGCGAATAATCAATCTTCATCTCAAAAATTCAAAAACGTTAAAAGTAAACAAAAAAAAAAAAACAGATGTTTAATTTTGGTCAGTGAAAATGTCAGCACGAAAGGGAGCAATAACGGACCTGAATGGCTATCTGTATCTCTCTTTCAATAATAAACAGAGCTGTTCCTATTGATTTTAATATTTCCTACTGTTATATAAAAGGAACTTTATGTGAGAGAGTTCTCTACGGACTCGGAAATGGCTGGGTCGATTTTTGAGTGTCTAAATCTTTCTGTACAGGATTTGTCAGGGCAACCTGACATGAGGACATGACTAAATATTCAAAGCCACATATTTGCGAGCCAAAGGAGATCTTAGTATCGTCAGCTCAGAATGAATTTTACAAGGAATGTTGCATCTTCTCCAAATGGTGTTACCTCAAGTAAGAGCACAAAGCTGGATACTTCACCAGACTAAATGAATTCTTATCCTGGAGCCTAGTAAAACCTAAAGGCTACTGAAACAAAGAGAGAAACCTTATTTTTGTGAAGTGTGTGGCTCATTATTTAGTACAATTCTGAAGAAGAGATGCATGTACGTACACTTACTTTAGAGAAACCTATTTCTTGTGAATTGTGTAGCGCTTCATTTAGATATCAGTTCATTTCTGATCTCAGTTAATTGCTCATATGATTAAATATTCAAAATAGTATTTGCAGCTTAAATAAGATCTCCTCAGTACGACCACCCAACACTAGTAACAACTCTAAACTTGATACTCTACCAGACTAGATGAATTCTTGTCTTGGAATCCAGTAAGACCAAGAGACAAAAAAAAAATACTATAATGTAGTTAACTGGTCAATAAATGAGAGAATATTCCTAACTTCTTTCTTAACTCAATAGTTGAGACATAAAGGAGATTTTAATAGAATATCCGAATATTTATATATCTCATATAAAGATCTAGATATAAAGATTTAAGAGGCCCCTTGATTTTTGAGACCTTCGACTGACATAAAATGAAGCAAAGAGAGAAGCCTTATTCTTGTGAAATGTGTGGCTCATCATTTAGTACAAAATCTGATCTAGACATGCATGTAAATACACACACTTTAGAAAAAGCTTATTCTTGTGGATTGTGTAGTGCTTCATTTACAGATAGGTCTCAGTTAGCAGTACATATGCAGAGATACACTTCAGAGAACCCTTATCATTGTGATGTGTGTGATTCTTCATTTACAACAAAATCAGAATTAGAAATACACGTGTGTAGTCAGATTAAAGTAAAATCTTATTGCTGTGAAGTGTGTGGATGTTCCTTTATGGGGCAATTTCAGTTACAAATCCATATGCAAAATCATAGTGGTGAGAAACGTTATAACTGTGGTGCATGCGACTTATTGTTCACAACAAAATCTGACTTGAATGTACACAAGCAAATACACAACAGAGTGAAACCCTATTTGTGTGAAGTGTGCCTCTTGTCATTCAGGACACAATCTGTTTTAAAAAGACATCTACAGAAACACACTGGGAGGACAACCTACTCCTGTGAAGTGCCCCCTTCATCATTTACAACAACATCTGGTTTAAAAAAACACTTGCAAAATGCCGATGAGAAGAAACCATATTCTTGTGAAATCTGTGACTTATCATATGCATCCAGATCTGGTTTGCAAAAACACCAACATAAGCATACTGGGGAGCGACCCTTTTCTTGTCAAGTTTGCAACTTGTCATTTACAACAAACTCTGATTTAAAAAGACATTTACAGAAGCATACTGGGATGAAACCTTATTCTTGTGAAGTGTGCAACTTGTCGTTTACAACGAAACAGTATTTGAAGACCCACAGTCTGATTCACACCGGGGAGAAACCATATTCTTGTGGGGTTTGTCACTCTTCTTTTACGCATAAATCTTATCTCACTGTACACATGCGAATACACACGGGAGAGAAACCATATTCATGCGAAGTCTGTAGCTTATCTTTTTCTACACATTCTGACTTAAAGCGACACATACGGATACACACTGGAGAGAAACCACATTTATGCGGCGTCTGTGGCTCATCTTTTTCACAGAAAGCACATCTAAAAATTCATATGCACACACACACTGGAGAGAAACCTTATTCTTGTGAAGTGTGTGGCTCATCTTTTACAGTAAAGTCTAATTTAACCGTTCATATGCGAAGGCATGTTGGCAATAAACCTTATAGTTGTGGCATGTGTGATTCATCATTCACAACTAAATCTGAATTAGAAAGTCATGTTCGTACACATAAAACAAGGCCATTAAGCCAGACATTGTAATATGATACAAGCCCCAAACAACTGCGCTCATTATTGATAACATCATACCAAACGACTATAGTCTTAGTTGAGCTGAATGCGAAACAGTAACACAATATCACGACCTAAAAATGGTTTGAAATGACGTCTCTGATAAAAATACACATTATAAAGTTTGTGATAAGAGCAACTGACCTAATTAAAAAATATCTTAATAAATACTTGAAAAGAATCTCTGTAAGCTGAAAAATATAAATATATTGAATTGTAAGCCATGTTTAGTTTTGGAATAGTTTCTGATGGTTAGTTGTTCTATGCAAGTCCTAGAGGTGAGTGGTTCTCAGTAGACAGAACAGTTTCCAATGGTTTACTGTTCTATACAAGTCCTGGAGGTGACTGGTTCTCAATAGACAGTTCTTGAGTTGGAAACTACAGAGCTTCCCATGTTGACACAAAGAAAACATGTGTAAGCTTGCAAAGAAAACATTTAATTTTTATGGAGCAATTCTGGTTTCTGTTGGTAGCAGGACGTGAATTAATTTGATTCATCAGTTCCTAGCAGCATTGTTTATAAATAGAATCTCCCAACTGTGAGGGACTATATCCTCATTAGTCAAAAATATTGCAACACAATTGCTAACCATAAATGGAACAACATCTATCCTTAAAAGAGCTCTTTGATATAAATCCTAATCTTAATTAAATCAAGTGTTAGCTCTAGGAGGAGTTAGCTCCCTTGACCTTGGTCCCTTCATCCTTTGAAACTAACTGTAGTAAATCTTTTAAAAAAAGTGAAAGATCTTACAGTAAGCTCTAATTTAACAATATATGTGTGGAGACACACTTACCACCATGAACTTCTACCCCAACAAACCTCAATCACAAAGTTTGCTGAAAACTTTGGGGGTGTCATACTGGAAAATACTGCCAAGGTATATGATGAACCAGCAACACAGATTGCAAGGTCCTGGATATGACCTTAAACTATATCCAGTAGTGAGGTCCCAGCTTGCGGGCTTTGGGGAGTGTGGAGCCACCCTTTAATTGCTATTGCTCCCAGGTCCACTCTGACCCGGAGTGGTAGTATCTGTTTGGGTCCCAACTATGGGTTAAATAAAAACCGACTTGAAAACAACAAATATATTCTATTAAAAAATTTTCTTCAAAATCTTTGGATTCGGCATCAAATAACCTGAAAAGGGTTGATATGCTGTAAAACAAACACAACCAACCAACCAACAGATTGCAAGAAGAAAGAAAAAGAAATATACTGAAATCGAGATAGACAAAAGAAAACAAGGACGGGAAAAGAGCAGGAAAATTCCTGGAAGAGCTTAAACAGGAGTGTATAGACAAAGATGCTTCACTCCAATGGCTCGAGAGCGGGAGACTTCCATTTAACAAGGAAAGACTCATTATAGCCAGTCAAGATCAGGGCTTACTAAGAAATGGATTAAAAAAATGGCCAATGCTGGTTTTACCACTCAGCGTTTGAAAGCCCAAGCCATCTAATGTCTGCATGCCCAATCTTATTGGCAGATGGCCTTTACACTGCCCATCACAACAAAGTATGTAAATACCTCCATTGGAAGATCTGTGGAGAGATGCAACTTGACAGATCAACAAACATTTAGGAACATGAACCACCACTGATAACATCAAACAGAAAAGTGACCTTGTTCTATGACGAAGATATACAGGCGAACAGATATATAAAAGACACGGCCATCAAACCAGATATTGTAATATGAAACAAACCCAAAAGGACTGCACTCATCATTGATGTCACCATCCCAAATGACTTTGGCCTTAATAAAACTGAATGGGAAAAGATAACAAAATATCAGGATCTAAAAACAACATGGTCTCTGAAAAAAGTAAGCATTATACAAGTTGTGATAGGAGCAACTGGCTTAATAAGAAATAATCTTCAGAAATACTGAGGAGCAATCCCTGGAAGATCAAGTTCCTCAGATATAAATTTAAATCATAACAGAATCAAGTGTTAGCTCCTGGAGGGAGCCCCTTGTTCTCTTAAAACTTACTGAAGTAAAATAAATTAAAAAATGTACATTAAAATAAAACCCGGACATTGTCATCTGAAAGAAACCTGAAGGGACTGTTCTTATCATTGATATAACTGTCCTGAACGATTATGGCCTAATTATAGCCGAACACAAAAAAATAATATCAATACCTGAAGAATGACTTGAAAGTGACATGGTTGTGGTAGAAGCGAATGTTTTGAAATATTACATAAGCTCAATACCTGGAAAATAAAGCTGTGGCGAGGTACAAATAGCAATCTTTAAAAAGACAGCGTCTATTCTCAAAAGAACCATTGGATATAAATTTAGCACAAGTGTTAGCTCCCAGGAAGGAACTCTTTGATTTCTGAGATCAAACTGAAGGGAACTGCAAAGAAAAAAGCTTGTTATGTATCAAGTGATAAATAAAGTCTAATTGTAAGAAAGAAAAAATAATATGAAAATCAGCGAAACTGAATCTCTACAATTGAGTGTGTTCGGAACTAAGTAAACAATTGAATAAAAAAAAAACTAATTAATAATTGAAAAAGTAATAAGATAATCAGTTATCAGGATAAATCCTGACCAAATATTTTGATAAAAGTAAAAATAATAAGAAAACACCAAAAATGGTAGGACATAAACCAGGTTAAAAAGGATTTCGTAACATGACCATGCACTGTGTTGAATATATATATATATGTGTGTGTTTTTAGAGGTGTAAAACTTTAAATTAAAATAAATCACAGAAAAATATTTTATTATACAAATATTTAGTTTATTATGACCATTAATTTTTTATATTTATAATTTACATACAATTTCAGATAGATGGCCCCTGCAGCTCGCATGTATATGACCTAATCTAGTAAACAATTTTTCACAAACTCTACATATTTATTAAGGCTTTATTTCTACAATGACACATCAAATATTGTCCTCCACGTGATCTATTGTGTCTGGTTTATCGGCAGAGGCATAGGACTTTACATACTGCCAAAGAAAATAATCTAATGAGGTAATATCGCATGCACGAGATGGCCAGTTGACAGGTCCATTTTGTAAAATTATTCGTTCATCAAATGTTTCTCTGTAGATTTATCATATCACACACTGTGTGGCATGTGGTTCCATAGTGCTGAAACCACATGATGAATAACCAAACCAAGCTGAACTCAAAATGACTAATAGTTGCCAAATCCGTAATTAAAGAAAATAGTATTCAGTTTAAATTTTGCCGCCCCTAAAAAAAACACCCTATACAAGTAAGATAACCAACCTTTGGTGATGATGCCACCCATAACAACACTAAACATTACCAATGCAGTTTAATTTTATTTTCTTCAGAAAAATAAACTATAGGAATTAAGTGTCTAATCGAGGAAATGAAATGTTAGATGAAGATGGTTTATCATCTTTAAAAGGATCTTTTGTGGCTCATCATTTTCAAAAATATGCATAAAACTTTATTCTCAAACTTCTTCCATCTGTATTCTTAATATATTTTTCAAAAACATAATACATTAAGCAATTAAGTATGAAAGCTGTTCCAAAAGTAAGGCCTCTTATTTAACTGAAAAACAAAAATATTAGCGAGCTATGAAGAACATGAAGATGGAAGTGGTAGCACTAAACTGAGTGACCTTTTGTGCTACGGAATTCATGTTTCTATGCCGTCACCACCATTATCAATGCAATCTTGCTAGCCTCTTTTGATGCCCTAGTTATAAAAGTTCGGAGCATGCTTTGTCATTCATATCCCTATTGTTTTCTGAGGCCAACAAACACATCTCCTAACTGCTTACATCAACTGTATCAGCTTAAACGTTCAGCAGGTGTTTGTGGGTTGATTGCTTCAATTTTTTGCTGCATGGAAAAATTTCATGAAACATTTCTGCTTCTGATGACCATCCATGACAGGGGGTGCTTTCTTAGAGTCACATACCATGAGTATCTGTAAAAGAGAGATGAAAATGTCAGGTCCTGAATGTATAAGTTCAGTCATAAAAATTCACTTTGCAATCCCTTCTGATCCATTTTGGTGGAATTATAAAATAGGAGGCATTACTTTTTGAACTCATGATAAGTGGTATCTTTGAGTTTGAACTCATCAAAATGATATTCACTGAAAAATGGTGTGTTCTTTCCATTGAAGTAGATCTTTTCATCATAATTTAATATTTTTTTTACAATCGACTCATGAGTAAGAAACGACTTCTTCTCCATTACTTTACTACAGGGGAATGCTAGAATTGTCATTCAGGAAAAGATGACATCATTCCATTTCCATTTGCTGAAAACCAGTTTTCTTTTTATATTTCAGACCATCTACTAGTTGGCCAGTTGTGTACACATTCCAAGAGCGATAGGAGCCTTCTATCATGTCTAAAAGTGACGCAATGTTCAAAGAGCGAGATCAGAGATGCATTGCTGTACAATTCATGCTCTCTACTGATCCAAGTTATGACAACAGGACCATTGCCAGCACCCTCAAAATGCATTGCTCGATTGCCACGGATTACAGAGGCATACACAGAGTGATGAAAACAAAGTTTCTGATCCATGGTTATGGTCTTTGGTGTGATTTCAAGTGAGGATTACTTCATGTCACCTCACATCCTTGAAGTCAGCTTGAAAGTCAACACCAAAGTGTATCTGGATGTGCTGAGAGTGTGGTGATCCCCTGGTGCAATCAGGTGGCTGCTGGTAGACGCTGGGTGTAGCAGCAGGACTCAGCGCCAGCCCACAAGTCCAAAGAAACCCAGACTTGGCTTCAGAAGGAGTGCTCTGACTTTGTACTCTTTATCTCGCTGCCGTCCTCCCCCTCCAAGCTGAACCCACTGGACTACTTTGTTTGGTCATATGTCAAGAACATCACCAACATGACCTCCCACAACACTAAAGCTAGCCTGATTACTGCCATCCACTGAGTATTCGCGACACTTGTAGAAAAGACATGCTCCCAGTTCTGGACCAGTATCAAGGCGGTGATTGAGGCTGAAGGTGGCTACAGTGAATAGATGTCAGCTCTACTGCATAATCAAGTTAGCTGAATTGATTTTTTCAATAAAAGTTTTAAAATAAAGCTGTAGTGTTGTTTTCTTTAGGGCAACTTTATTGTTCCACCCTGTACTTCTCTGAGCATATAAATTATGAAAACGTCTTATATTACACACATGGCCTTAGTTTAGATTAATATATCAAGTTAGTCTTATGGTTTTTACTTTATACATTAACTGGATTGAACCTTTATGTTTATAAAATGTATAACTAATCGTTTCAAACAAAACTGCTTTCATGGTGGATATGTGAACAAAAAAAACCTTATGTTTGTGAAGTGTCTTACATTTCATGGAAAACTCATTAAAAACGGTCAGTGCTTTCACATATGTTGAACTATGTAATTTATTTTTGAATATTGTTAAAAATACACTTTCAAATGTTAATTTCTTACTCTTGTCTGTATTATCAATATTCTTGCAGAAACATTTACGGAAAAGAAACTGCAAAACAATTTATTAAACCTAGTATAAATAGTCTATTGACTGACCAATGACTTCTCTGTATAATAGCTAATTAATTTACTATTTCTCTAAAAATGTATATTTTGTAAATAAATATTTTATTACATTAGCATTGTAGTGATATCATGTATTGTTATATACAATATTACGGTGAATATTGGTGAATCTTTAAGGGGTCTTCATAAAGGTTCAGAAGGATATCTGCAATTTAATTGCCTCTCCTTTCTTTTTTGTCCTCTATATAACAGGCCTGATATTACTAGTCTAAGAGTCTCTTGTATTCGTACTATAATAGCATGCATTTTCCAGATTTTCCCGTTTTATTTCTGGTTTCCTTTTTCTCAGCTTGTAAGTCATAAATTTGGTGTCCCGGTATCTCGTTCTAATACATCATTCATATTCTATTTTTTTTTTTCAACAGCTGTAGACTAACATTTTTCCAGTTGACTACGTTTCTCTTTCCTGTAACCTTAGTCTTTTCAAGACTAAGGTTAAACATCTCTTGTCTTGGTGATAATCATCGTTTGCTCTTTTAGCTCCTATCAGGTGGCTTCACGCCTTGTCTGTAGCAACTTACAAAGAAAAATTAAAACTTTGCACTTTTCCTTATGAAATTTTAATTTTTCCAACTTCTAAAAGCTGTCTGCATCTCTTTGCTCCATACCTTATGATGATAGCAGCAAACATTAATTACTATATGTATCCTACACAACAAACTAAACAATTTATATGTATAATAATAATAATGTATAATAAATAATAGCTATTTATAGGAAAGTTAAAAATATTTTTTTACATTACTGCCTATTTAATCGTTTTTTTTTTAGGAAAACTATACAACACTTACAAGGCAACAGAAACTGATTAAACCAAACTGTTGTAAAAGAAACCAAACCACATCAAACATTGATCTGTGCTTGGGGACTCATTCTTTCCTTTAATCATTGGAATGTATATATTAGGTACAGGCAAAAATGGACGAATAAAGATAGGGAAACCTAGTTTTGAAAGCCGATTTATCGTAATTTTTTGTAGTTTTTTTTTAATTGTATTTGAAAGATTAAAGACTAAAGTTAATTTCCAAAACGAAAATAATATTTGTATATGTGAAAAAAAAAAAGTTATAAAAAATGTTTTCACGGCGAGCTAACCAATTCAGCTAAATTTTGAAGTTAAATAAATTGATTGTAAAAACCCTTTAAAAGATAAATATTAGTTTTCTGAGTCTATTTCAAAGATACTTAGTTATGTAAAATCCTAAGATATTGAATTAAATAATAAAAAAAAACACCTTGTTTGTACAAAAATAGCTTAATTAGCCCAAAAAGCAAACGATTTTGCGAAAAGCAAAATCGCAACAAACGAAAGTTTGGTAAACGGAATATACGGAATCCCAAAATTTCAGCCAGTCGAAAAACTGTGAAAATGACGTCATGTAATTAAAACGGAGGAAGGAGGTGCTAGTTTTCTTTTTTTCCCTTCAAACGTGCATCCGTACATTCCTGTCCTGAACGTTTGTACCATTTTTTAATTTAATTATTTTTCTATATTCCTGTTTTTAAATTAAATTTTCGAAAAATTATTGTTCAAGATTATATACAAATTATGTTACACCGAAAGTTTCACATTCATTCCAGCAAGGAAAATATTAAAATCTTACATATAAAAAATATGCGAAACCTCTAATTAAAAAAAAAAAATAGAAATATTTTTTACTATCATATTTTTTTTCTGTGAAAATATTAAATAAACAATACTGAATTCAATGATAATATCAGTAGTTCGAGAAATTAATTTTTCTTTGAGTTATATCGAATTCATTATTATGGACTTTAAGGGCATTTTTCGTAATATTACTGTAAAAATAAAATAATTTTTTTAATTGTTATAATTTACAATGCTTTATTTTCATAAAAAAGCAAAAATAAATTCCTTCATTTTTTTTACTACTGAAAATCATAACTTTAGTAGGTATCTTTTGTTTAAACAAAATAATGCACTTCTACGAAGATTTAAAAAAAAAAAAATGAGTTCAATATATTCCGTAATCATTATTTGATAAATACTGAAAATTTCATTAAAATTGGTGAATTTTTTAAGTAAAGGGAGGGCTCAAAATGTTTATACATTTTGAGCATCGTCATTCATTTTGCACGTACCTATTATACATGCGGTTGTTATCATAATTTCATTGGTTATTTGCTACAATTTGGATGATATTATAAGGTTTACATATCTTGAAATATACTTTTTTACATAAACTCAGGAATGTTTTCTAATATTTTAATCGAATATGTGCTTTCACTTTGCGAGGACATAATTGGCTGACTCTTAAATTTATCTCGTTTTGTGATGTTTTAAATGTTTATCTTGATTTTTCTCGTTATATATTGAATATTAGAGAAACTTATGTCAAATCTGTTCTTTATTTTATTCAAAACAATTGACTTTTAGAAGACTGAAACATTTTGCCTAAAAATAATATAAAAGTTTCCGTTTTGAAATTTTAAGATTTTTTATTTTTATAACATTACATACAATGAAATGGTTGCATAGTAGAAGGAGAAATACAGATGAAGCAAGAGATAGATTAAGAGACACATATATATCAATAGAGAGCGAAACAACTATACTACTATTACTAAAACATTGTAACTGCTTGTCATAATGTCAGTTTGTTTGTCACTTTAATTGAAGACATAATAAACTAGATGGGGGAGAATGTTAAAAACAGTTTTATTAGTGCTCTGAAGGTCTTTTTCAATAGATTTGTGATTTTTTAAACCAACACATTTTAAGTGAAAACATTATTACCTACTTGCGTGTGAAGGGCAAAATAATTAACTTTTCTACTTACATTGATAAGTTTTTGTGCATTAACTTATTTTAAAGTGTTTTTTTTTTGCAAATTAAAGTAGTGTAAACATTAGTGCAACCAAAGGCAAAAAAAAAAAAATACTTTTAAATAAGAAAATAAGATACTTGTACAGAATTCTACTGATATGAAAAATAAACAAAATCTGGATGAAGTAAAGAATAGATACCCTGTAGCAGACGACGCCGCCTGGCGGTGCCAGGCGCACAATTCAACTAACACCGGCGATTCGACCTTGACATTGGCACACGCACATGGCGTCGGTTGTTTTTAAACACGTCAAATAGCAAACATGCTCGAATATTCACCAGCATTTTTTAAAAAAATATATTTACAAAACCTTTGAAGATTTAAAAGAAAAAGTATATATTTACAAAACATTTTAAGACAATTCAATATTTATTCTTTAAAACATTAACTTCAGCGACAATTAATATATTTTCAAAATAATATTTTTAAATATTACATTTTTACGAATATTCGCGAGCAAGATTTTTTTTTTAAATAAAAGATATTTCAATAAATGGGTGTCTTTCTGAGTGCGTGTTTAATATATTTACAGAACTTTTTAATAACTATTTTATTCTTTTTATCAAACAAAAATAGAACTTTTATAATGACATATATATTATGGACTGTTTCGAAATTTTAAAATTAAAGTTAGTTTTATTTAAAAAAAAAAGACGAGGTGTTTTTTTTTTTCAATTAAATTATAAACTTTATTTGAACTTTCAACAAACTTTTACAGACATAAAAATAGACTTTAAAGATATTTTATAATAATTTTAAAAAAATATATTTAACGAAAAGTTTTTTTTTTTATCATTTCATTGTTGAATAAAATTTCAAAGTAATAAATGGTGAAAAAAAATATCTCGAAAAGAAAAAACACCTCGTCTTTTTTGTTTGTTTTAAATAAAACTTTAATTTTAAAATTTCGATGTTTGAAAAACAGTCCATAATATATATTTCATTATAAAAGTTCTATTTTTGTTTGATAAAAAGAATAAAACAGTTAATAAATAAAAAATAATAATAATAAAACAACAGTCCATTAAGTTCAAATAAAGACTGTTTGAATAAAACTTATAAAAAAAGGTTCATTTTATACGGTTTTGGCCATTTCTTTTTTGTGCGTTTTTAATACAATTCAATATTTATTTACAGTGCGATGTATGTCGGTGGTCAGTGAAGGAGAAATCCTTTTAGGCCGAGGCAATTTTTTATGCATAATAAAATCACAAGTATAAACAATCGAGATAAAAAAATATATTATTTTATTCACATATCTTTTATAACTTTCATTTTTATAAAGATGAAATGTAGTATCACAAGATAGAAATCTTTTTATAATTTTTATTTTTATAAAAAAAAACGGTAAATTTATACAAATAACGTGACAGCGAATTGGGTAAAAATCCGAAAGTGTATCCGAAATTGGGTAAAAATCGATTTTGTGCGCGTAAAATTGGGATACTGCGCATGAGCAAGTAAAATTGGGGTGGTGAAGTGGTGGGGGAATTAATTAAAACGAAAAGGAAATAATTAATTTATTTATTTTTTTTATTATCGCTTATTTTCATTATGGATTATCTCCACTTGTTTTGATTTAAGAGTAGAGCCGATGTACGCCATTTTTGAAAGAAAATATTCCCTTTTAAAAATGTTAATATCTCCGAAACTATTAATTTGCGAGGGGTACGGTTTTCAGATTCGTGTTCAGCATACCGAAACGTAACAGAATACTACGTCTGTTTTTACTAATTCGCTGTCACGGTGTTTGTATAATAATACCAAAAAAAAAAAACTTCCTATTTGTTTACTTATCCACAAAAGCAAATTAAATACAAGTTTTTAATGTAACGAAACATAACATTTAAACAAAATACATTTAAATAAATGGATGTTGTACAGAAATTATATCACACAATTTGAAAAATGTATTTTCTGAATTTCTTTCATGCCACATAAATTCCTTCAGATAGGAATCTAAGTGAGATCTTCTACAGCCGAGCATTGATTTAATAAATCGTTTATGGCGATTCCAATAGCTTTCTATTGTCTGTGTATGGACTTGGTTATCACGTGATGGTATCATGAGATTAAATCAAAATTCAATATTTAAAAATATTTAAAAAATATATTAATTGTCGGTAAAGTTAATGTTTTAAAGAAAGAATAATTAAATAAATACTGAATTGTATAAAAAACACACACAGAAAAAAAGAAAGAATTATAAAACATTTTACATAAAAATTAATCTTTAGCACAAAAATCCGCGAAACATAATTATTATTCTAAGGTTTATCTTCAAAAGTTTATAAATATATTTTTTAAAAAATTGCTGGCGAATATTCGAGCATGTTTGCTATTTGACGTGTTTACAAACACCGACGCCATGTGCTTGTGCCAATGTCAAGGTCGAATCACCGGTGTTAGTTGAATTGTCCGCCTGGCACCGCCAGGCGGCGTCGTCTGCTACAGGGTATTTATTCTTTACTTCATCCCACAAAATCTTAGCCGTGATGGAAAGAATGGTAATGCAATAAATATACTGTAAAATCATTGAGTAGGTTTTAGTAATTATTAGTGCTCTGGAGGCCTCCTTGCATAGATTCATAATCTTTTAAACTAACGCATTTCAGGTGAAAACATTATTTACTTGTATGTCAAAGGCAAGATAAGTTTTTTTGTGTTTAAAGTTATTTTTAAGTGTTTTTTTTTAGCAAATAAAAGTAGTGTATAGCACATTATGCTATCAAAATCAATATAAAATACGTGTACAATAAATAAGGTAATTGTATAGAATTCTATCCATATGAAAAAAAAAACGAACAAAATTTTAACGGACGCAAAAAAATGCTATACAAAAAAATGATCGCATGAAATCACCGAGTAGTTTTATTTTAATTAAGAAATTAGGTACTTGTACAGAATCTTATCTACATGAAAAAATAAGTAAAATCTTACTGGTTATGTAAACAAAAGGTCATACAAACAAAAATACATAAAATCTTACTGGTTATGTAAACAAAAAGTCATACAAACAAAAATAAGTAAAATCTTACTGGTTATGTAAACAAAAAGTCATACAAACAAAAATACATAAAATCATCGGAAAGTTTTATTTTCATATATGAAATAAAGTACTTAAAAATAATTTTAGTAGTGCATTGGATGTCTCCTTAGTTTTCATTAGTGTTTTCAGTAGGGTTTTGGAGGCCTTCTAAGTTTTTTTTTTTTTAACTGATCATTTAAAAAAATAATTTCTCTTTGAAGCAGACTATAAAAACAGCATTATTAATTCCCTGGAGGCCTCCTTTATTAAGTGCTATCAGTAGCGCTTTGGAGGACTCCTGTGTTTGTTTTTTCCAGTTCTCACTTAAAAAAGTAATTTCTCTTCTGTGGTGGGCGGGTTACAAACTTGGTTTAAATATTGCTATGGAGGCCTCCTTAATTTTATTTGATGCTTTCTGTGAGGGAGCTTCTAAATCTTAATTGTTTTGCACTGATCACTTAAGAAGTTAATTTCTCTTAGGAGAAAGAGATTAAAAATGAACTATAGTAGTGCTCTGGAGGTCTCTTTAATTTTATTTATTACTTTATGTAGCACTTTGGAGGCCTGCTGATTTTTTTTTCACTGGTCACTTATAAAATTGTTTTTTCCATTATACCACTTTTTTTTATAAAGGAATCACCACTTATCAAGGCCCGGAGGCCACTCGAGGATAAAGGTTTTATTATATTTTGCTAGAAAGCGGTCGATAAACTTTGTTTTAAAAATCATCTGAGACTGACAAAATTATTAATGTCAGCGTAATTTTATGAAGAAAACCCTGCAAATGAAAAATATCAGGAGGGAGAAAGTTTGTGAACATAAAATATTCATCTATTGTTGCTTGTGTGAGCTTCATTAGTACAGGGATTGAGTAATTTGTCCGTTTACAGTTTGAACATGACACTCTTACTAGTGCAAATTTTAATGTTGGGAGACAGTCCACATGCGTGATAATTTTGAGCAGTAGTTATTCGGCCTGCAAAAAGCTGCATGGAAATCATGAAATTATTGCTGAGACTAGTTTGATACTGGCTTTCTTCTGATTGCAGTTTGACGTCTATTAGTTCAACATATGAAAATCATGGGTGGCGACGATGGTGAGTTGCGGAAACGCTGCTAGAGTTGTTTTGTTTTTGGTGCAATAGCCTTTATTTCTTATGCGTTGACAGAATTGCATGGGCAACTGGTGACAAAATCAAATTGTTCCTGAAATGAATAAATTCTGCCTGAATAGATTCTTCTGATTACATTATAAGCTGTAGCTGGTCACTACATACTTCCTCACTAGATGCAACGTCAATACTCAGGAAAAGAACAAAAATAGTGCAAGTATTTCACTGGGTGTACGTAGCCAATCTGTATGGACGCCTTATGTGTCTGCCTGACCTTGCAGAAGTTGTTAAGCAAAATAAAACAGAATCGTTAAAGTGACTATAGTTGCAGGCAGGAGGGCTTTGAATGTGCCAATAAACCTTAGACTTCTGGCAAGGGATACAACTTTGTGTCCAATCGTGTATATGTATACGTATATGTTGATGACAGTCCAAATGAAAAAGTGACGTCATCAACTTTTGTGTCGCGCAGATGCCTGGTTGCGATAATAAGTGCAATTTTGAAAAAAAAATGGCTCGCCTGTGTTTGAGAGGTATGAATGGATGTTCTTGTTCAGTTGACGTATTACACCAAATTGATTCATTCAAAAAAGGTGAAAGAAATTGCTTGAACGATAAGTTGACGGAATGAAGGTTATTGCTTGAACAATAAGTGCCAATTCATGCAAATGTGCTGAAATCAGGATCACCAAGCATGGAAAAAATGGTGTCCCTATATGCGATCGTCAGGACCGTTAATCTATTGGAGGAACGTGTTTGTGTATGGTGCTAATTTACTGAAATCGAGGCTGCCAGTTTGTAGTGAGGACTGAGCTTGCGTGTGCTGCTAATTTACTGAAATTTGAGTCCAGTTTGTATTGAGCCTGAGTTTTGTTCAATTTTCGATTTTTTGAGCGATTATCAGCATGAATCGCTAAATTACTGAAGCTAGAGTCACCAGTTTGTAAGGAGACCTGTGGTTGTGTGTTGCTGATTTACTGATAGTTTTTGGGGTTACCAGGGTGTAAGGAGACCTGTAGTTGCATGTAGCTGATTTACCGATAGTCTTGGGGGTTACCAGTGTGTAAGGAGACCTGTAGTTGCATGTAGCTGATTTACCGATAATTTTTGGGGTTACCAGTGTGTAAGGAGACCTGTAGTTGCATGTAGCTGATTTACCGATAGTTTTTGGGGTTACCAGTGTGTAAGGAGACCTGTAGTTGCATGTAGCTGATTTACCGATAGTTTTTGGGGTTACCAGTGTGTAAGGAGACCTGTAGTTGCATGTAGCTGATTTACCGATAGTTTTTGGGGTTACCAGTGTGTAAGGAGACCTGTAGTTGCATGTAGCTGATTTACCGATAGTTTTTGGGGTTACCAGTGTGTAAGGAGACCTGTGATTGTATGTTGCTGATTTACTGATAGTTTTCGGGGTCACTAGTTATTAGGGTGACCCGTGGTTGCCATTTTATGGGGAGTGCAGAGGTTGCGTGTTGCTGATTTACTGACATCAGGGTGACTAATTTGTAGTCGGGTTGCCAGTTTGTACAGAGCACTGAGGTTGTGTGTTGCTGACTTACTGTTTTCAGAGTCACTAGTTTGTAGGGTGACCTGTGGTTGCTATTTCGTGGGGAGAGCTATGGTTGCATGTTGCTGGTTTACAGATGTCAAAGTCATCAGTTTGTAGGGATAAGAAGCATCGTGATCTCCAAATTGATGATGGTGATGGAGGCATAGGGCGAACCTCTTTTCCTTATCCAAAAACAAAAACAAAAAAAATCAAATAGCAACGAAATTTTTATTAAACCAGAAAAGGGTTTATTTTTGTGTGTGAGATATGTGCAAGTCGCAGTCCTTCTTGAATGTTCGGTATCTTCCTATAAGCATGAAATTAAATACTGGCGTCCATTAATGATGCGGGGAGATGTGTATTTTAATTAGAGGAAAGTTCAGGATCATTCAAGTGGAAAAAGAATATTTGCATAATTGTAAAAGTATTGCTGGAAGTCTTCAGGGGTGAATTTCAATGCCGAGAGACAGAGTCCACATTCATGACAATTTTGAGCAGCAGTTATTCAGCCTGTGAAAAGCTGTCTGTAAATCACAAAATCATTGCTGAGACTAGT
This sequence comes from Euprymna scolopes, assembly GCF_053919585.1. Lineage (NCBI taxonomy): Eukaryota > Metazoa > Mollusca > Cephalopoda > Sepiida > Sepiolidae > Euprymna > Euprymna scolopes. The sequence goes on from NC_136502.1 coordinate 50,527,940, forward strand.
TTGATATTGGATTTCTTCTCATTGCAATTTAATGTCTATTAGACAGAGTTTGACATGAAAACGATGGGCAGTGATGATGGTGACTTGTGAAAACATTGGTTTTCTTTTTGGCGCACTGGTCCTTATATAGGGCTTTCTAGAATGTTTTAACCCATTCACTGGTTACATACGTGATAGATAAAAATATAGTCCCATGGATTTGTAGGTAAAATGGACGCATTACAGCTGCATCTCTTCCGTGCTGACAGATTTGCATGGGCGACAATTGACGAAATCAAATTGTTCCTGAAATGAATAAATTCCGGACGAATAGATTCTTCTGATTATGTGACGAGTGACTTGATTTAGCTGGTCACTACACATTCATACTCGATGTTGGTATTTTATTTGGAATCTAGTGACTTGTTTTCTTCATTTAGAGCCAGCACAGTCAGATAAATACAGATATCGATAGCTCAATAAAATGGCGATCTTTGGTCCCTGAGAAGCATCTAATTTTCACCAACTCACATCTCTGCATATTGGTGACCCCCGACGTGATCAGAACACACAATCAATAGAAAGTTTTATGGAAATTTTTATGCTGAACTATGTCTAAAATATTTATTTTAATAAAAAGCAGATAACAAATAAACTGTTGGCCAAACGTTGGCACATTGTACTTTCAATAAATAGTTGAACATGAAATTAAAAATAACGTGACAGGTTAGAAATGTTTTAAGAAAGTGTATCACTGGCAATAAATGTGACACTAAAATTTAAACAATTTTCACAAATTTCAAAATAGATTGTACTGTCATTATCTCCAGTCACTCTTTTTCATTTTTCTTTCTCTTCTCTCCATGCGTTTATTTTGTCTTTTGGTTTCCCGATTTCATTCTTTTCTTCCTCTATCTCTCAATTTCTTCTCCAGTTTTCTTATCAGAACTTACATAATTCTATTGCTATAACCATTTCTTCCAATATTCGCCCTCCCTACTGCAATTTCAAACATGTATGTGCAATCAAGCATTTCTAGTCCTCAATTTATTTTATTAAACAATAACAATCCTGACTCCCTTGGCCATTATATTTCTCTCTCTCTCTCTCTCTCTCTCTCTCTCTCTCTCTCTCTCTCTCTCTCTCTGTATATATATATATATATATATATATATATATATATATATAAACGAATTCTGACGAAATTTGGTATATAGGGTGAACATCTGGAAAACTTCTTAATCTTATACACTAACAGTTCAGTCCGGCTTTGCTCGGACCCTATGTACCGTTCGTAACTTTATGTGCATATGTATATATATAAAGTTTGACTCATGTCCAGGTAACCTACATCTAAAATTTCAAATGTTTAGACCCAAAATTGGTGGAGGAGTTTGGTAGAGTCTGCAAAGGTCAAATCTTTTAACTTGACATCTTGATTGCCAAATTTTCGCCGAAAAACTGATTAAAATGTTTGAATGCCCTTTATGTGAAATTTCAAATTTTTAGACCCAAAATTGGCTGAATAGTTTGCTAGAGACAATAAAGGTAAAATCTTTTGAACTTTGACCCCTTGGCAGCCAAATTTTCGGCCAAAAACCGATTAAAAATCTTGCCCTGTGTCTGAATACACTTTACATAAAATTTCAAATCTTTAGACCAAAAAAAAATTGGCTGAGTAATTTGGTAGAGACCGCAGAGTAAAATTTGTTAAAAACTTTGCCTAAAATTTGGATCCCTTAATATTTATTGTTTTGGGCTCAAATCAAATTAAAATTTTTGATCCATGTCCAAGTAACTACATCTAAAATTTCAAGTGTTTAGACCCAAAATTGGCGGAGGAGTTTGGTAGAGTTCTCAAAGGTCAAATCGTAAAACTTTGACCCCTTAACAGCCAGATCCCTGGCCGAAAACCGGTTAAAAATCATTTACCAAATCTCAATACCCGTAGGTGTATGAGAATTTTTGTAGGAATTTTTGATACCCCAAACACGAAACTGCGAATAAAATATAAAAATCTCGTAATTTCTCTTTTAAAAGTGGGTTGTTTATTTCCTTTATGGATTATACTTCCAAAATAAACTATTAAAGTTGTTTTAAAAGTAATAGAAATATTCTTTTACATTTTTTAAAAAACAGTAATCAATTTTATGAACTCAATATTTTTCAATTTTTAAACTTTAAAAATCTATCAAAATATTTCTATTGATTCTATTTTTACTAAATTTTCAGGGTCAATGTGAAATTTTATGCTCTTTCCAATAAATCGAATATAATATTTTAGACAAACGTTATTTTTTAAATTCACGCCCCCCCCCCATTTTCAAGTGTCTGTTAAAACGTAAATAATTAATTTTTTTTAACCACGTTGTGTGTTTTTTCTTTTGTTTTTCTTTTAATGAAATCTTGGTCCTTGCTCCTTTAATTGAAAAGAAATTAGGGATTGAATTATATTTTTCGAGTAGTTATAAGCTTGGAAAGACAGGGGGTCGAATAATTCACGCCTCCCATTTTGAAATGTTTATTAAAAAGTAAATAATTAATTTACTCACCAAAGTGTTATATATCACTAATTGAAGAGAAAATGTCAATAAATAATATATTCAAATTAAAAAAAAAGTAGTGTTTTTTAGAAATTTACCTGTAAAATCCGAAGTTTAAAACCTTTTTTTTAAAAAAAACAACAAGTTGTTTGTTTTTTTGTTTTTGTTTTTTAATGAAACCTTGTTCCTTGCTCCTTTAATTGAAAAAAAAAAAAAATAGGGCTTGAATTACATTTTTCGAGTAGTTATAAGCTTGGAAAGAAGGGGTGGAATTATTCACTATTTTCACGAAATTTCTGACACACCTACGTTATGTCAAATCTCGAGCCTGTAGACTGAAAATTCATAGAGTAATTTGGTAGAGAAATGTACACACATACAAACACACACACACACACACACACACACACACACACACACACACACACACAAAGACACAAACAATTTCACTTTTATAGATATATAGATTTTATATTATGACCATGTTTCGATTCTCTGTGAATTGTAAAACAAACCCTAAAGTTAAAATTTATTTAGTTATTTGTAAAAATAAATTCGGTAATATTTTTTATCTGGTTTCCACCTTAACATTTACCTTTAAAATGACGGCTTTTCGCACAAAAAGCTTTTGTCAACACGGGGTGAACAGATTTGAAGATCACCTGCAATTTCCAATTACCCCCCCGGTACTGGTCGCGGTAAGAGTTCCCTGCCGAACACCCTCAAAAAACAATGATTTCTCCCGCGCAGCCGCAAAGGACATGTTTTAGTTGCCATAGTAACAACACTTTTTATCGACATTGTTTTACTGTTTATGAATATTGAAATAAAAGACATAATACACATTTATTAATAATAATAAATAATAAATGTGTAGTAATGTCTTTTATTTCAATATTCAATATAAGAAAAGAAAAAGTCGATAAAATTGACACATAAACAGTAAAAAAAAAGTCGATAAAATTGACACAAAGAAAAAAAAAGATATTAATAAATGTGTAGTAATGTTTTATTTCAATATTCATAAACATTAACGTTGTCATTTAAAAAGAGTAAAAAAAAGTTTTAAAAAGTCGATAAAAGTGATTAAAAGTGAGATATTATTAATAAATGTGTAGTAATGTCTTTTATTTCAATATTCATAAACAGTAAAACAATGTCGATAAAAAGTGTTGTTACTATGGCAACTAAAACATGTCCTTTGCGGCTGCGCGGGAGAAATCATTGTTTTTTGAGGGTGTTCGGCAGGGAACTCTTACCGCAACCAGTACCCCCCCCCCAAAAAAAAACTGTTATTCTTGTGTTATTTGTAAAAATAGACAAAGCAGAAAAAATTCTACCTCAAATACTTTAGTTAGTTTTTAATATCACCGTTTGCTTTGTTTTCCTAATTTATAACCGGAAGTTGCAATCAAGTATGTCTTCCATTTAATCAAAAATAGTTTATGTGACTTATTTTTAATTTTTTTTTTTTTTAAATCAAGACTTTGATACAAGGAAAAAAAGTAAAACCGGAATAGCCGCCATCAAATAACCTATTCCTCTTTAGTCAATAGCGAGAAACATGACAAACAATATGTTGATGCATAAAACGGGACAGAGTATCACGCTACACCGTTATAAGCCTTTTCTTTGTCTTACCAAATCGGAGACTTAGTCAACTCTATCGACAGAATACAACACTTTCTAAAACAAGTAAGTATTCTTTAAAAATGAAGTAACTAGGCCTACGTTAAAGGAATTGCGATATTTTGGAAGTTTCCTTCTCCTATTCTAGTTGTCTTATTTGTATTAGTTTTTTTTTCTTTTTAACTTTAACTGAAACTCTACGTGTATCAGAAAGTGTCCATTAAAAATGATGATCAGAACTTTAATAATTCAACTTACTATTTTTCGAAGCTTATAACTACTTGAAAAATGTAATTTAAACCATAATTTTTTTTTAATTAAAGGAGCAAAGACCAAATTTAAAAAAAAATAACAGGCTTAATAGCAAATTATGCAATATTTGTTTTTTTTAAAGCGGTTTTCTTTTAAAAAATATAAAGAAAATCAACATATATTGATTCATTATAAATATATGTATATATATATAAATGCCCAAAAATCAATTACCAAAAAAAATATATATATATATATATATACTATTAAATGGGTAGTTCCATTCTTCATTGTTAAAAATTCATCCATATTTATATTTTAAATTCCATGTATTTTTTAAATAAAAGGATTTTTTAAAGCGAGGGTCCTAGAAAATCGCATTTTTGCAACGTGTTTTGCACAAAGCTTTAAAGAGCTGCGACTGCTAAAATGAAATTTATGAAATATGGATTCGTTCAAGGGACATAAATAATGTTTCTTTTTTATTGCATGTGTTAACCAAAATTGGTATTTTTCATCCTCCGTAGTTAAAAGTAAATGCACATTCACTAGGCACCGCCAAAAATGGCCGCAAAATCAAGTTGTTGTTGTTTTTTAAAACTAACTTACATTTATTAAAATCCATTATTTCTGAGTAAATTTTTTTTTTCCAGAAAGATAAGACCCTGAATTTTATCACATAGAAAACAGAATAATGTAAAACTTTGTCTACTATTTTTAATTCAATTTTAAATGTTAAATTTTCCCAAAAAGTTAACAATTGACATTTTTTGTCTTGCACAAAAAACGTACTTAAATATTAAAAAAAAAGGGTTTTTGAAATAATTAATTAATTTATTTATTGTCTAACTAAGATTTAGGATGATTTTCTAAGAGAATATGCAAAAATATTATAATTTCAAATAATTCCACTTATTCATATAGGTAACCAGATATTTCGCATCGACGTAGAGTTCAGATCGACTCTGTTTACGTTTTCTTTTGATAAGAAGAAAACTATGGAAGACCAAACACGCCAAAAAAACTTATTTTTCAGTGACGAAAATGTCAATGTATTATTAAGCTGAGGCTGGTCAGTACCAGATGGGTGACCATTTGTATGAGTTTGGTTTTTAATGTGTATGTGTGTGGGGGCCAGGCTCCCAAAAATGGGGGGGGGCAATTTAAAGGAGAATAAAAAAAAATTATTTCAGCGCGTTTGGTCCATGGTAGTCGAAAGGCGGCAAACGTTTTCAAACGAGATCGAAAAAAATGATGCTATTTTTAACACAAAGGGCACAATATTTATCAAATATTTTTTTGTATCGATTATTCAAAGTATGCTCTGTTTAATAATGGTCATGCATTATTCGGCTCGCTAAAAAAAAATTGGTGATTTATTTATCAAAAATTTTAAAATGGCTTTTTTCGTATAAATATTAAAAAAATTTTTTTTTTGTTTTGCTTAACTTAAATTAATTATTTTACTTAACATATTCACCGAATTTCACACTTCAAAACTCAAAAGCGGGATAATTAAACACAATCGAAGTTCTGATATTCCGACGTCAAAATAAGGTATGCAAACAATTTTTTTTTTTTAATCTATAATTCTGTCCCTTACAACAACACAATATGTTTTGTTCAGTTTCAGATGATTATTTTAAGCATATTTGTTCCCACTTCAAAACAAAGGGGGGGGGGTTTGTAAGCAAAAAATATATATAAATATCGTTTATGAAAAATAAGTACACTGTTATAAAGTTCATTCTTCTCCTAATAATCGCTGAAAATTTCGTATTGATCGGATAGTTACCTGATTTTTTGGTAGATTTTTAAAAAGACAGTCCATCAAAAAGTACTGACCTGCCCCCCCCCAGTTTTGGCGGTGCCTAACATTCACTTATAAGTTTTTTCCCCTAGAACAAAAAATCCGCTTCATCGATTTAAAAAAAAAAAATCTTTTAATGAAATACACAAGTTTTTGATTGATATATTTTAATACTTCTTTATCGACTAATTTTTAAAAAAAAATATCTAAAAAAAAAAAAAACATTCAATAAAATTGAAATATTTGCCGTTAGCGTCTGGTATTTACTTGACGATGTAAGCGTAACATGAGCTTTCATTAAAAAAAATAAATCAACATGGTTTAAAAAAAAAAGGTTTTATACTTTGGTTGGTTGGTTGGTTGTTTTTGTTTTACGGCATATCAACCCTTTTCGGGTTATTTAATGCCGAATCCAAAGATTTTGAAGAAAAATTTTTTTAATAGAATATATTTGTTGTTTTCACGTCGGTTTCTATTTAACCCATAGTTGGGACCCTAACAGGTACTACCACTCCGGGTCAGAGTGGACCTGGGAGCAATGGTAATTAAAGGGTGGCTCCACACTCCCCAAAGCCCACAAGCTGGGGCCTCACCACTGGATATAGTTTAAGGTCATATCCAAGACCCCCATTGAGGGACTTTTACCCTCTGCAGGGTGGCAGTCGGCGTATTCTAATGCCCCATCGACAGGGCCATTATACTTTGGACTTTAAAGGTAAATTTCCAAAAACTATTATTATAATCCACTATAATATAATAATTATTATAATTAGAATATTTTCTTTATTGATCTGTTATCTTCAATTTAACTTTAGCACATAAATTAATTATGAAAATTTTAATAGACATTTCAAAATGGGGGGGGGAATTTGAAAAAAAAACCGTTTTTCTAAATTATATATGGTTTATTGGAAAGAGCATAAAATTTCACATTGACCCTGAAAATATCGTAAAAATTGAACCAATAGAAAAATTTGGATAGATTATTTAAGTTTAAAAATTGGAATATATTTAACTCGTAAAATTCTATGGATTTCATTACGTAACAAAATGGCTGCATGAAGGTACGCCGGCATTTTGTAAACATTTTGTAAACACGGTTTTTTAAAAAAATAAAAAAATAATATTTCTATCATTTTTTAAACAACTTTAATAGTTTATTTTTGAAGCCTATTCCATACAGAAAATAAACAACCCATTTAAAAAAGAGAGATTACAAGTTTTTTATATTTTATTCGCAGTTTTCTGTTAGGGGTGTCAAAAATTCCTCCAAATTTCTGATACACCTACTGAACTTAAACACTCACTGTTAAAATGACTTCTTTTTTTTTTTTTTAAAGTTTTCCGGTATGCTGAAAATGAATGTCATTTAAATTTAAGAAGACAAAGTATATTTCTGGATATTAAGACCTTTTTTTAGCCAATGTAATCCCTTATATTTTCTCTGTCGGCCATGTTTTTCGCCAATCAAACAAGAACTAATGCGCATGTGTGTTACAAAATACCTCCTCCCATGTGAAGAATGGCGACGGCCACTGTAATTCATTAAGAAATGAATTGGAAAAAGTCTTATATCCAGAAAACTACTTGTCTACCCCAAATTTTAATATGGTATTCGTTTTCAGCACTGAAAGCCTTATTTAGAGCTGACTGTGGAGTTGTAGTTAAAGTAAAAATTTACCTAAACATGATAATTTGTCAAAGTTTTAAAAGGTTTTCGTTTTATTTTTTGGAAGTAGATGTCAGTTTTTATTGAAAGATTTAATTAAAAACATTTTAACTTTTTTCTAATTTAAAAAGTGTTTCAAGTTTTCATTCTTGTTCTTGTTCTTGTTCTTGTTGTTGTTGTTGTTGTTGTTCTTCTTCTTCTTTTTCTTCTTCTTCTTCTTCTTCTTCTTCTTCTTATTATTATTATTATTTAATTGTATCGGTTTATTAACGAAAAGTATTTATTCAAAATTTAATAATTAAAAAACCAGATAGTACAGAATTCAAAAAAATTACATTTATTTATTTATTAAAATTAAAATATTTTAAAATATTAAGATAAAAAACAAAATTTGCATTCATTTGTATTTTAACCTTAAAAGTTTTAATAAAAACTATAGTACTTTTAAAAACGTTTTTTTTTAAAAATTATTTTGATATATATTATATGAATGAAATGATATTTGATAGATTGCTATTTCAGTAACATAAATTACTTAGTGAAAGGGGTTTCTGTATATTTTTGGCGTTACTCCAATTGATTTTTAGTTAAACCGTACTTAATAAAATTTGAAACTGTAAACTACTATTTTAAAGGTATCTAAGTATTATTATTATTATTATTATTATTTATTTATTTATTTATTTATTTATTTACTTATAAATTCATTTAAAAGATGGAAGTCGGTATCACATATTCTTTGTTTCGATGCTTTATTTTTATAAAAAAGTAAAAATAAATTCATGCGATATTCTTTAGTACTTAAAACTATGACTTTATTAAAGGTATTTATGCGTTCATAAAATAATACATTTTCTCTAAGATGAAAAACAATAATGGGTTAATTAATGTATACTGAAAATCTTATTAAAATTTGTTGATTTCCTGAATTTTAAGTGAAGAGAGGGGCTAAAATGTTTATACGTTTTAGGGATCTGCGATTCATTTTGCATGTACCTAGTATTCTTCTATTTACATGGATGAGTTTATTTGTGTTTTAACGTATTTTAAAGTGTTTTTATTGTTGTATTCAAATCAAACCAAGATTTCTACTCTTTTCAGTCAGAACGAAAAATGGTGGTCATAAGCATTGCATGAAAAGCCTTGATAATCAATCAAAAGTTGAAAACTGAACAAAACACTACTTGCAACTACTTTAATGGAACAATGATAAAAAAGTATGACTGGTGGCCTCTTAATGTAAATCCCATCAACTAACCTGACATGAAGCAAAATCCCACCCTTTCACTGTAGCATTCCCCAGATGTTGGAAAGTCTTTTACTGTAATAGTTTCTTCTCTCCAACTGTTAGACTTGTAATTGCTTCCCTGTTTTCTGCTTCCCTAACTGTGCTAACATGCAGAAATAATTGTAAATAATGTGAACGGACATCTTACTTAGTGTCTCCCTATAATCATAGTCCCTAATTCACAACAAGCACTTATGATAGTTGGTCATTGGTTGTTTTTGTTTTACGGCATAGCAACCCTTTTCGGGTTATTTAATGCCGAATCCAAAGATTTTGAAGAAAAATATTTTTGATAGAATATATTTGTTGTTTTCACGTCGGTTTCTATTTAACCCATACTTGGAACCCTAACAGATACTACCACTCTGGGTCAGAGTGGACCTGGGAGCAATGGTAATTAAAGGGTGGCTCCACACTCCCCAAAGCCCACAAGCTGGGGCCTCACCACTGGATATAGTTTAAGGTCATATCCAGGACCCCCATTGAAGGACCTTTACCCTCTGCAGGGGGGCAGGTGGCATATTCATATGCCCCACCGACAGGGCCGCACTTATGTCCTAATAGTATTTTGCCTTGTTTACGGTGAATATGAGTTTTAAAAAATAAGTTCACCATAAAACATTCTTTATAACTATATCATCGCGAAAGTTTTTAGATTTATTTTTAAATAACCAAATTCATTCATTTTCAGAATAATTTTTTTATTTTAAAATTTAACTTTTTACTTTATATGTTTAATAGCGTCCACATTTTGGGTAAACTATGCAACAAAAACACTAATTTCTGATGTCTTCAGTGATTTGTAAACCTTATTATATTGCCATTGTTTTATACAAACCTGAACAACATGGTGATATCCATGATGCTATTATGTAATAAAGATGTATTTAAAAAAAATTGTTTGGCAAGTTTGTGAATATCAATCTCATTCTAAAAATTGAAGTATAAAAAAAAAATAATGATGTGTTGTATTGGATCTTAGAATGTGTTATCTATGGTAAAAATTTTCAGCTTTTTAAACTGACGAATGGAAAATATCTAAGAAATCATGTGCTTTCGTGAATTCATAAAACATTTGAATAATTTATTTTACCTTATATATATATATATATATATATATATATATATATAAGGAATGAAAAAATACCAGCGGTGGTTGACGTTATGTTATGAGAAAAATAGAAAAAACCGAATGAAATTATTAAAAAATCAACGTTTCGTCCTTATTTCAGAGGACATCTTCAGGATAATTGAATTAAAAAATAAAAATGTAAGAAAAGAAAAAGTCATAGATCGTGCGAAAAAGACAGTTCTTGAGCCTACCCATGTCGGGAAGGACATCATACGCACACATATGTTTTTCCTTCCCGACATGGGTAGGATTCAAGAACTGTCTTTTTCGCACGATCTATGACTTTTTCTTTTCTTACATTTTTATTTTTTAATTCAGTTATCCTGAAGATGTCCTCTGAAATAAGGACGAAACGTTGATTTTTTAATAATTTCATTTGTTTTTTTTCTATTTTTCTCATAACATATATATATATATATATAGTAATTTATAAAATATATATGGCGATTAAGCTACACTGAATATTCGGTGTTTCATCCACTCTAGGACTCCCCTGGCGTATGTGCGAATTCTGTGGTTGTTTATCGTTTTTATATGCTCCTCTTCTATTTAGATTTTAGTTAGCCAATCAGCTTTCTAGTATCCACCGCACCCCTTCCTATCAGCCAATGGGCATGCATTTTATCGGACAAAGGATCTGTTTTAAAACTAGGTTAGTGTTTTTTTTTTTAATTGTTAGTTTATATATATGATAGGAAGGGGCGTAGTGGATACTAGAAAGCTGATTAGCTAACTAAAATCTCAATAGAAGAGGAGCATATAAAAACGATAAACAACCACAGAATTCGCGCATAAGCCTTAGGAGTCCTAGAGTGGATGAAACGCCGAATATTCAGTGTAGCTTAATCGCCATATTTTATAAATTACTAACTAGCTCTACCTACGTATTGAGCACTTTTGAAGTAAATTCTTAAAGTTTACGCATAAATCTATACTTCTGTATATTAATTTTATGTGAGTAAATTAAGTAGTTATATATATATATATATATATATATATATCAATGAAATTTTGAAAAATGGAATTTCTTAACTTAATCTACATTGAATTGACTTAAGATATATTGTGGCAAACTCAGTATGTAAATCGGATGAATAGTATTCGGTTTAGCCATTAAATATGGTCAAATTGTTCAGATTCTGCAAAAATCAGTGTATATCTGATGAATGTGTAAGTAAAGTAAAGTTTAGTTTTCCCAAATTGTAACATTATTTTCAGATTGAATTTTCATAAGTATTTTTTATAAGGTTCTGATTAAGTCCTTTGAATCATTCAAATTTTCATTGTTATTCATTTCAACCATTTCCTGTTACATAACCAAATTTAAACAAAGTTTAACCTGGTGGGTGACCATTTGAGAATACAAAGCATGGTATGCAGTAGGAACTGCCAAAGCCTTACATCATCTCCCCTGACCAGGGTATACATGGGACTGAGGACTACTTGTGAACTTGATATTCCCATAAAACTTCCTTCTACAGACAAAACCAGTTCAATCCACCTAGAGTGAATGTCACTAATATATATATATATATATATATATATATATATGATTGAATTGTTTCTAACCGTTTAAAGTACTCTTGTTAGCATGATAGTGCTTTTCGACATTTGTCAAATCTGTTATAAAAGAAAATAGTTGGCAATTTAAAGTTTGCCACCTCTAAAAATATCCTTTCCAAGTGATCTCCTATTCAAATATTAACAAAAGCTTCTTGAACTGCTGAATTTCCAAACATTTTTAAATACATTTTATATATGCTTTTTATATTAAATTAAATATTAGTTACATTTTTTTTTAATTCATCCACAGGTAAAAATAGGAATGGAGAACAATGACCAGTGAAGACATGGAAAAAAAACTTCTTCATCTGAAATGAGTGGATAAACTTTTTCGCTGAATTTTTGTTTTCTTACAAATATGGATGTAAAAGAAACAAACCTGGAAATACAGTCTGGAAAGAAACATATTTTTTGTAAATTGTATGGCTCATAATTTGTAAAAAAAATACATTTTAATTTGAAAAAACACACACCAATATTCATGAGAGAAGGACCTTATGAAGTGTTTAGCTCCTAATTCACAACAAAGTCCATATTAAAGGTTAAAGTTCATATTAAAGGTTAAAGTCCATATTAAAAACATATATTATGCTTGAGAATAAGATCTAAAGTCATATGCAGACATATGGTAGAGAACAACCTTATACTTTCGAACTTCCCTATGTTGTAAATGTTAGGGGTTTCATAGTCGGTTGAATCACTGAAACTAGAAATGCTTATAAACATAAATACTTAACAAACCCAGATAGTTGCAAGTACATAAATACACATTACAGATTGACAAAACATGAAAGTCATGTAACATCACAATACAGAACAACAATCATTTGGTACTCACTGATTAAAGTGATTAAAGTCCTACTTTGTCTCATACTGGGACAATGGTCTCACCAGAGTAAAACCTCATATTTTTTGTCAAGGCTAAAACATCTGTCGTTTTTTTGTCCAAAGAGAAGTCACTCCCGGTGTCTATATAAACTGGTGTTCTTTGCCTAAATTCCCCTACACCTATTTATCATTTTTACAGATAACTCATTTGAAATTTTATAAAATGTAGCAAAACTATTTCACATGTGCAACACCTCATTTATAACAAAATCAAACATGCAAAAACACACAAGTGGAGAGAAACGTCATATTTGTCAAGTGTGTGGTTTATCATGTATTTCCAAATCTCACCTTGAGATACATATGAGGAAACACACTAAAGAGAAGCCTTATTCTTGTGAACTGTGCAGCTCGTCATTTAAAACAAAAGCTCATTTAAAGGTACATGTAAAAACACACACCGGAGAGAAACCTTTTCGTTGTGAAGTTTGTAGCTCAGCATTTCGGACAAAATCTGCATTAAAGATTCATGTGCGAACACACACTGGAGAGAAACCTTATCGCTGTGAATTATGTGGCTCTTCATTTACAGATAAATCTCAGTTAACGGTTCATATGCGAAGACACACTGGAGAGAAACCTTATTCTTGTGATGCATGTGATTCATCGTTTACAACAAAATCAGAATTAGAAATACATGTACGAACTCACACTGGAGAGAAACCATTTTTTTGTGATGTGTGTGCCTCATCATTTACAGGAAAATCTCAGTTAACAGTTCATATGCGAAGGCACTCTGATAATAAGCCCTTTGTTTGTAGTCTATGTGATTCACCATTTACAACTAAATCGGAATTAGAAATACATGCACATACACACTCTAACAAGAGACCTAATAGTTATGATGTATGTGATTTAGAATTCTTGACAAAATTTGATACAGAGCAACACAACACTGGTGAGGAAAATCATTCATATGAAATAAGTAGAAAGAATCATTCAAAGAAAAACACTGTTGATAAACCATATTTTTGTCAAATCTGCAACCTTTCATTCCCAAGAAAAGATTATTTAAAGGAACACATACAAAAGCACACTGGAGACAAACCACACTCGTGTCAGGTGTGTGGTTTGTCTTTTATAAGAAAACAAAATTTAAAAAAACATATAAAAATACATACTGGAGAGAAACCTTATTCTTGTGATGTGTGCAGTTCGTCGTTTCGAGATAAATCCAATCTTACAGTACATTTGCGAATACACACTGGAGAGAAACCTTATTCTTGTGATTTATGCGACTCTTCTTTTACAACAAGCTCTCTATTAAAAAGACACCTGCTTAACCACAGCGGAGTGAAACCATATTCTTGCGAAGTGTGCAGCTTATCATTTACAACAAAACCTGTTTTAAAAAGGCACTTACAAAAACACACAGGAACGAAACCTTATTCTTGTGAAGTGTGTGATTTATCATTTACAACAAAGCATTATCTAAAGACACACGTTCTAATCCACACTGGAGAGAAACCATATTCTTGTCAGGTGTGTGGCTCATCATTTACTCATAAATCTTACCTAACAGTACATTTACGAATACACACTGGAGAGAAACCTCATTCTTGTGAAGTCTGCTCCTTGCCTTTTTCAACAAAGTCTTCATTAAGAACTCATATTCGGATTCACACAGGAGAGAAACCGCATTTATGTGAAGTATGTGGTTCCTCTTTTTCACAGAAACCACATCTAAAGATTCACATGCAAACACACACCGGAGAAAAACCTTATTCTTGTGAAGTGTGTAGCTCTTCATTTACAGTAAAATCTAATTTAACGGTCCATATGCGAAAACACACTGGAGAGAAACCTTATTCTTGTGAGTTTTGTAATTCGTCATTTGCAACAAACCAACACTTACAGAAACATATGCAAACTCATACCAAAGAGAACTCTTAGATATTAAAATGCAACCACTGATCAAATATTGTAAGAGAAATAAAAATTAAACTGAATAAAATCCAGAATGAACAAGAATAAAACAATACAAGCCACAACATCATGTTAAAAAACAAGAAAATGTACATTTGATTGCATGTATCATCAATAAACCGGATACCTCACCAACTCAGCTCAAATAGTCTGAGATGAATTAAAATTAAAACAAAATATAAAAATCAGACTGAGCTAGAATAAAACAACACATAATGCATATGCATTTTATCAATAATGGACATTTTGATAGCGAAGCTACTGTGTATGTCAACACTAGATTGGATAGTCTACTTACTCGGCGCGATACTCGTCCTGAAATTGTAGCTACCAAGCAAAGAACACAAGAAAAATAAACTATAACTTAAGATAGTAAAACAAGATGTGATGAATCAATTAGCAATTAAATAATGGTTCCTTCCAGTTGATCTCTTTAATAAGTAGTGATATTATCTAAAAAGTTTTTTTGTAGTAATTTAATCTTTTTGTTTGTTTTTGACTTGTGAGGAATCAGTTTATTATTTATTTTTTATTAAGTTATGCAAATAAACCACACATTTATTATATAACTTACACATTTAACTAAATATTGAGAATTATTGAGGAAAGTATATTTTATTTATTTATTTATTTGCAGGTTGTTATGCTTATCTTTATTAGTTGTGGTTTCATCGCGTTTCAGCCAACTATTCCTCTGGCCTTCTTCAGGTGGTTAACTGCGATGGGATTGGAATGCGGAGTCTCTTAACTGTATCCTCAGTAATTACTGCCTTCCATAATTGTTGTTTCACCACGTACTGGCCAACTAATCTTTTGGCTTTGAGTAGAATTGTAACTGCTATCTTTAGACAATGTTCACCTGGAGTGGAAGAGACTTAATACCTATATTTACTGCACCAGGGGCTCCAAAGGGCGACCAAGGTTGGATTTTTTGTTCTTATCTGGTTTTCCATTGTCGGGTCTGTACCGAATGGTATTATATATTATTATTTTTGGTGAAACAACAACAATTATGAAGATGAGCATAATAGTCTGCAAATAAATGAATGAAGTATACAAATTACTCATCTAAAAGAATTCCAAAAGAAATCATATATACCATTATATATATAATATATATCATTATATATATAATATATACTATTGTGGAAAGATTAAAAAGATCTTTACTACTTTTGTTGCATAGTGGGTGTATAATACACAATAATTTATATGTGCATGTCTATCTGTGCTGTATATATAACTAGCGAGGGATACCCAGCGTTGCCTGGGTGTTTGTAGGTGTGTGTGAAAAAAACAGGTGCCCGTGAAAAAAAAAACCTAAGCTTTCACGACGCGCAGTTGGAAAATAGTAAAGTGTGAAAAAAAAAAGCTGCTCGTTTTTGATTGACGTGATGGCAATAGGTATTCAGCAATCAGAATTTTGTGCGGGACAGTTTTTAATGAGGTCAATAAATCGGTTTGTTTGTTTTAAAAAACCCGCTCCCCCGTCTGATATGTTTACTGGCTCTGGGCCTGTTATTAGAGTCGAGTTTGGCTTTTTTTATACCGAAAACCGAATGTAACGCGTGCTGATGCGGGAAATGTGGAATAATTAACGTTTGAAAGTCAAGAAAATTAAATAGACAGGCGAGCTCCGTGGGTAACTCTGAGATATTACAATTTATAGATGATATAAAAAGTTTTAAGAAGTTGTGAAGCGAGTAAGCGCTTCTCTGAAAGAAGCCTTTTGTGGACATTGAGGAAAAGCGTACGTACATACACACATACATTTTCGCTTTTATATATATATATATATATATATATATATATATAGATGAAGTTTTATATATGTATATATATATATACAGTGATGATCATATTTATTGGCACGGTAAAATAAAAGTTAAATTTTGTCTAATAAATTCTAAAAAAGGGATTAAATTAAAGAAAATAACAAAGTATATTATGTATTTTTAACTGGCCTTTCCGATGCAGCAATCGGATTTTAGAAAAAATAAATAACAAAGGAACAACAAACATAATTGCAAAAAACCCTTGTTCAAAATTATTGGCACGGCTTTGTTTTTCTTTTAGTATCAGTATAATATCAATCAATTTCCGGTTTATGTGCTTTCTGAACTTTTTTATAGCCATATTATGCTTGTTTAACGCTAATTCAGTGAATAATTTTTTTCAGATAATTTTTAGATAGCGATTTATTTAAACTATTATAAGTGACTAAATTATAATTTTCAATCGCCATGGTTAAAACTAAGGAACACAGCGAAGACGTCAGGAAGCTTGTTGTAGCATGCCATACCAATGGGGAGGGCTATGATAAGATTTCAAAGAAGCTAAACCTTCCCAAATCCATTGTTAGAGCCATAATAAACAAGTTCAAATCGCAAGGCCACATTATGAGTTTAGAGGGTAGAGGGAGAAAAAGGATTCTTTCCCCAAGAGATGAACGGAAAATTGTTCGACAAGTAAAACAAAACCCAAGGATCTCTGTGGGGAAGATTGTTGATGAACAGAGCACCTCTGGAGTGAATGTATCTCGACATACAATTGGTAGAGTTTTGAAGAGAGCTGGTTTAAAAGCATGTCGTCCGAGAAAGACTCCCTTATTGAAGCCTATGCACCTGAAAGCAAGGCTAGCCTTTGCAAAACGTCATATTGATAAAGATGTTGCATTCTGGAAACGTATTCTATGGACTGACGAAACGAAAATAGAGTTATTTGGCCATAATAAAGTGTCTTATATTTACAGAAAATCTGGCGAAGCTTTTCTGCCTAAGAACACCATACCCACAGTGAAGCACGGTGGAGGCAGTTTGATGTTTTGGGGATCCTTTGCTGCCTCTAGACCAGGGCGACGTGTTAAGGTCACAGGTAGCATAAAAAGGAAGATTATGTTAAAATATTGGATGAAAACCTGAAAGACTCTGCTAAAGAGCTCTCACTTGGTCGTCGTTGGTGGTTCATGCAAGAAAATGACCCAAAGCATTCGGCTAAACTGACTAAGAAATGGCTTGAGGACAATCATATTAATGTTTTGGAGTGGCCATCACAAAGCCCAGACCTTAATCCAATTGAAAATTTATGGAGAACATTAAAATTGAGGGTAATGCAAAGGAAGCCTAAGAATCTTATTCAATTGGAGGATTATTGTCAGGAAGAGTGGGCTAAAATTACTACTGAAGAGTGCAACAACTTGGTTGTAAACTATGAAAAGCGACTGAGGAAGGTAATCAAGGCCAAAGGCTATACAATTGATTATTAAATAAATCGTGCCAATAATTTTGAACAAGGGTTTTTTGCAATTATGTTTGTTGTTCCTTTGTTATTTATTTTTTCTAAAATCCGATTGCTGCATCGGAAAGGCCAGTTAAAAATACATAATATACTTTGTTATTTTCTTTAATTTAATCCCTTTTTTAGAATTTATTAGACAAAATTTAACTTTTATTTTACCGTGCCAATAAATATGATCATCACTGTATATAAAAGGAGGAACATACCTTTTTCCCCTCTGTTGGTCTTGACTGACACTCTCTACACTGTAATGAAGGACAATTGACACTCGGTTTATATTTTTGTGCAACTTTTATTTTCTGATGTTCCTCAACTTTGGAGTTGCACCCAGTTTCTTATTTCCTAGGCCCAATAGCTTCCAAGGTGTACAGAGACCATTATTACTGTCCGCTATCTAGCCTGGTCTCTAGCTAACTCCTCTGTTCAACCTCTCTAATTGAGTACACCTATATTTATAATCTTCCATATCTATTTGTTATCTGATGTCACCACTAACTCATCTTTGGTTTTGTTTCGATCTATTATTTAAAATTTTTGTTTATATTAAAAATTCCAAAATTATTTTATCAATTTTGAACAAATAATTAATCTCTCTAAAATACCTCATTCGTTTCGATAATATTATTTTCTGCCATCCAAACATTTTTCTATTCACTGTCCATGATTAGGTACCCAGCATTTTCTGGGAGACCAACAATATAACACTTTTATTCTTACTAGACAACAACTTTTATTTTGGAGAAAATGTATGTATTTTTTAGAAGGAAAGAGAAACAAAAAATCCATACGAATATAAGAACTCACTTATTGTCAATCCTTAATAAGAGCTCTTTGATCTTTACAATAACATATTTCTTGTCTTGTTATTTTCAGAAATAAAAGAACAAACTGAAAAAACATTATTCTTTTACTTTTCCCATTTCTCATTCATATATTTTGCAAAAAATTACAAATTTTATAATAATTAAATAATTATTGCTGTGCTTATGTTGAGCCCCTAAAATTCATGATATTCTTGAAATATTTTCGTTAGCAAATAAAAGAGTTTTTTTTATAACATACGTTAATCTTTTATGTGTGAGATGTTTGTACATGGTCTCTTTATAGTCGCTTCTTTTCATGGAGATGTAGAAATAACACAAGGAGACGTTTGTTAAGTTTTCTTCAAGGTTTTATTTGGACGAAATTTCCTTATAAAGAGAGATAATGTATTTTAATAATTATTAAATTGCTAAACGTAAGACATGAGTAATACAGTCAGACAGGGACATGTTAACATTAGCTGACATTATCAGTTTTCTACATCATATGTGTCTCATACACACGACTTTCTGATCTGAGAAAACTTTGTTTCTCTCTTCGAAAACGTGATGATCTTATCATTTGAATCTGTTTTGTCTAAACATTTGACATCTACCCCCTGCCTCAACCATATGTCACCCATCTCTGGGAACAATTCTATTTACCTGTTAAGGTAATCTTGGCATGCACGAAATGCGACCCTTGTCAAAATGCTCACTAACTTAATCGCTATTGACATAGGAATCCCCACTATGTGTAATTCTCTAAAAATGGTAATTCCTTCTTCGGAGGGAGTGCTTTTTCATCTCTTACTGCACTTTGCTATCTGCTATTAAATGAGCAGCAACTTGCTGTAAGTAATACCAAATTACTTTAAAATAGAACATTAATAACATAAATAGCATCTATATTTATATTCCTATATTTTTTGCATCAGATGTTCACTTTTATATTTGACGAAGTAACTACTTTAGTTGCTTTCTTTTTCTTACAGAAATATGTGTTAAATTATTTTTCAGGTTAAACAAAGCACAAGGTTTAAGAGATTTAATAAAGGTTAAAGCATTGTATTTTATTAATTTCCTTAATGACCTGTGATCTTACTTTATATATTAGATTTCAAATTATATATTAGGTATCAAATGGTCCTAAATTGTCAGAAAATGGAAGTATAATATGTGATAGACAGCCTATCCTGCCTTGACAGAGTACAAAGTAGACTTCGTGGCTTAGTGGGGGATGCCCTTTTCTCTACCCTGCAACCTCTCCCTCACAGAATAGACGTTGCGAGCCTATCCTTGTTTTATCGTTATTTCCATGGCAAGTGCTCGTCTGAACTCCAATCTCTGGTCCCCCTCGCCAATCTTTCACGAAAAACACCTGTCTAGCTGAATCCACTGTGAAAAATTTCCCCCACTCTTTATCTGTGCCTAAATCCAGACGTGGATTCCATGAACAAAGCTTCTTTCTTCCATCTGCCTGACTACAACTTGGATGTCTTCAAGTCCAACGTTAACAAATTCCTAATGAACCGCCCCCTTAAGTAGACACTTCATCAAATCTCCACACTAACGTAATGTACTTGCAATAACCCTTATCCCTGAGTGGCTTCCGGGCCTTGATAAGTTGTGACCACTGTGTAAAAAAAAAAATAGATACAACACAAAACACTCTCATAGGGTAAGCGTTGCTAGAAATGTATTACTTTTTAAAGCATCGCAATAAATTATTTTTCAAAATATTTCTCTTCTAACAACTCTAAATATATTATATATATATATATATATATATATATATATATATATATATATATATATATATATATATATAATTACTTTTGGTTGCGATCAATGTTTCATGTTATTCTTTATGTAAATACAGTCATATCTTGCTACGATGTGCAGACCGTTAGTATTGTAAATCCTAAATGGCATTTGTTAACCTTAAATAGTATTGTTAACCTTAAATAGTATTGTTAACCTTAATAAGGTTAGTAATGAAAAGCGTTGGTTATGGCCCTGAAATGCTATTAATCGAATAACCCTGAATTGGAGGATCGTTTACGAACCTGTTCTTTCGCTCTAAGATAAATTGATGTAATCACCTGAAAAAAGAAGAATCTCATCTTTATTTCTAGTCAAGAATTTTAATTTACAATTGTATACAGAAATTTTCTTCATCATATTCTAAGGTAATGAAAATAAAGTAACGTTTTAATAATGGGTAATACTAAATTCTAAGTAAACAAAATTGCTCCAATGAAAAATTGTGGTCCTCAAAGATTTTGTATTATATTAGAGCAACCATCATCTGAGCATATAAAGACAACACGAACATATTCATTTTAGAAAGAACTGCTACATGCATGAAAGAGTAGGAAGACGGTTTATGTTCCCCTCACTTTATATCTTTACTCTGGCCGTTGGCAGAATTGTATGCAAAGGCCACTAGCAATATAGTGAATTGTTCATATGGTCAGTATCCTTACCTTGTAGAATCAAGGTTCATGTATAACACCGGGGCAAGTTTATAGCCATTTCCTTGCTTAGTCTGAAGTCAAATTGCATGAAGGATGAGGGATGCACATCTTGTGCTCAGAAATCCCTTGTAGACGTGATCAGAACTAGTTAGAATTCAGGAGGTCTACAACACTTTTGAAAGGGATGAACGACCCTTGAGTCTAAGACAAAATCGGAGTCAATGTTAGGGGTTAATGAGGTGTGAAAGCCATCTGTAGAGTTGGATTATTCAAGAAAGCAGTCTTCATTTCTGGAACGAGTGTTATGTCCTGGGTAGGGAAACCAACTTCCTGGTGGTAAATCACAATAAAACGATAAGCATATATTTTTTTTGATCAGGACGTTAATACGTCTTCGCCTAGGTCTGCTTGACAAGTCTGAATTCTGAATTCTGTGTCATTTCTGGCAGGCTATAGTGTATGTTGCATAAAATAAGTGACAGACATTTTCTTATAAAAATCGAAATTATTTCAATTCAAAGAATCATTTTATAACTTGAAATGTGTTCTCAACAAAGTCTAGAGTCCAACTTTTTGCGGCAGTTTGTAACAATCTCCCGACACCAAATGATTATCCCTTTCTCTTGTGATGATGAAATCAGAAGAGAGGAAAGAGATAGAGATAGATACATATTTAAAACAAAGAGACTGAAATGTTATTTTTAACAATGTTTGGTGTTAGCCAAATAGGCTTGATCTTTTGCATTTGTCTACCTTGATTGCTTTGACACAGCTGAAATTTTATAAATATCTGTCAACCTGAGCCATACGTTGGAGGAAAACAATGTGCAGGAAGAGAGTTTATGAAACTTGCAGTTCTTGGAAAGAAATTACTGGAATAGGGGCTGTATTACAATGAGGTATCAAAACATTAAATCGATGTAGACCACTAGACCAACGTGTATAACGAGCTGGAACAAAGAAAGCTGGGAATAGATCAGACAATTCTTAAGAATACATGTTATAATAGTATTTGTAGAAAAGACTGAGACTAGCAACACCACGTTTGTGTGGATGAAGCTCTCTTCCATTTGAGAGTTTTTGGTACAATGCATAAATGTATCTGTAATTTGATTAGCCCCCCCTCCCTATTTGTCCTTCAATGCAATCTCTCTAGTCCAAATATGACAGTATTCTATACATGGATTGATAGAAGATTTGTAGAGATAAACAAGAATAGCCTCCGTGTGTGAGAAAGGGTTTAACGTGATCCAGAGAACTGATTTTATGTGACTCATATAGAGCAATGGTCTTATATATATATATATATATATATATATATATATATATATATATATATATATATATATATATATATAAACAAATGATTAATAAAACATGTTAAAATACATCTTGAAAAAGAGTTAAAAACATATATAATTTTTAAAAGGAAGCACAAGATAAGTGGATAGTCCTTAATCCGCGGAGTTTCGAAGAAATACGCTCCTTAAATTCAGCATGAGTACCATTCTTTTTAATTTTGTCTTTTGTTCAATTTTTTGTGTGGGCTTTTAGCGCTAGCAAACTAAAATATTTAACCAAAATGCAAAAAATTCAACAATTAAATAATTTTAATAAGCGCCCAGCTCCAAATACAACTCCTAGTAAATCAATCCCCTTTATTGGAAACACTGAAAGGAAGGACGAAACCAAATTATTGACAGTATGTTTGGGAGAGGTTCTATAGGTGTATCAGAAAGTGTCCATTAAAAATGATGATCAGAACCTTAATAATTCAACTTACTATTTTTTGAAGCTTATAACTACTTGAAAGTATAATTCAAACCCTAATTTTTTTCAATTAAAGGAGCAAATTAAAAAAAAATAACAGGTTTAATAGCAAATTATGCAATATTTCTTTATTTAAAGCGGTTTTCTTTTAAAAGAAATATAAAGAAAATCAATATATTTTGACTTGCTTATAAATATAGGTATATATATATATGCCAAAAAATCACTTACCTAAAAAAATATTATTAAATGGGTAGTTCCATTCTTCATTGTTAAGAATTTATCCATATTTATATTTTAAATTCCATGTATTTTTTAAATAAAAGGATTTTTTTTAAAGCGAGGGTCCTAGAAAATCGCATTTTTGTAACATGTTTTGCACGAAGCTTTAAATAGCTGCTGCTGCTAAAATGAAATTTATGAAGTATGGTTTCGTCCAAGGGCATAAATAATGTCTCTTTTTTATTGTGTGTGTTGACCAAAATTAGTATATTTTATCCCCCGTAGTTAAAAAAGAAACGCACATTCACTTATAAGTTTTTCCCCTAGAACAAAAATCCGCTTCATCGATTAAAAAAAAATTCTTTTAATGAAATACACGAGTTTTTGATTGATATATTTTAATACTTCTTCATCAACTAATTTTTTTTTATCTAAAAAAAGAAAACATTCAATGAGATAGAAAAAATTGCCGTCAGCGTCTGGTATTTACTTGACGATGGAAGCATAACATGAGCTTTCATTAACAAAAAAATCAACATGTTTTTTTTTTGTTTCTTTTAAAAAAAGGGGTTTTACACTTTGGACTTAACAGGTAAATTTCCAAAAAACTATTCTTTTTTTGTTTTAAAGTGGAATATTTTCTTTATTGATCTTTTATCTTCAATTTGTGATATATAAAACTTTGACACATAAATTAATTATTAAAATTTTAATAAACATTTCAAAATAGGAGTGTGAATTTGAAAAAGAAAACGTTTGTCTAAAATATTATATTTGGTTTATTGGAAAGAGCATAAAATTTCACATTGAACCTGAAAATATCGTAAAAATTGAACCCATAGAAAAATTTTGATAGATTTTTAAAGTTTAACAATTGAAAAATATTTAACTCGTAAAATTCTATTGATTTTATTACGTAAAAAAAAATGTCTGCATGAAGGCGCGCCGGCATTTTGTAAACATTTTGTAAACACTATTTTTTAAAAAATAAAAAAATAATATTTCTATTATTTTTTAAACAAGTTTAATAGTTTATTTTGAAAGTATATTCCATATAGAAAATAAACAACTCACTTCAAAATGAGAAATTACGAGTTTTTTTTTTTAATATTTTATTCTCAGTTTTCTGTTAGGGGTGTCAAAAATTCCTCCACATTTCTGATACATCTAGAGTTTCTATTCTTTTTTTTTCTTTCTTTTTTTCAATATTTTAAGCAGATTTGTCACTCAGCTAGCAGATTTGGTGCTTCTACACTTTATTGCCGAAATTAGAGAAGCCATTTTTTCACGCACTTGCTATCCAAATCTAGGGGAGACATCATTATATGGCCGAACGATGGCTTCCGGAAAGGCAAAGAATAAATTTACCAAAATTTACATTTATTACTTCCGGAAACGATAAATTAAACTAAGTAAATTTTCCAAAATTAACATTTATTACTCCCTTAAACTAAAATTATCATTTATTACTTCCAGAAACTTGGTAAACCGATATTACTGGAGAAAATGAATCTTGACAATTCAAAAAAATATTTAAAATTATTTATTTGTTCGAAAAGAACCCCCTCAAAAATAAAAAATAAATAAAAAATAAATAAATAAATAAATAAAAAAATAATAATAAATGTTTTGGTTTCTTTTGGTTTTCAAATGGCGTTCGCCCAAGTTAAACTATTATGAATATGTCATTTCAATTTTCTGTTTTTAATTAAAAAAAAAAAAAATTGTCCCATGGAAAACTTTCCTGTTCTCATCAATTAAATCGAAACATTTCCAATTAAACAATTACGGATATATGTTCTCTTTCACTTTCTTTATTTACGTTTAAAGCAACATTGGACTTTTATAAAATAGTTTTTTTTTTGTTTGTTTTTTTTCGAACAAATAAATGATTTTAAACATTTTTTTTTGAATTGTCAAGATTCATTTTCTCCAGTAATATAGGTTTACCAAGTTTCTGGAAGTAATAAATGATAATTTTAGTTTAATTTAACGTTTCCGGAAGTAATAAATGTTAATTTTGGTAAATGTATTCTTTCCCTTTCCGGAATCAATCGTTCGGCCATATAATGATGTCTCCCCTAGATTTGGATAGCAAGTGCGTGAAAAAAAATGGCGTCTCCAATTTCGGCAATAAAATGTAGAAGCACCCCAGATTTTTATGGGTCGTTATTTTTGCCATAAATTGTTAGGTAAAAGTAGTTTTTTTTTTTTTTTTCAGGAAAACTTGCAATTTTTTTAAAAGAAAGTTGGTAGTAAACGTTTCTTTTGGAAAACAGAATCCTTGGGCGTTGAGTTCCACGGCGACCAGCATAAAAAAAAAAACGCATCGCTCCTCCCCTTTCTGACGCAAACGCACGTAACACTTTTTTTTATTTACTGACGTTGTCGTAGTAACTAAACGATTATTTGTCACATTATTTATTTTGAAAAAAGTTTTACTCTTTGTGGTGAAATCAGAAGAACTCTCCCATCAACATCCGTTGATTATCTCCCTTTTCCTACTTCCTGTACAGCCCCCCTCCCTTTACCTGATTCCTCCTTTTTTGAGAGTCTCCTCGTGGTACGCACGCTTCTCTCATGGACTCCTCATGTGAGGATTTAGTTCAATAAAGCCCACTTGAGCAGTTACTCCACTCTTTGCCTTATTTTGTTCTCGTTGGTCTCCCTTTTCATCACAATTTATTGAACTAAATCCTCTCCTCACTATGGAGAAATATTTAAAACCAGAACGGCTACATCTAGATCCCAGCCAACCCGACGCCGCAGATATCTGGACACATTGGAAAAAATCGTTTGCCATCTTTCTCGACGCTGCCCGTGAAACTCAACAAACTCCTCTGACTGACAGGCTTAAATTCAGCCTCCTCGTTAATCTCGTCTCTCCAACTATCTTCAAGAATATTTCTGACGTGGACTGTTTTACTTCCGCGATGGACATACTGGACACCATTTTTATTCAGCCTAAAAATAGCATCTTTTGTAGGCATCTTTTGCCACTCGCCGTCAACAAACGGACGAAAGCATCGACCAATATTTACAGTCGTTAAAAACCCTTGCCAAGGATTGTGAATTTCGTGCCGTCTCGGAGACGCAAGCGAGAGATGAATACGTTCGAGACGCATTTATAAATGGAATGTCATCGAACTATATTCGACAAAGACTTTTAGAGAATGGGTCGCTGGACTTAAAAGCCGCTTACAACCAGGCACTCGTTATGGAAACGGCTCAGAAACAATTAGCGTCCTATTCTCGAACGAATGCCGTAAGTGTGTCTACCCGAGCCGAGGAAACAAACATCACCGCAACCGCACCCTCCACACCCTAACGGATAGTAGCCGCTGTCGCATGCTGTTACTTCTGTGGAAGAGGGAAGCACAACAGATCTGAGTGTCCCGCGCGAAACGCCTTCTGTAAGAACTGTAATAAAAAAGGGCATTTCGCACGTGTTTGCAAATCGTCCGCCGTTGTCGCCGCCGCCGCTGCTACCAACCCCGGTAAGTCTATTATCGCTTCTCTCTCTACTCATAAGTTTTCGGAAAGCCTGTCTCGTTCGACATTATGTGGGAGAATAAGGGGTAAAACGGTAAAAATACTCATAGACACCGGTAGCACTGAAAACTTTATACACCCGGACCAAGTTAAGAAGCTGGGGCTCGCTATCTCGCCAAGTACTGAACGAATCTTCATGGCTAGCAGTTCCCATTCATCCAGTACCTTAGGACATTGTATAGCATCCCTCCGTTTGAAAGATAGAGAATACCATAAGGTGAGGCTTTCTGTTATGCCAGACTTGTGCTGCGATGTCATTCTCGGGCATGATTTTCTATGTCGACTTTCTTCAATAGAAATACCTTTTGGGGGATCACTTACTCCCCTTACTGTGTGTGGACTTACTGCTATGAACAACATTGGCTATCCCTCCCTTTTTGCGAATCTAACTTCAGACTGCCGTCCGGTAGCTATAAAATCCAGAAGACATAGCCTACCTGACTCGAAATTCATTCAGTCAGAAGTAAAACGTATGCTGAAAGAAGGCATTATAGAACCCTCGCAATCCCCTTGGCGAGCCCAATCACTAGTAATATCGCCTGAAAATCACAAGAAAAGACTTGTCGTCGACTATTCGCAGACAATAAACCGCTTTACGTTATTGGATGCTTACCCCCTTCCGCGGATAGAGGACATGGTGAACGAGATTGCCAGCTACCAAGTATTTAGCACATTAGACCTGACAAGTGCTTATCATCAAGTCGCGATAAAACCCGAAGAGCGGAAATATACAGCCTTTGAAGCTGCTGGGTCCCTGTATCAGTTTCGTCGAATCCCTTTCGGAGTGACCAATGGTGTGGCGAGTTTCCAGCGAGTGATGGATGACATGATAAAGCGTGAAAACCTTCTAGGTACCTACGCTTATATTGATAATGTCACTATATGTGGACGAAACCAGGCGGACCATGACAACAATTTGAAAAGATTCCTGGATAGTGTGGCAAAGTATGGCTTAACTTTGAATGCAAGTAAATGCTACTATTCACTCGGCTCCGTGAATTTGCTTGGGTATAGCATAAGTAAAGGGTCAGTAAAACCCGACCCTGACAGACTTAAAGGATTGATGGACCTACCAGTACCAAAAAACCTCTCTTCCCTCCGTCGAGCGATGGGAATGTTCTCCCACTATTCAAGGTGGATACCCAATTTTTCTGAGAAATTACATCCCCTGACTAGAGTAACTAGTTTTCCCCTCTCTGAGAGACAGTCGGATGCTTTCTTCCACCTAAAAAAAGAAATTGCCAAATCCTCGCTGACTAGTATAGACTCGGACTCCCCCCTTGAAATTGAAACGGATGCTTCCGAACATGCTATTGCTGCTTCACTAACCCAAAACGGTCGGCCCGCGGCTTTCTTTTCAAGAACCCTAACGCCTACAGAACAAAAGCATTCTGCTGTAGAAAAAGAAGCCTATGCCATTGTAGAAGCGATCAGAAAATGGCGACACTTGCTACTCGGGAAGCATTTCAAGCTCATCACCGACCAAAAATCTGTCTCCTTCATGCTAAACCCTAAAGGTAAAAGTAAAATAAAAAATGAGAAAATTACTAGGTGGAAATTAGAGCTTGCCTGCTTCAGCTACGATATAGTGTATCGCCCCGGAAAACAAAACGCGGCCGCCGATGCACTGTCTCGAATTTGTTCATCCGCCAAAAATGAATAACAAATTGTTCGATCTACACAGGAGCTTATGTCACCCTGGAGTGACTCGAATGCTGCATTTCATTCGAAGTAAGAACTTGCCCTACTCGGTGGAAGACATAAGGGCTATGACTAGGTCTTGCCAGGTGTGTTCCGAGATAAAACCAAGATTTATTAAAGTGTCCTCCCAACCCCTCATAAAGGCGAGCAAACCGTTCGAGAGACTAAGTATGGATTTCAAAGGACCTCTACCTTCCAACTCTCGCAACAGGTACATACTGACCGTTGTGGATGAATATTCTCGTTTCCCGTTCGCCTACCCTTGCGCAGACGTCTCAGCAGCTACGGTAAAGAAGCATTTGACCAACCTATTCTCCGTTTTTGGAAATCCATCTTTTGTGCACTCTGACCGGGGCACGGCCTTCATGTCGGATGAACTAAAGGAATTCCTAAATTCCCGGCGAATTGCCACGAGCAGAACTACCGCCTTCAATCCTCAAGGTAATGGTCAAGTGGAAAGATACAATGGAATTATCTGGCAAACAGTGAACTTAGCACTGCGGTCAAATAACCTTCATGTTAGTAGTTGGGAAAAAGTTCTAGACGTGGCCCTCCATTGTATACGTTCGTTGCTCTCCACTGCTACTAATTGTACCCCTCACGAACGCATGTTTACCTTCCCAAGAAAATCGTCTACAGGTGAATCTATACCGACATGGATGACAAAATCTAAATCTGCTCTCCTGAAGCGACACGTGCTCGGTAGTAAATATGAGCCCTCGGTGGAAACAGTTGAGATCCTGGATGTGAATCCGAACTATGCCCACGTACGGCTTAATAATGGAAGAGAAACTACTGTATCTCTTCGTCATATTGCTCCCTTAGCAGAAGAAGCAATTCATTCCCAGCCACTTCTGGAATTAGATTCCACCCTTTCTGACCCACCATGTGCTCTGCCAAATGACCAACCCAACATACTCCCTTCGACACTCGAGAAACCTGAACACCTTCTTATGGTAAACCCTACTGACACCGCTAACTCTATCGTGGAGAATCTCGCTCCTCCTTGTCCTCAATCAACCTTCCAAGACGATAATTCGAGGCCCTCTCCGATCCTATATGATGCAAGCAATCCGCGACGCTCCTCTAGAGTTCGTCGGAAACCTCGGTACCTAGAGGAAAATTACCAACATTGAACTCTTATATCTTTTCTCTTTGTTTCCTATTTCAGCCGAAATAGACTACTGCAGCGACCTGGTCCCTGAGAAGCTGACTGACCTGGACTTTCCCTGAGCGGCGGAAAATGTGGTGAAATCAGAAGAACTCTCCCATCAACATCCGTTGATTATCTCCCTTTTCCTACTTCCTGTACAGCCCCCCTCCCTTTACCTGATTCCTCCTTTTTCGAGAGTCTCCTCGTGGTACGCACGCTTCTCTCATGGACTCCTCATGTGAGGATTTAGTTCAATAAAGCCCACTTGAGCAGTTACTCCACTCTTTGACTTATTCTGTTCTCGTTGGTCTCTCCTTTCATCACACTCTTTATGAATATTAAAAGAAAAATTACTAAACATTTATTAATAATGCCTCACTTTTACAGACATTTGTTTTTAAATTTCTTTTTAAATGACGACTTTTATCGACTTTTATTTTAATAGCATTTGCGGATGGGTAAAAAACGAAAAAAATAACTAAAAACCATTTACTGACAATTTCTCGGTATCTTGACTTTGATAAAATTTATTTGTTAAAAATATTTGTAAAAGTGGGAATAATAAGTAAATGGTTTAGTTTTTTTTTTTTTTTTTTTCGTGTTTTACCCATCCGCAAATGCTATTAAAAAAAAAGAAGGTTATCTTTCAGATGCAAGGTTCCTTGTTTACTTGCGATTGTAACGATGTAAGATTCCGTTGTACGGAAGACCAAATCGGCCATAATTTAAATATTTAAATTTATTTACTGAATTTAAATATTTAAATTGATATACTGTTTAAATGATAATATACGTCTACGATGTTTTTATTGGCGCTTTTCTTCGTATTTTTTAATAACATTTTTTTGCACCATTTACAAGTTTTTTTTTTACAAATATTTTTTTTAATACTGTAATAGTAAAATTATTTTAGTAAAATTCTATATTGGATACGTTGTTTTATGAAGTTTAAGTAAAAAAAGTTCACTTTTTTTATTATTAAAAATACATTTCATGAAAACACTCATTATAAAATGTTCACGTTGTTTAATTAAAAGTTCTTAATTATAATCTAATAGTTTTATAATTTTGTAATTTTGTTACAAATTTCTAATAAAGATTATTTTAATTTTAACGGTAATTTGGTTTTCATTATAAACTCCGTCATGTTAAAGGCTTCAAAATCACTTTAAATCAATTTTAATATCAAAAAAAAAAAAAAAAAGAGAAATCAACAGGAAAAAAATCTCGTGTGAAAACATTAGGAGATACTTTTTTCGTATAATTAATAAATGTATCTTTATTTTACTATTACAGTATTAAAAAATTATTTGTAAAAAGAACTTGTAAATGGTGCAAAAAAATGTTATCAAAAATAACTTATGTATATATATCTTTATATATATATATATATCTTTATATCTATATATATCTTTGTATATATATCTTTATACATATAAATCTTCATATATATATATCTTAATATATATATATATATATATACATATATATATACATATATATATCTTCATATATATATATATATCTTTTTCTATATATATATATATCTTTATATATATATATATCTTATATATATATATATATATATCTTCATATATATATATATATTCATATATACATATATATCCTCATATATACATATATATCTTCATATATATATATATATATCTTCATATAGATATATTTCTTCATATACCTATATCTTCATATATATATTTATATATCTTCATATTTATATATCTTCATATATATATTCATATATCTTCATATACATATATCTTCATACATATATTCATATATCCTCATATATATATAAACATTCATATATATATACCTTCATATATACCGATATATATATCTTCATTTATATATATATATATATATATATATATATATATATATATATATATATATGTATCTATCTTCATATATATGTATATATATCTACATATATATATATATCTTCATACATATATAATATCATATATATATATATATCCATATATTTATATATCTTCATATATATATCTTCATATATATATCTTAATAAATATATATCTTTATATATATGTATCTATCTTCATATATATATATATATTCATATGCATATGTATCTATCTTCACATATATATATCTACATATATATATCTTTATATTCATATATATATATATATCTTTATATATAAAGCTTTATATATATATATATCTTTATATAAATAGCATTATATATATCTTCATATATATATATATATCTTTATATATATGTGTATATCTTTGTATATATATAGCTTTATCTCTATATACATATACATTTACCTAGATAATATATCTTTATATATATATATATAGCTATATATATAACTTTATATATATAGCTTAATATATATATATATCTTTATATATATTTAGCTTTATATATATGAAGCTTTATTTATATAGCTTTATATATATCTTTATATATGTAGCTTTGTATATATAGCTTTATATATATAGCTTTATATATAGCTTTATATATATATATCTTTATATATGTATTTTTATATATATATCTTTATATATATATCTTTATATATATAGCGTTATACATATAGCTTTATATATTTATAGCATTATATATATCATTGTATATATAGCTTTATAAATATATCGTTATATATATATGTATAGCTTTATATATATATCGTTATATATATAGTTTTATATATATAGCTTTATATATATAGATTAAATATATATCTTTATATATATATATATCTTTATATATATATATATCTTTATATATATATATATATCTTTATATATATAACTTTATATATATATCTTTATACATATATCTTTGTATATATATCTGTATATATATATCTTTATATATATATCTTTATATATATATTCATACATATATATATCTTTATATATATAACTTTATATATATATTTATATATATATATATATATATATATATATATATATATATATATATATATATCTTTTTGAGAATGAAAGAGATTATATAATAAATTCCAAAGCCAAACATCGTCGCAGACCACAAGAGCCATGACAGTCAAAGAACCGGATTGTCTAACTGATGAGCCAAAATGAGGGCGAAACTCGAGTCTTGCACTTCCGGTTCTTTGACTGTAATAGCTCTTGTTGGCTGCGACGTTGTTTGGCTGCGGAATTAATTATATATATATCATTGTATATATATATTTTTATATATATCTTTATATATATATATATATATCTTTATATATATATATATCTTTATATATAACTTTATATATTTCTCTTTATAAATATATCTTTATATATATCTTTATATATTTATCTTTATATATATATTTATATATATATATATTTATATATATATATCTTTATATATATACTTATATATGTATCTTTATATATATATCTTTATATATATCTCTTTATATATACACATTTATATATACATCGTTATATATATGTATATATCTTTATAAATATATATATATCATTATATATATCTATATATATTTATATATATATATCTTTATATATATATATTTACATATTTATATATATAATTTTACATATACATATATCTTTACATATATATACCTTTCTATATATTTCTTTATACGTATATATATCTTTACATATATATCTTTATATATCTATATCTTTATATATATATCTTTATATATATACATCTTTATATATATATCTTTATATATACATATCTTCATATATATATATCCTTATATATATATATCTTTATATATATATGTATCTATATATATTTATAAATATTTATATATATATATATATCTTTATATATATATATATCTCTTTATATATATATTTATATATATACATCTTTATATATATATGTCTTTATATTTATATATATCTTTGTATATATATCTTTATACATATAAATCTTCATATATATATATCTCTTTATATATATACATATATATATATACATATGTATATATTTTCATATACATATATGTTTTTCTATATATATATATCTTCATATATATATATATATATATCTTCATATATATATGTCTTCATATATATATATCTTCATATATATATATCTTCATATATATATATCTTCATATATCTATATCTTCATATATATATTTATATATCTTCATATTTATATATCTTCATATATATATTCATATATCTTCATATACATTTATCTTCATACATATATTCATATATCCTCATATATATAAATATTCATATATATATATACCTTCATATATATCGATATATATATCTTCATGTATATATGTATGTATCTATCTTCATATATATGTATATATATCTACATATATATATATCGTCATACATATATAATATCATATATATATCCATATATTTATATATCTTCATATATATATATCTTCATATATATATCTTAATATATATATATATATATATCTGTATATATATGTATCTATCTTCATATATATATATATATATATATATATATATATATATTCATATGCATATGCATCTATCTTCACATATATATATCTACATATATATATATCTTCATATATATATTCATATATATATCTGTATATATAAAGCTTTATATATATATATATATATCTTTATATAAATAGCATTATATATATCTTTATATATATATGTCTTTATGTATATAGCTTTATATATCTATAGCTTTATATATATATCTCTTTATATATATTTATATAATCATATCTTTATATATAGAGAGCTTTATATATACATAGCTTTATATATATATCTTTCTATATAACTTTATATATATATATATCTTTATATGTATATATATCTTTATATATATATATATCTTTATATATATATCTTTATATATATATCTTTATGTATATATATATTCTTATACATATATCTTTATATATATATATCTTTATATATATTTGTGTATATACTTTCATATGTATATATATCTCTTTATATATATATATATCTTTATATATATCTGTATATATTCCTGTATATATATCATTATATATATATCTTTATATATATATATATATTTATATATCTATTTATATATATATCTTCATATATATGTATATATCTGTATATATATATATATCTTTATATATATATATATATCTTTATATATATATATATATCTTTATATATATATCTTTATATATATATATATGTCTTTATATATATATATGTTTGTATATATATATCTTTATATATCTATATATATTTATGTATGTATATATGTATATCTTTATATATATGTCTCTATATATACATCTTTATATATAAGTATATCTTCATACATATATATATCTTTTTTGTATATATGTATATCTTTATATATATATCTTTATATGCATATATCTTTATATGCATATATCTTTATATGCATATATCTTTATATATATATATATCCTTATATATATCTTTATATATATCTTTAGATATATATACATCCCTATAAATATCTTTGTATATATATATATATCTTTATATACATATATCCTTATATATATCTGTATGTATATATATATATATATATATATATATATATATATAGATATATATATTTATATAGATATATCCTTATATATATCTTTATCGATACATATATATTTATATATATATATATATATCGTTATTGTTAGGAGAAACATATATACCCCCTCCTTTTATCATAATGGATATAAAGATATGAGCCAGACCGACGTACCCCACTTCCAAGTCAAGCCAGACAGACCTCCCCTTCCTCCCTTCCAAGTCAAGCGAGACGGACCTCCCCATTTACCCCTTTCCAAGTCAAGCAGCGACCTCCCCTTCCTAAGTTGAACAGCGAACACTCGAACAACACAACCCCACCCTCCCTCACTGATCAACTATAAGCAGCAGTCAATCACCCACGCAAACATAGGTAACCATGACAACCGACATCAGACAATCCTGACAGAAGCACAGGAAGAAAGCGCGCGAAAAAGTTTAGTTTTCGAGTTTGCAGTCGTTGGGAAACGATGACAATATTTTCTGCTCCCCAAAAAGCAGAATTATGCACCCGCGTGGACGACGCATGGTGACCGACAAATGATCAACTCAATTCAACCTGGCGGACGCCCATGAGACCAAAAAGGGACATTTACTCCAACATGGAATTACCTTGGTCAACATAATTTAACGAGAGCCATTCTACCCGAGAACTTTGTCAGGACAAACTGCATATCGAAGATGACGAAGAAAGAAAAATAAGTGATAAAGAAAAACTAAGGACATTATCACGTCATCGAAATTCGAGCATCAGGGGAGAAATTCCCACAAAAAAAGCTAAGTATCGTTCGATATCCATTCTCTCATATTTCACACACACCCTCAGCCCGCTCAGTGACAGTCGAGTTCTTTCCGTGAAATAATTTCTTCCTTCACCAAGTATAAGGTGAAAGAATTGGAAAAAGAAAAGAAAGATAAGGAGAAAGAACATTGTTACCTAACTTTCACTTTGATTGTTCTGTTTGTTTCAACTGTGACTTTATGAATTATCAAAAGAAAAGAGAAATCATAACCCCATCCCAACCTGATAGTCTGCGACCCGACTTTCATTGTGATTATCCTAATATTTTGTTTGGTCTATGTCTTTATGTATTGCCAAAGTCTGTGACCCGACTTTCATTTTGAATATTTTAATATATTTTTTTTAAGTGTGACTCTGTGTGTTATTAAAAAAGGAAAAGAAAGAAAAGGAGAGAAAAGGAAGAGAAAAATATAATATATCTCCACCAATGACCCCCCTATCCTGATCTGATGTTGTCTGTGACTGGACTCTCATTATGACTGTTTTATTATTTTTATTTCCTTCATTTGTTTTTTTTTGTTTGAATAATAAATTTATATATTTTAACGTTATTCATTTGGTGTCCGACCTTTTTCATTCCCTGCCATCTTTATTATTAAATGTGAATGTTATCGGGTAGTCCATGATGATTCCACTGATTCGAAACTTGGGAGATGCCATGCGGTTGTGATATTATTACAGCCGGCAAAATTTCACACTTTTACTTTTTCTTACGACGTGTACTTGAGTTTAGAATTCTTGTGGAATTCCTAACCCCTAGGCTAGACCCTGGTCACGTCACATTATATTTATCTTTATATATACATATATATATCTTTATATATATCCTTATATATATATATATATATATATATATATATCTTTATATATATATATATCTTTATATATATATATATATCTTTATATATATATATATATCTTATATATATATATATATCTTTATATATATATATATATCTCTTTATATATATATATATCTTTATATATATATATATCTTATATATATATATATATATCTTTATATATATATATATATATATATATCTTTATATATATATATATCTTTATATATATATATCTTTATATATATATATATCTTGTATATATATATGTCTTATATATATATATATCTTTTATATATATATATGTCTTTTGTATATATATATATATATATGTCTTTTGTATATATATATATATATATCTTTTATATATATTTATATATATATATATATCTTTTATATATATATATATCTTTTATATATATTTATATATATATATATATCTTTTATATATATATATATCTTTTATATATATTTATATATATATATATCTTTTATATATATATATCTTTTATATATATTTATATATATATATCTTTTATATATATATATCTCTTTTATATATATTTATATATATATATATCTTTTATATATATATATAAAAGGTCTTATATAGATCGTTTATATATATATATATATATCTTATATATATATATCTTATATGTATATATCTTATATATATATATCTTTTATATATATATATCTTATATATATGTATCTTTTATATATATATATCTTATATATATGTATCTTTTATATATATATATCTTATATATATATCTTATATATATATATCTTATATATATATATCTTATATATATATATATCTTTTCTATATATATATATATATAAATCTTTTATATATATATATATATATCTTATATATATATCTTATATATATATATATATGTATATATATATGTATATATATATGTATATATATATATATATATATATATATATATATATATATATATATATATATATATATATATGTATATATAATTAAATAAACAGAAGGCCAAATGACATTAATATAGGATTCATTTAAAAAAAAAAAAAGGCGAGATTGTATCTCAGACTGGAGAGAAAGAAAGAAAGTGTAAATGTAGTCGTCAACAAGTAGCACTGTGAGTGAGAGAAGTCTGTATAGGTCGCGCTTGCTGGCGTTTCTCTGGCGATCGCAGCTGAGATCCCAAAGGGCTAAAAATAGTCCTTAAGGGGACAGCTCAAATCAATGCACCCTGCCAATTGGTCAGTGTGGCCGAATCACTTTGGCGCCGGGCATTGATCTGCTTATAGTAAATAGTTTGTTAACGGCTATACAACTGCCAGCATCTCCTCAATTTGTGCACTGCACAGTGCACACTGCACATCATCTTTGATCGGCATCTGATAGGGATCTACTTTCAAATGCAACTGGTTTGTCAACCAGTGTTACTGTTCTGCTCATTATCCATATGTTCTGTTTTGGATGTTAATCAATGCAGAAATGAAGAAAAAAATGTTCAGGCAAGATTCACTTGCAACAGCAACTCGACAAAGACGACGACGACAACAACAACAACAACAATAATAATAATAATAATAATAATAATAATAACAATAACACTAATAATAATAACAAT
Source organism: Euprymna scolopes (assembly GCF_053919585.1). NCBI lineage: Eukaryota > Metazoa > Mollusca > Cephalopoda > Sepiida > Sepiolidae > Euprymna > Euprymna scolopes. The sequence goes on from NC_136502.1 coordinate 50,566,410, forward strand.
AATAATAATAACAACAACAACAATAATAATAACAATAATAATAATAATAATAATAATAATAACAACAACAACAACAACAACAACAGACTGTAGCAGCAGGGAACATGAGGTGAGGATACGCCATTAATATATTCATGTAGGACAAAAAAAAAAAAAAATGACCGACACAAGGCACTCATCTGTTGAGTCTCGATAATCGCTCAAAAATCGAAATTAAACAAAATATTGGTAAAAACATACCCAGTATGTCACTGTGACATTTACTGGTGCGTTTTTTTTTTTTTTTTTTTTTTTTTTTTTATTAAAAACTTATCTATGTAGGTAGGAGAGTAACTTCTGATTCTTTTGCTAACAAAATGACCACTTTTTCGTTTTGTTGCCTGCAAAATGTCCACAAGGTTTTAAGTTTAATTAAAACGGGTTCAAATCGATATAAATGATTATATATTAGAAACAATTAAATTAAAAAAGAGAAAAATTGTTTTTTTTTTTTTTGTTTTTTTTAATTTGAATCATTTATTTTTCGGTAATCTTGTAAAGATTCCAATTTTTTTATTTGGCATATAAAGAGTCTATATATTTTGTGTGGAAAAAGGGACTAAATGTCAGCGTACACCGGGTATCTAATTTTGTTTGCTTACAAAGTGGAAGAGTTCTGTGAACTCTACCGGCAGAGAGAGAATACCACACGAAAACGATATGACTTCCTAAAACAAGTAAGTATCCCTTAAAGTTTGACGACACTATTTAAAACTATTGCGCAAATAGGTTATCCTTTATATAATGTCAACCTTTCTCAACGTTGTCTACTTTTCGCCTGTAAAAAAAAAGCTGAAGATGAAAGTCATATCTGTGTTTAGTCGACAGATCGATTTAAAAAAAAAAATGTTTTAAGCAAAAACAATCTTACATAATTAATTTTCACGTCAAAAATAGTAATATATCCAAGAATTACGGAAATTCATCGAGTAGAAAGTTATTTATAGTAAAAATTAATCTTTACGGAAAATTGTGGGGAATTTCATTTTCCCTATATGTGAACACCTTAAACATTGCGACTACAGGGGGCCTACTTATTTCTCTTTTGACACGTTAATGGCTGACTTTTCAACCCATAACGACAGCCTTTTTTTTTTTTTTTTAAATTTAAAACACAATAGCATAGGCACCGCCAAAACGGGGGGGGGGGCAAAAAAATTATATATATATAAATATATAAATATAGTTTATGAAAAATAAGTACACTGTTATAAAGTTCATTCTTCTCTTAATAATAGCTGAAAATTTCGTATTGATTGGATAATTACTTGATTTTTGGTAGATTTTTAAAAAGACGGTCCGTTAAAAACTATTTACCTGCCCCCCCCCCCAGTTTTGGCGGTGCCTACTTATTTTGACGTCTGAATATCAGAATTTCGATTGTGTTTAATTATTCTGCTTTTGAGTTTTGAAGCGTGAAATTCGGTGAATATATTAAGTAAAATAATTAATTTAAGTTAAGCAAAACAAAACAAAAATTTTTTTTTAAATATTTATATGAAAAAAGCCATTTTAAAATCTTTGATAAATAAATTAACAATGTTTTTTTAGCGAGCCGAATAATGCATGACCATTTATGAACAGGGCATGCTTTGAAGAACCGATACAAAAAAAAATCGATAAATATTGTGTTCTTTGTGTTAAAAATATCATCATTTTTTCGATCCCGTTTGAAAACGTTTCGACTACAGTCGACCAAACACGCTGAAATAATTTTTTTTATTCATCTTCAAAATAATGTTTCTGTTCGAAAGATGAAAAACTGGAGATATTGCCAATTTAAAAGCTATTTTATACACAACGTTAAGTAAACTATTTTACACACAATGTTAATTATAGGCACCGCCAAAAATGGCCGAAAAATCAAGTTGTTGTTTTTTTAAAACGAAATTACATTTATTATAGGCACCGCCAAAACTGGGGGTGGGGCAGGTAAGTACTTTTTAACGGACCGTCTTTTTAAAAATCTACCAAAAAATCAGGTAATTATCCGATCAATACGAAATTTTCAGTGATTATTAAGAGAAGAATGAACTTTATAACAGTGTACTTATTTTTCATAAACGATATTTATATATATATATATATATATATATATTTGCTTACAGCCCCCCTTGTTTTGAGGGGGTACAAATATGCTTAGAATAATCATCTGAAAGTGAACACAACATATTGTGTTGTTGTAAGGGACAGAATTATAGATTAAAAAAAAAAAAAGAAATTGTTTGCAAACCTTATTTGGACGTCTAAATATCAGAATTGCGATTGTGTTTAATTATCCCGCTTTTGAGTTTTGAAGTGTGAAATTCGGTGAATATGTTTAGTAAAATAATTAATTTAAGTTAAGCAGAGCAAAAAAAAAAAAAATTTTAATATTTATACGGAAAAAGCCATTTTAAAATCTTTGAATAAATTAACAATTTTTTTTTTAGCGAGCCGAATAATGCATGACCATTATTAAACAAGGCATGCTTTGAAGAATCGATACAAAAAAAAATCGATAAATATTGTGCCCTTTGTGTTAAAAATAGCATCATTTTTTCGATCCCGTTTGAAAACGTTTGCCGCCTTTCGACTACGGTGGACCAAACGTGCTGAAATAATTTTGTTTATTCTGCTTTAAATTGCCCCCTCCACCCCTATTTTGGGGAGCCTGGCCCCCACACACATACACATTAAAAACCAAACTCATACAAATGGTCACCCATCTGATACTGGCAAGCCTCAGTTTAATAATACATTGAAATTTTCGTCACTGAAAAATAAGTTTTTTTGGCCTGTTTAGTCTTCCATAGTTTGCTTTTTATCAAATACAAAGATAAACATTGTCGATCTAGACTCTAGATCGACGCGAAGTAACTGGTTGCCTATATGAATAAGTAGAATTATTTGAAATCCAGGTATTTATATTATAATATTTTTGCATATTCTCATAGAAAACCATCCTAAATCTTAGTTAGACAATAAATAAATAAATTATTTATTTCAAAAACCTTTTCTTTTTTTTTCAATATTTATGTACGGTTTTTGTGCAAGACAAAAAATGTCAATTGTAAACTTTTGGGGAAAATTTAACATTTAAAATTTAATTAAAAATAGTAGAAAAAGTTTTACATTATTCTGTTTTCTATATGATAAAATTCAGGATTTTATCTTTCTGGAAAAAAAAAGTTACTCAGAAATAATGGATTTTAATAAATGTAATTTCGTTTTAAAAAACAACAACAACTTGATTTTTCGGCCATTTTTGGCGGTGCCTAATTCATTAAAATCCATTATTTCTGAGTAACTTTTTTTTTTTCCAGAAAGATAAAACCCTGAATTTTATCATATAGAAAACAGAATAATGTAAAACTTTTTCTACTATTTTTAATTAAATTTTAAATGTTAAATTTTTCCCAAAAAGTTAACAATTGACATTTTTTGTCTTGCACAAAAAGCGTACATAAATATTAAAAAAAAAGGTTTTTGAAATAAATAATTTATTTATTTGTTGTCTAAGATTTAGGATGATTTTCTATGAGAATATGCAAAAATATTATAATATAAGTACCTGGATTTCAAATAATTCCACTTATTCATATAGGCAAGCAGTTACTTTGCGTCGATCTAGAGTCTAGATCGACAATGTTTACGTTTGTATTTGATAAAAAGCAAACTATGGAAGACCAAACAGGCCAAAAAACACTTATTTTTCAGTGACGAAAATTTCAACACTGAGGCTGGCCAGTACTAGATGGGTGACCATTTGTATAAGTTTGGTTTTTAATGTGTATGCATATGGAGGCCAGGCTCCCCAAAATGGGGGGGGGGGCGGGGGCAAATTAAAGCAGAATAAAAAAAATTATTTCAGCACGTTTGGTCCACCGTAGTCAAAAGGCGGCAAACGTTTTCAAACGGGATCGAAAAAAATGATGCTATTTTTAACACAAAGGGCACAATATTTATCAAATCTTTTTTTTGTATTGATTCTTCAAAGCATGCCCTGTTTAATAATGGTCATGCATTATTCGGCTCGCTCAAAAAACATTGTTAATTTATTTATCAAAGATTTTAAAATGGCTTTTTTCATATAAATATTAAAAAAAAATTTTTTTGTTTTGTTTAACTTAAATTAATTATTTTACTTAACATATTCACCGAATTTCACACTTCAAAACTTAAAAGCGGGATAATTAAACACAATCGCAATTCTGATATTCAGACGTCCAAATAAGATATGCAAACATTTTTTTTTTTTTTTTAAATCTATAATTCTGCCCCTTACAATAACACAATATGTTGTGTTCAGTTTCAGATGATTATTTTAAGCATATTTGTACCCCCTCAAATCAAGGTCAGCAAAAAATATATATATAAATATCGTTTATGAAAAATAAGTACACTGTTATAAAGTTCATTCTTCTCTTAATAATCGCTGAAAATTTCGTATTGATCGGATAATTACCTGATTTTTGGTAGATTTTTAAAAAGACGGTCCGTCAAAAAGTACTTACCTCCCCCCCCCCCCAGTTTTGGCGGTGCCTAGTTAAGTAAAACAATAAACATTTGTTAAAAAGATGTTTTAACTGGGTATGAAAGCTGTTCATTTACAATAAATAATAAATTTCCCATTTGGAATGCTTTATTTTTATGACATAAATTTTTTAGATGATATAATTATGTTGACACATGGTTCCTCATTAAATCACCAATGTTAAGGAACAATGAGCCTTGCAAGTACCAAATTGGGGACGATTTAGGAATAGCACTGTATGTGCTCTCTGCTTATCTCAGCATTATTTCCAGTTGTCCTGAATTTTTACTTGCCACTGGAATAAAATAGTGCTGACTCAGGAGAAGTTTTTTTAATTTTTTATTTTTTGTTTTTATTCAATTTTCACCCCAAACAAGGCACAGTGCCACTTTGAAGTAGGGGGCTACTATTAGGGAATTAATTTGCGGGGTCATTATGAAGGGAGAAGAGTAGAAAGATGTTTGTTAACATTACACTTGAACTTCTGCATATCATTGCAGTTGGGAAAGCAGAATCCCGGAAGGGAGTTCCAAAGACCCGCAGTTCTGGGGAAGAAACTATTGGAGTAAAAGGCTTTCTTGCACCTAGGGATCTCTACTGTAAAGGGATGAGACTTAGTAGCTTGTCGGGTTTGCGGGGGGTAGTTACGTCGGGGAGGTACAAGTGTTTGCAGTTCGTCAGAGCATTCACCATTAAAGTATTTGTAGAACAGGCAGAGGGATGCAACATCTTGTCGATGGGACAGAGGTTGAAGCCTAGATGACAGTTCAGGACCTATTAGGTTGGCGACTCTTTTTTGAACCCTGTCCAGGAGCGAGAGACAAGCAGCAGATGCACCAGCCCAGATGTGACAACAGTACTCCATACATGGGCGAATTGTTGCCTTATAGAGGTATAGGATACTGGCAGGCGTAAGTAGTTTTCTAGCACGGTAGAGGGAGCCAACCTTCCTTGCAGCAGCCTTGGCAATGCTCTCAATGTATCTATTCCAGTTCATATTCCCTGTAAACGTTAGGCCGAGGAGTTTAAAAGAAGTACTTTCAGGCAATGTGTTCTTGGCCATTGCTATTGGTGGTAGAGAAGGTTTCTTGTAGTTATTGAAGGAAACAAGCTTAGTCTTAGCAGCATTGAATGAGACCAACCATTTTGGAGATTATGCAATACTTGCCACAAACATTTTCACATGCAAGTCACAGCAGCATCAGTGATGTTCATAATCTTCATCAACAATGATGATTGAACAATTTTTTTAGAATAAGTACTAAAATAATCATAAATCATAAGAATGTTTTCGTTTTATGAATGAACAAGTAGTTTTTATTACATTTTCAAATCTTATTACTTAAAATTATTTGTAATTATTACATTACTTATGTAAGATTATTTGTAATTATTACATTACTTATTTAAGATAATTTGTAATTATTACATTACTTATTTAAGATTATTTGTAATTATTACTTTGTTTAAATAACAAAAGCTCACTTTGGGTGATATGCAAACTTTATTAATTTTGAAGTGTCTAATATAAATATCCTTTTCATGTGGTCACCTATCGTGACTTTGTTTTTTTTTTTGCGTTCTAACATGGTGTCATTAACAAATTTTTTTTTTAATTTAAAGCGCTTTTAAATACATTGCAACACAAATCTTATCCAGTTAAGACGAAATGCCATTTTTTTTCCTATGATAACATTTATTTGTTGCATATTTTTTTGTTTTGTCTTTACACTTTTTTCGTATTGTTGACTTCACTGCAACTTAATGGATACTAACAACAAGTATAAAGTCTTAGGTCCCTGACATAAGATAGGGAGTAAAACAATAAATATTCCCATTCAAAACTTGTTTAAACTATATACCAAAATGCTGTTTCTTACTTGTTAGACTGGCATATGAAAATAGAATCTAATTTTAAATAATCCAATTTTTGGGGGAGGAAATTCAAATAATTATGTATTCGTAAAAGTTTGGTACATTTTAATTAGATTGTATTTTATGTTAAAATTTTACATCTTAACTGATAAAATTAAATGTGGCCATGTTTAAAATATAGCAACACAAACCTATCACTATTTTGATGTTTTGAATAATTGATGGACTTTATTTTTAATGTCTCATCAAATATAGTGGTCATTTTCTGCTGTCATAGTTTAATTTATAATATAGTAAAAAAGCTGCAAAGATAGACTCTATTATAAGAAGATATGATAATTTATTACTATAGACCAGAGAGAGAGAGGGAGAAAGAAATAACCATATCTCTCAAATCCTGTTATAAGTTCTATTCCAAAAGATTGCTGATTGTGACTTAGGGCAATGTTTTTATTTCTCTTTATCCTTCAGAAACCATGGAATCTCCTTATTTAAAATAATCTCGTTATGAATTTGGACTATTTAAAACATGACAATACAAATAATTCATATATGTTGCAAATTTAATTTTAAAATATGAAAAAATATAGTTTCTTATCAAAACACATGAAAATATAAGAGTTTGCGACACCAGAAATAATATGTTAACCACTTCATACATTATAGTAGGATGAGAATTGCCAATAGCAAAGTGTAATACAAAAACTTGATTTCTAGCAAATATTATAATAACAGAAAAACTTTACTCTTTCTTTGTATTATTTGGAATTTTCAGAGTATAGGTCTCATCTTGAGTGTTATTTTCACAACATTTCGGTTAAGGTAATCTCCGACCTTCTTCAGATGTATCTTGTCAAAATCAGAATTTGGACAGAATTTCAAACAGAACCTTTTATTTACTTTATGGAGATAGCATGCTCTTGTTCTAGTCATGATTGGATAGACACTCTAAGTAATTCACAATTGTATTTTTTGGTGAGAATCGAACCTTCAGGAGGATATCACTTTTACCATTTATTTTTCCAAGTACTCTAACCACTGTGCCACGGGTTCTTGTGAACAGTTCTAGTATGAATTTTGGGAGCCTTAAACCTATTTCATTTTTAGTTGTGAATATCACTATTTATTACTAATTATTATTACTATATATATATATATATATATATATATATATATATATATATATATATATATATATATATATGTCTGATTGAACACAACTTTTTTCCAATTTTGTTGGATAACTTTTGCCCACAAAGACTAAAATTACTAGAAGCCATACTAATTAAAAAAAAAGTACAGCCCCTTATTAACAGGATCTCATTTAATACCGGAACAAGTATACTAACTGTATTCAATAACTAACAATAAATAAACTAAATAAATAAAACATAAAATTAGAAAATCAAAATTAAAACTAAAAATAATTCATCCCTACCCATCCTGCACCCACTTTATAATCAATAGAAAAAATAGAACTATAAATATACCAAGCTTCAATTAAGAAAATGACAACAACAGCAATCGCTCCTGACGATAATCAGATGCACCAATTGAAAGCACTTGAGAAGAATATAGCTGAGCAAATTATGGCAAATTATGACATATTATGGCACCCCTGGGTGCCATAATATAGAAGCTGACAGCCAAAATAAAAAGACCACTTGGCGAATTGAAAGCATTCCAACAAAATTAGAAAAAAGAACTCAGTCGTGTTTAATGCTTGAATAATGACTTGCAGCCAAAATATACAAATATATATATGTATAGATAATTACTGTATACTTATTACTGTATATGTTATCTATTATTTATAATTAACAGTTTCCATATGTTAAATTCTATGCTAGGTCTACTTAGTAATTGATTGTTAACCAGCATATGTGTGTCTTCTTGGAGTTGTCTTACTCTTCGCCATTCTTCTTTGTCTATAATTTTCTTCTTCATCCTATAGTGGTAGATGGTTTCTCTTTTCCCTCCAGATATGGTCAGCCATACCAAACTTTTCAATATTTCCACGTATTATGGCTTTTTGATGTTATTCTAACCATACTTTTAGTGGACAACATGTCTCATCTGTATACAATTTTCCACATTTACATGGGATCCCATATACATAGTTTTTAGTCATGATTTTTTTGTAAGGGGCTTGACTTGCCCAACCTGTTTCCAGAGAGTTGAATCGCTTCCAAATATTGACCTGGTGTCGTATGGATTACATATTCTTTGAAGTTTTTCCAACAAGCTCTTCATGGATAGTTTACAAACTGTGGTGAATTTCTGGGTGGTGTTCTTTGGTGTCTGGTTCAGATTTCTTGGAGCTGATGTTATGCTTGCTGGATAGTTGTTTCAGTGGAGATGTTCAAACATTACTAGACCATGTGAGCTCTATCCATCCACCTATGTAGTTCACAATGGAAAAAGAACGTAAATTATCATTCCTAGATATGCTGATAACCTGCACTGGTTGGAAGTTTATGTCATCTGCCTACTGAAAGCCAACTTTCACTGGACAGTATCTAAATTTCAACTCCCATCATCTATATAATGTAAAGAAAGGAATTGTCTGTTGCCTACAACACCAAGCAAAAGCAATGTACAGTAACAGCAATGCATATCAAGAGGAGATGGACAGTTTGAGAGAAACCCTCCACATAATATGAATAACCAATCCTCATCTCAAAATTTCAGAAACAATCTTTGTATTATTTGGATTATTCTGACTACTGTTCTCATCTTCAGTGTTATTTTCACATTTTGGCGGTTATAACCTCCAACCTTTAAGTGTATCTTATTGAAATTTTGAATCTTTCTGTTGATCCCAGAAATCTGTACATAATTTAGAATGTAACACTTTATTTAATCCACTAGCATGCCCTCGTTTCATCAGTCATACCCAGGTGGAAGTCTTAATTTGCAATTGTATTTTGAGTATTGTCCCCACTGAGAATTGAACCGTCAACTTCCAGATAAGTGGCGCTTACAACAAGTACTTTATTTGTTGTGAATAATCCAAATGATTAATCCTCATCTAAAAGAAATTCAAACATAATTATCCCTATTTTTTGTAGATATATTTGACAGCTGTAGTAGTAATTATTCTAATGCATTCACCTCTGAAAGACAGAAACTCTGTTCTGTTTGCTGTCAACACAGCGGCTGGGAAAGGAAGAAAAAGAAGAAGAAGAAGAAGCGGTAGACATGGTTGGTTTTATGGGAAAGAGGGTGAGACTAACCATGAGAATTCCCAAGATTTGAGAGGAATAAAACACCAAACTCAGATGGATAGGCAACTGTGCTTTTGCTCAAGCAGAGAAAATGGTGAGAGGAGAGAAAAGTCCCTCCCTAAATAAGGTTCCGGTTAAACCATACCACTAACTCTATGTCAGAGTGACAAATCCATACAAAATAAAATCTCGACCAAATGATTGCCTAAAATAGAATCTTTTATTTTTACTACTAACTTTTCAACATGACTTCGCCTAAAAAAAGACCTTATTTACCTTACAAAAAAAACAAAATGGTTAATTGCTCTAAAACACTACCTGTTTTGAGGATAACCATTAAATGGGTGATGAATTTATGATATACTTAGATGCAAAACTGATTCCTTATTATAAATTCGAAATAATATATCATTTTGACTGTTTTCCGACAAATTTTTTGGGGTGTTCATGTGTAATTGCCTAACAAATGTAGAATGTAATTTTTGTTTTGGGGGAGTGATTTAGTTGAAAGAGGAAGGTGCATATCTACAATAATAGCCATTTCTGTTCTAAACACGAATGAAATAAAACATACAAATAAAATTATCAATTTTAATCTCAATGATGAAAACGGTAAAATGAGTAAACATTACAAAAATTTACAATATTAAATTTTGTCACTTACATACTAATATTCCAAATTGATGACCATGGTCTGGCAGCAGTAGACTATTTTTCTTGTACCAAATAAAACGAAAATGGTGTATATATATATATATATATATATATATATATATATATATATATATATATATACATATATAGACATATATATATATACAGTCATATATATATATATATACACAGTCATATATATATATACAGTCATATATATATATATATACAGTCATATATATATATATATACAGTCATATATATATATATACAGTCATATATATATATATACAGTCATATATATATATATACAGTCATATATATATATATATACAGTCATATATATATACAGTCATATATATATATAGTCATATATATATATATATACAGTCATATATATATATACAGTCATATATATATATACAGTCATATATATATACAGTCATATATATATATACAGTCATATATATATATACAGTTATATATATACACTTGTGCCCGATATTATTCATACCCCCCTTGAAAATTGAGTTTATTAGGTGTAACTTTGTAAGAATTTATTGTTTACGTCCATATTGATACATATTCTTAATAAACCTCTTCTGATCATTTTCGTCATTTTAGAATCTCGGGATACTTGTAATAAAAGAAATATACAGCTATTTATAAAATCTGCAATGTTCAAAAATAATCATACCCCCTTATTTTTTCAGTATTAATCGAGTTTCTGACTGTTTGTTTCTTGTTTGATTCTTATTTTGAATGCTTTTATACAACCTTTGATTAATTTCATTTCGTTTTTTGCATTTTTCAGAAATTAAAATGATATCAACTGAAAACCAATAAAAGAATAAAAATTATTAGAATGGGGAAGAAAAAAGAGCTTAGTAATGATCTTAGGACTAAAATTGTGAATTCACATAAGGATGGTTTAGGTTACAAGTCAATTTCCAAGAAATTTGAGGTCCCTACAGCAACAGTACAGAGCATCATCAAAAAATTCCAGAGCCACCACACAACAAACAACTTGATTTGTAGAGGAAGGAAAAGGAAACTGTCTGCTAGAGCCACCAGGAACATTGTAAGAAGTGTTAATGCAAATCCAACCACCACTACTAAGGACATTTTAGAAAATCTGGAGTCTTCTGGCATAAAAATATCAAGGCAAACATTGCAAAGGACTCTGCATGAAAATGGTCTGAAAGGAAGAAGACCACGAAGGACTCCACTGCACACCGGAAAACACCTTGCAGCACGTCTAAAGTTTGCTAGGGCCCATGTGAATTCTCCAGAGTCCGTTTTCTCAAGTATTTTGTGGACTGACGAAACAAAAATTGAATTGTTTGGCCATATGGATGCTTCTTACGTTTGGAGGAAGAAAAGAGAAGCTTACAACCCAAAGAACACCATACCCACGGTGAAACATGGTGGTGGTAGCCTAATGTTTTGGGGCTCCTTTTCGGCTAGTGGTCCAGGTAGTTTGATCAAGATAGATGGAACCATGTAGAAGGAGCAATATTTGGAGATACTCCAGAAAAACATTAGACAGGATGCGGCGAAGCTCCATTTAGGACCAAACTGGGTCCTTCAACAGGATTATGATCCAAAACATACTGCCAAAATAGTCAAGAAATGGTTTGAGGATAATCAAATTAATGTTTTGGAATGGCCTAGCCAGAGTCCCGACCTGAACCCTATCGAAAACCTCTGGCACATATTGAAAACTGAGGTTAAAAAGCGGAAACCTAGAAATTTGAGGGATTTGGAGTACTACTGCATTGAAGAATGGTCAGAAATCAGTGTTGATGCTTGTAAAAACCTTGTTGATAAATATCCAAAACGGTTACAGGCAGTTATTAAGAATAAAGGGCATGCTATTGACTATTAGTAAGAGAGGTATGAATAATTTTGAACTAGTGCCATTATTGTTTTTCTTTGTATAATGTTTCAAACTTGCATAATTTATTTATTTGTTGAGTTTAAATTAAATGCTTATGCTTGATTTATTGTTTGAAATCCCTTTAAGATTGTCTACCTTCTGGTTTGAGCAATATTCTTATAGAAATCTCAAAGATCCGAGGGGTATGAATAATATCGGGCACAAGTGTATATATACAGTCATATATATATACAGTTATATATATATATATATACAGTCATATATATATACAGTCATATATATATATATATATATATATATACAGTCATATATATATACAGTCATATATATATATATATATATATATATATATATACAGTCATATATATATACAGTCATATATATATATAGTCATATATATATATATATATATATATATATATATATAGTCATATATATATACAGTCATATATATATATACAGTCATATATATATGTATATATACAGTCATATATATATGTATATATACAGTCATATATATATATACAGTCATATATATATATATACAGTCATATATATATATAAAGTCATATATATATATATAGTCACATATATATATACAGTCATATATATATATAGTCATATATATATATATATATATATATATATATATATATATATATATATACAGTTATATATATTATATATAACTTTATTATTTCAGCATGGTAGCTTCTCTGCATAAATACCGTTTTTACCACTTTTTCCTTCTGTTGCCTATGCTGCAAAATGTCCACAAGGTTTAATTGAATTCAAATTGTTTGAAATCGATATAAATGATTGTACAATATAAACAATTACTTTTAAATTGTTTTTTTTATTCGAATTATTTGCTTTTTAGTAAGCAAGTTAAAATTCCATTTTTACTTGATTACTAAAAAGTAAATTAAATTAACACCATTGTTTAATATCAAGTAAAAATTCCATTTTTACTTGATATTGAAATAGAATGTGGAGTAAAATAATACATATTTCCATTTGAAAACTTGTTTGGACTCTATATAGTTCTTTTCTCTTTTTAGTACAAGCTGATATGGTACTGTTAACAGATAGAAAATCGATTTTCTACTGTGATTGTTTTCAATGTCATACAGGTTTTTCATTGTTTTTCTACATATGAACAGTTAAATTTATTGACCTCTTCTGAAAGAATGAACGAAACTATTATTAGAATGAGAAACTTCTTGATTCTTTAAATAAACTCAAAACAGACAATAATAGATGTTTAATTGAAGCAATTTAGATCTGAAAATTATGGTGTGAATAATCTTCCATACTTCAAAAACAGTTTTTCTTTACCTTTTTATTTTACTTTCATGTAGGCACAAGAATAAAGTGGACCACATTCCTTGACTAACACCTGATTTCTATACAAGATACGTAGATATTAGAGTTGGTAAAATGTTTTTTCCTAATAGAGGTATGATCACAATTCTGTGGACGATGTTATTCATAACTACGGTTAGGAAAATCAACCAATGAGAAACCTCTGACCTCATTATAAAAATAACAAACTTTGGATTCAAGTCAGTTCGCTGTCAACCTCCATCTTGAACAACTGAACCACTGCTGATTGTGACTGCTTTGATTCTTCGCTGATCTAATGCCGCCATCTTTGTTTTAAAAAATTACTCAACACTCGAGATCATGACTGCATTGATTCTTTGCTGATTTGATTTACTACCGCCATCTTTGTTCAACATAATGGTTCATCACTTAACATGAGTGTTCAACTAAAGTTCTCCTTTACCTCATGAACTTGAAATCAGTAAAGAAGTGAGGAACCTTAATTTTACTCTCCTGAATTGACCAATCAATGATGTCATATCTTTCTTGTGGTCTTTTTATCTTACCACATTCCAAGACAAGAATTAACAGTGTTTGATGTAGTCTTTAACTAAGTGCTATCATTTGAGATAATATCAATAGAAGGTACACCATTCCTCATATGAGCTGGTGTATAGCCATGTCTTGGGCATCTTATATAGGCTTTGACTATTATGCTTATTGGTGTATTTGGTTAGGATTAACTTGTAAAGTAAAATATTGTCATGCCAGATTTTCCTGACAAACTCTTTTACAGAGAGACTAAAGCCACTCGAGTATGGTGCCTAGTAGGTAATTCAAACACTCCTCATTCTTTAATTTGTCCAGTCTTATCAAAATGTAGAATCTCACTTTTCAGAACTGAGTATGTAACTTAGATAATTTGTATTAAATAAATAACAAGTATTAGAAGATTTGTATTGAGATATGCTGACCCCATAAAATATCTCAGATATTTTAGACTCAGCCAAAACCTTTTGCCATATTTTTTCTCAGATTAATTAATCTTTCATTTAATACATTCTAATTAATCTCTTTGAAGTGTTTGACTTTCAAAAGTATGCTGATACCTTCTCATAAATTACGATTCTAATTAACTTAACATAAAATTAATTAACAAAACTCATATTGTTAGTTAACGTCCAACACCAATAATTGTGTTATACCTCATCAAAAAGGAGTGTATTTGGTTTTAATGTATGTCTACTTTAAAGCCACAAATTCATTGACTGGAACTTCTTGCAGAGGGGTAAAACTCCTCTAAACATGGGGTCAACTATAAACCATGGATGGTGACCTGTGATTGCTTAGGATGGGATCCTTGTGACTGTCATTCTTACAGCTCACCCCTTATTTCCTCTTTAAAGAAGACTGAAAACCCTTAATGCAATCAGCTAGTCATGTTATTCCCAATTGCATTACTTAATCTGATTCTGCAAATGTCATAACCTTATTTTTCGATGTTTTTACTCTCTAAATATATACGTGGTTGAGAATTAATCATGTTGAGTGTGAAGTAGATTACTAATGTGCAGGATTTTTTTTTTTTCGAATAGAAATGACCAACACTATAAAATTTCTGAAGAACAATGCATTCTGAGCGTAGTGTTATGTTAAGGTAATGATGATGCACTCACTGTAAAATTTCCTTCTGGAAACATTGTGAAATATATATGAATTGTTAAATTAAACCTATTCGTTCATTTCTGACATTTGGAATGGAGGAAAATAAATATGTACAGATGGAATAAAAAGCTTCTTCATCTGAATGAATATAAACAAAAAAGATTCTGAAGTTTTTGAGAAAACACCATTCATTAACTTGTTGTTACCTTTTCAGCTGGTGAGAGCATTTTGATCGATTTGCAGCTTTAGACCCTTAATTTATATCGATCTTAAATCATTTCTTTACACATGCTGTTCACTTGAAAGATTACCAACGAACTATCCTACTTCTCTTACACACTCTCTCTTTGGCCATGTAATATCACACCAATTTTGGCTAAAGCAAATTGAAGTGACATTCAATAAATGCTCACTAAATAAACATTAACAATTTATTTCTTGTAAAAACATGTAATAAGCCAAGAACGTCCAAGGATAAAGTACTGTTGCCACATCTGCACAGTAGCTGCTAGAAGCAGCTTATCCTGCCTTGACAGAGTACAAAATGACTTCATAGCTTAGTGGAGGTGTCCTTTTCTCTTCCCTGCAAATTCTTTCCCATAGAAGGGACGTTGCGAGCCTTAGTCTGTCTTTGTTTTATCGTTATTTCCATGGTAAGTGCTCATCTGAGCTCCAGTCTCTGGCCCCCCCACTCGCCAATCTTTCATGAAAAACACCCGTCTAACTGAAACCACTGTCAATAATTTTCCCCATTCTTTATCTGTGCCTAAATCAAAACGTAGATTCCATGAACAAAGCTTCTTTCTTAGAACTACACGCCTGTGGAACTCCCTTCCGTTTGCTTGTTTCTCAGCTGACTACAACTTGGTTGTCTTCAAGTCCAACATAAACAAATTCTTGATGAAGCACCCCCTTAAGTAATCTAATTGACCAAATTTCCATTACTTACGATTACTACAATATTATCCCATTGATTATTCCACACTCAATAACACTTATCCTCGAGTGGCCTCTAGGCCTTGATAAGTGGTGACTCTTATAAAGAAAAATAAAAATCAGTACAAATTCATGCAGAATATTTAAAAAAAATCTTATTACCTTTTCACAGAAAACTCATTTTAAACCAAAATCTTTTATTCATTCACAGGTGATATTTGGAATGTGGAAAAATGACTATGGATTATGCATGTTAACAAAAGTGCGACCCATGGAATAGAAAGCTGATTGATTTGAAATGAGCAAATAAACATTTTCTTTCTTTTAAAGCACGTGATTCTAAAAGTACATAAGTTATCATATTCAAAAGTCGCAAGAAAAGCAATACAAATTCATGCAAAAGATTTTTTTAAAGATGTTATCGCCCACAATTTTCAAGGAACACTTGTATGCCGAATCTACCAAAACCTTTATCACATGGAATATATGAGATGTCAATTACAAGGAAATTCCAGTGTAAAATAAAGAACATGAAAAAACATACAGGATTGAAATCTTATGTTTGTCAAGTGTGTGGTTCCTCATGCATAGCACAATCTCATCTCGAGATACATATGCGAATACACACTGGAGAGAAACCATATTCTTGTGAAGTCTGTGGTTCAGCATTTAAAACAAAACCAAATTTAAATCGACATGTACAAATTCATACAGGAGAGAAACATAACTTTTGCGAAGTGTGTGGCTCATCTTTTACAACAAAGTCTGACTTAAAGCGGCACATGCAAATTCACACAGGTGAGAAATTTTATGCTTGCAGCATTTGTAGTTCGTCGTTCAGAACAAAATCTGATCTAAGCCGACACATACAAATCCATACTGGAGAGAAACCTTATTCTTGCGAAGTATGTGAATCGTCATTCACAACAAAATCTGATCTAAAACGACACATACAGATTCACACTGGAGAGAAACCTTATTCTTGTGGAGTGTGTGTCTCCTCATTTGCAACAAAGTCTGATCTAAAACGCCACATACAAGTCCATACTGGTGAGAGACCTTATTCTTGCGATTTCTGTGGCTCCTCATTCTCAAGAAAAGATGATTTAAAAACGCACAGGCAAAAACATGGAGAGCGGCCCTTTTCTTGTAATGTGTGTGGCTCGTCATTCACAAAAAACAATGAATTAGAGAGACACTTGCAAATCCATTCTGGCGAGAAACCTTACACCTGTGAAATATGTGATGCTTCTTTTACAAGAAAGCATAATCTAAAGGCTCACACACAAGTTCACACTGGCGAGAAGCCTTTTTCTTGTGAAGTGTGTGGCTCCTCATTTGCAAGAAAATATAATTTAAAAGCACATATGCAAACGCACACCAAAGACGGAGCCTCTTCATCTCTTCGAAATAACTGAAGAAGACCAAAAAAATTGTTTGAATTCCTAGTAGATAATTAAATGTTTTGATCACTCTGTACAAATTATTGTTAGGATACTCCGACATGATACTTTTCCCTACAAATCAACCCTAACTAAAATCCGTTAAACCTAAGATTTACATTTTAATGTGAAAGCACATATGCAAACTCACACCAAAGCCGAAACCGCTTCATCTATTTGAAATAACTAAAAAAAAAAATAGTTTGAATACTTACTACATAGTCAAGTGTTTTCAGTTACTCTGTACAAGATATTATTGTTAAGATACTCTGATTAGAATGATTTACCCTATCAGTAAACTCCAACAAAATATTCACATAATAATAATAATAATAATAATAATAAATAATAATAATAATAATAAATAATAATAATAATAATAAATAATAATAATAATTAATAATAAAAATAAATAATAATAATAATAATAAATAATAAAAATAAATAATAATAATAATAATAAAAATAAATAATAATAATAATAATAATAAATAATAATAATAAATAATAATGATAATAATAATAATAATTATAATAATAATAATAAATAATAATAATAATAATAATAAAAATAATAATAATGAATAATAATAATAAAAAAAAAAATAATAATAAAAATAATAATAATAATAAATAATAATAATAAATAATAATTATAATAAATAATAATAATAATAAATAATAATAAATAATAATAAATAATAATAATAATAATAAATAATAATAATAAATAATAATAATAATAAATAATAATAATAAATAATAATAATAATAATAAAAATAAATAATAATAATAATAATAAATAATAATAATAAAAATAATAATAATAAAAATAAATAATAATAAATAATAATAATAAAAATAAATAATAATAATAATAAATAATAAAAATAAATAATAATAATAATAATAAATAATAATAATAATAATAATTAATAATAATAATTATAATAAATAATAATGATAATAATAATAAATAATAAAAATAATAATAATAATGATAATAATAATAATAATAATAATAAATAATAATAATAATAATAATAATAATATAGTATTTTAAGCCAAATAAGAATCTTTTGCTTTCCTGCATTTTATTCTTTAATTTTTTTGGTTACATTTTTAGGAAGAGTTCACTTTAGGACACGGGGGGGGGGGTATGATAATAAAATTTATTGAACCTTTATGAGAGCTGTCAGCAAATCAAAGCAAATACATTACCGTAACACAGAAAACATCAATTATCGGATTATTGAATTGAATGACTTTTTTTTAAAGAACACCTACTTTTAAATTCAGTTTCGAATTAAAGTAAGAGTTAGCTTGTGATATTTTTTAAATTTAGAAATGAATTAAGATCATCGATTTAAAATATTCTGAAATATATGGAAGTTGTCATTACGTGAAAAAGTGTGAATTCTTTGGAAAACAAACAGTTTTTTTATCAGCATAAAAACCTGCAATGAATTAAATTGGTCATTATTTGAATATCTGCGGTTTTTTTTGTTGATGAATACTTTAGGAAAATTAACTAAAATAAATGACGTTTGAAAATCAGTGATTGTGTTTGCAAGACGAAAAGTTTCTTTAAGAAATAACATTTTTTAAATGAATGAAATTACTCAAAACTCGAACATGTATTGTTTTTTAGGTTTGGGAAAATGTGAAATTTTTCTGATTATTTTTCCAAAGTAATAACCATTTCTAAATAATTTAAAACGATTTCTTGTGGGAAAATATGTTATTTATTTAGGCAAGCAGTTTTCATAAGTAAATTATTTCCAATATATATAGATCTATGAAAGTGAGAATATGTGTGTGTGTGAAGACAACTCTCAACAAATTTTGATCTACAGACATGAAATTTGGTATATAGGGTATTCAGACACGTGGAAAGATTTTAATTTGTTTTCATTCAGAAAAAAGAGTTGCTAAGGAGTCAAAATTGAAAAATTTGTACTTGAGGATTTTTATCTGTTTGTCAACTGATTCACGACTGTGCATGCACGAATTATTCACATGACAGCTTCCTTATGTTAAGAATAAGTATGTTTGAAAACACTTTTTAGAGATTGTGGCAAGCTGGCCTAATGGTTATCATACTTCACTAACTGTCTTTAGGTTTTGGTTTCGATCTCAATTTGTATTACTTTTTTTACTTACAGGAAGTGAACTGTTTAGAAAAAACAATACTCCCATGCACAGGTCTCAGTTTCTTTCTGTTTTTTACTTGATTTTTTTTTAAAAGAAATTTAACATTACATTTAATACCGGGAAACTCTGAGTACATAATCAAGGCATTTACATTTATTTCGAGGTACAGTAGAAACCCTGGATACGGCATTAAAAATTAGTAACAAAATACAGTACAGTATATAATACACATGTATATAATCAAATAACATTATAAATAACACTGTAAGGTGGAGAAAATACCGCAATTAGGGACTGGAAAAACTATATTCCACATTATAACCGTAAAAAAATGTATCCTAGGGCCACTGTATCCCGGAGTTATACTGTAAATTCTTCACAAAATGTCAATAAATTTTGTGATTGTCCCAAATCGAACACTTACAAAAATGAAAACAAAAAAATTCTAAAATGCAGAAATGCGAATTTCTTCAGCATCCTCTGTTTATTTAATATAATAAATGTCCCAATAATTACATGGAACTTTGTCAATGATACTACTATCAGTTATAAGACTAACCTCGATAGATCATCGGACCAGATAATTTCTGGTTCTGGAAACCTGCCAGATCAATCAACGGCCATAACAAAAATTAATTGCAAATTCTTTATTTATAACTATTTCACAAATACTTTTATTCAATACCTGAGAAATACGGGGGAATTTCCAAAGGTAATGCCTCCTATTTTTTCATGACTACCGAACAGATCAGGGATTGCATTGTTATGATAACTGATTTTATGCATTCATGACCTGAAAGTTTCATTTCTCTGTTATAAATAATGATAATGTGTCATTAAATTCTATGGAGAAAAAATTGAACTGATCAACATTCATCGGTGCCTGTTGAATCTTTGCAGTCGATGTCAGCATAGTTAGTTGGTAGGTTTATCAATTTCAGAGTAGCAATAGAGATGTGAGTTACAACCGAGACATAAAAATAGGCTGGCAAAAGTGCATAGAGAATGGTGGTGACTATGTTGAAAAATAAATTCTGGAACACAAAAAGTCACTACTTTTCTTTGTACCATTCCTGTCTTCATAGCTCTATCAATTTTGACACTATTGCAAATGAAAATGTAGCCAAATATAAGAGAGAAAATGTTTTCTCTGCATGTGACTACATTATTACACAATTCAATTAACACTGGATTTTTATTAGTTATACTTCCATAGGCAAAACAAAAACTACAGTAAAAACAACTAAGATATGGTTAAATGACTAATTACAGAGAAGTAAATTATAAAATGTTTTTCACAAGTTTCTCGATCTCTATAAATCAACCGACATATCAAATGTTATAAGGTTTTTAAATTTCTAAGATGAGGATTGATAATTCGTATTATTTGGATTATTTGAATATCTGTTTTCATCTTAAGTGTCATTTTTGGCAAGGTTGTAAAAGATGGAACCTCCGACTATTTTCAGGTGTATATTTTAAATACACCTGCACGGAATTTTGAATGGAACCCTTTATTTAATCCATGGGGTAATATCGACCCATAGCATAACAGATAACATACTTGGTAAAATTCAGTTCTAAGGGCCCCTCTTGAATGTGAACGTTCGAGGTGCTTCTGCACTATTTCAGAAATCATAAAACTGAATTTCATATGAAAACAGTATTATCTACGTATTTCTCATATTTTTAAGGTGATTATATCAAAAAATTACGAAAATCGATAAGGTAGAAAATTATTTATCAAAGAAAATAAAAAATAGAATTTGATGAAAACGATCATAAGACAAAGGAGAGTTCAGTAGGGAGGTAATTTTCCGGTTTGATTTAAACAAGATGGCGGCAATTTTTTACCTGCTAACATGATTAAAATTGTTTTGCTTGTTTAATAATTCAGTAATATTCAGGCAATTTCCACTACATAATTTGAAAGCTACTATTGTAACTTATTAGAATTAACAAAAAGTCAGTTAAAACCATTGTTTTTTATCATAAAACTCCATTTATCGACTACAAAATCTTGTCCCAATATATAAAAGTGCCATGTTTGATCCCCAGTGTATATGGTACTCCACATATAATTGCAAATTACTTAGGACTGTTATGTTATGCAGTACTTCTATTGTTTTTACAGTGTCGTCTATTTACTTCATAAATCGTGTACCAGAATGCACGGCGAATATATATAACAAACACTGTCAATTTTGATTATGTAAAAAAAAGTGATAATTTATTCTCTCCACAATACTTTCACAGTATGCTATGGAGGGATGGATGGACTGGGGTGAGAGAGAGACGTGAAATGGCAGGTGACTTGTTAATGACTGATGACACCCAGGTCAGCTACCTCTGCTGTCTTTTTCCCTCTCTGTCTGTTTAACCCACATTCATTTTTTCATGATTGTCAAATCAAAGCCACATTCCTAGTGGTTGTTTACATTTTCAAAAACTTGGTCAGCTAAAGAATGTTGAATTCCAAAGCTTTTGTACATTCTTTCCAATGTTATGATTTCTGGTGACATTTCTTGTTTTGAAAACTTGTCAACAATATTTGCATGTGTGCACCCAGCTCAATATGTGTGTGTGTTTGTGTGTGTATGTGTGTGTGTACTATCAGCAATAATTCCAGTATTGCCTGGAATACTATGCAACAGGACTTCTACCCAGCGGTGGCTGATGGAATGAGAGCATGCTACTCTAGTGAATTAAATAAAGAGTCCTATTCAAAATTTTGTGCAGATTCCCGAGTTCAACAGAAAGATTCCCGAGTTCACCAAGATACATGTAAAGAAAGTTAACGACTACATTGGTCCAAACGTGGAGATAATTCTCAAGATGAAAGCAGCTATCTGAATAATAAAAATACTATGAAGAATAAATGAGCTTATTCCTAATTTTGCCTCCGTTAGGCGTTAAATAAATAATTACTTTTGAGTGAGTTGTGACTTGCTTTGAGTATTCCTGAACAAGTTTTCTGTTTTTCTTTGAATCTAAATAAAAGCTTTCCTTACACACATTGAATCATGGACCTGTTCACACAATAGTGAGGCATAAATTAAAATGAATTTATTATTTGTCAAACTGATACCAATGTGGATTATGGAATCGATTAATGGATTATGTTCATATATATTACAATTTATGAGAACACTATCTTCAGCACATTCGTTTTTTTTCTTTTTGCTGTGAAATATATTTTTTAATTTTCTTTTCTGTATAGATAATAAAATTTAGAAATGAACCTATTATAACAACGAACAACCTTGTCTGCTTTCACTGACATGATATCAGAATTAAAGTGTGGAACAACCTGATATGTATTCACTGTGGCCGGTTGTTAAAAATGCATTTGTCCATTCTATATAAATGTTAACATCTACCTTTGTCATGTACACAAATGTATATACACACTGACAGTGAAGTAAAAATCACAACACAGTTGATCTACAAAAAATATATTGCTTTTATTTCACACTGACAAATCAGCTTTTGATTATAAATTATTACTCTGTGCTTTGACGTTTATGAAAGGAACACGGTTATGTTGGATGTCAAGCGGTGAAGAAATGGTGACACAGCCTATCTCTGAACAACTAACTGATTTTTCTTTGTGACGATTTATTTATAAAAACATTATTTTCCTACTAGAATGTTTAATACTTCCTTTGTCTTGTTTCAACCTTTCACTGATATTCTATTACATATTTCTGAGTCAAATTACGTATTCCTGTAGACAATCGTGGAAAATCCCAAATTCTTCACATTGAATCCATTTGTATGTGCAACCGATCGATTTTTTTTCTTCCCGGGGTTGTCTGCCAATATTTAACAAGCCTGTCAGAGGAGGTCGCGATGATGACTATCATATCCAGATTTAACATGTTCTTGAAAAAAATGAAGACTTTATGTGGATGTAAATATTTTCTACCAATTCCTTTACATGGATGTAAATATTTTCAACCAATTCCTTTACATGGATGTAAATATTTTCTACCAATTCCTTTACGTGGATGTAAATATTTTCTACCAATTCCTTTACGTGGATGTAAATATTTTCTACCAATTCCTTTACATGGATGTAAATATTTTCTACCAATTCTTTCACGTGGTTCGTTTGACTTTACTATTTGTTTTGCCAAAGCAATTTTTGATTTTCTTTTATAAAAATCGAAATGTACACGTATTTATATTAAACTATAAAATATTTTGGAGGGAGTTTTTCTTATTTTTAGATCGATGGCTTTATAATGAAATCACTTTAATAAAAATATAAATCAAATTATATTTCACTTTTTAAAAAAGCTCAGATAAGTACATTTATAAACTAATGCAGAAAAAGATACTTTACAATACAAGACAAATTTCCTAACTGAGACTTTGAAATGCTTGAAGTAAGCGAAAGATTGTTTGCAAGAAATACAAAGTTAATAGAAAGATGAATGAATTCTCTGTGATTAAAAAAATAAACTAAGAACTTTTCTATCTTCTATTTTGGGATCCTTGAGATAAGGATTGATAATTTGTATTATAGATTGGCGGCACAATGGATAAAAGTCCTAGAAAACAATGTGTCATTATTCTGAATGTTGAATGTTAAATTCTAACTAACAATACTAACATAGCATCGAAATTTTTAACAGAATTTTTCATTTAATCCAGGGATGTAATTGGCCTCGATTCTGTCGGATATGACGTCTTAATATTTTATTATTGAAATCTTTTAATATAAGTAATTTGTATAATTATTCATTTATTTGCAAACTGTTATCTGTCGAAAATTTAATTCCGACTGTAGTTGGGCTGGATGGTCCGAGATGGGGCTGGTATAAAGATTTTGGGAGTCAGTTAACAATTTGTAGAAGAAATATGACGCATTGACTCTCTGCTGAGATGTTGGACTAGCTCCGAAACGAACCAACAACCCCCGCATTTCGAAGAGGCCCCATCCGTACCATACCTAACACCACGCCTGGACATGGAAAGGTGCATTTACGTCGGCAATTAACTGGTTACAGATAAAATACTCACTGAGGTACTATTACCAACCTAAATATCACGTAACATCAATAGACGCAATATTAGCTCCACTGGCAGACAGGGAACACCACAAAACACGGACAACATCGGCACCCCTTAGAACTCTCTCGAATGAAGTGGCGTGCACCAAAGACCAACCTCTGCCCTAAAGCATGGTCAATATATATATATATATATATATATATATATATATAATATATCCAAGGACCAGCACCCTCCACCACTCCTCCCAGTAACAACGTAAAATGGCAGAGTTAAAGACGCCTTGGAGTAGAACCGACCTCGGACCTCCACGCCTCCTTGGCATTTATCCTTTCCTAATTTTTTTATGCATATCCTTATCTTCATTTGATTTCATCATTTATTTATTACGTAAAAGGTTGACTCAGTAGGAGGCATGGTTTTAAACGCCGGCTGATCATAATATTTTTAAAACTTTTGACTACTTTTTGATTATGTTTGAAAATCTCTCAAAGAAAAAAATTGTATGAAATTAAAAAAATACCTAGAAAGTCTTATCACAAATCTGAAAAACTACATTTCACGTAAAAAAAATGCATTATGAAAAAGAACGTGTTTAAATTTTTCTGACAAGATGAATATAAGTTTTCTAGTATTATTTCCAATTAAATTAAGATAAAGTCTTAAGATAATGAATTAATAAAATAAATGTACTTAACTTTTGCTAATAAAAGGAAATAATTATCCAAAATTGTGCAAGATGTAGCAACGAAGTTTGTTTACTAATGCCAAATAAAACATGGCGGCAAAATTCAAAAAGTATGGAAGCACGTAAAAACTTCTACAGGCGTATCTGAAAATGACGTCAGGTGGTTGGAGGGAGAGAGGGGCAGGGTCAAAACTAACTTTTTTTTTCTCAGAGACGTGCATTCATACATAACTATACTGAAAAATTATATCGATTTTGTTAATACGGACTTATATGTATAAATGAAAAATAAAACTCATTTTATTTTACTATTGGAAAAAATAGTTCATAAACATATTTAAAAAAATGGAAGTTCAGAAACATTGTACAAGCCTTTTTCAAGTCTCACACAAAACACACATTCATATTTCAAGCTGTCATATACATACGCGCACACAAACAAACGCGCCCACGTCCACACACGTACATACACTCACATTCACGTATATATACACACACTCGAACACGCACATGGACGACGTCACTTCCGCTTTCTAGGGAAATACACATGCGCAAGATACACTCTGGAAGCGAGTATAAAACAAGGCAATTAGCTGTTTCTAATCCTCTTAAGAACCAACTCTCAACGAGAGAGGTTGGGCGGAACAAGCCGCCGCCGCTTCGGCGCACGCGCACCTCACACCCACTTCCTACTACGTATGGGGCACGAGCTAATGACTGTAGGTATACATTCTCACTCTTTCTCTCTACATCTACTACTGGCCACTAAGAACACCTTCGCGTCGCTGACTACTAACTGATGACAACTCTAATATCCTCTTCCTTACCTACACGCTGGATTCTCATTTCCACTACAACACTCACTTCAATTCCCACGCGCGAACAAACAATAATGACCCGAACTTGAGATGAAAACACATTTCCTATTCTGGCTACAACACCAGTCCTGCAACGAACATTGGTTACATACGCGCGCACATGTTATAAGTAAAATGTTCATTTCTTTCAACAGCAAATAAACGACATTTATCTTCTCCATTAATTGAGTCTTTGTTTCCTTCAATTCCCATTCGTTTCATTATTCTTTTGTAACGGGATTGGGGTATTTATATATCCTAGTCCCCTACAACATATCAAAGTTATAAGTTTGTTAAAAAAGTTCAAATAAAGACTGTTTGAATAAAACTTCTATTTTTATATTTGCATTTACAAAAAAATAATAAAAAAAGATACATGATATACAGTTTTGGTCAAATTGTGTGACGTTACTTCCACCAAATGACTTTGTAAATAAAGGGGTGTCAAACTTTACTAACGTCAATATTTTGGTATACATTCGGAGTTCAACCTAAAATAAATTTTCAAAAAACACTACAGAAAAAATGTTCATATACATGTCATGCAATAAGCATGTTATATTCTAAAAGTCACATATGTTGATCAAATCCTTTTTTTAGAAGATAAATACATAAAAAAAAATAATAAAATAGCTAATCCAAACACACTTGGAGTGTTTTCGAACATGTTTTTCCTCACATGTACACACCCACATGTATGCACGCCCATACGCACATATACATACATATATTCACGTTCACGTATATACACTCACATTCATGTGCATACACACACACGCTAATGTACACACATGTACGCATGGGAAACTTCACTTCCCCTGAAAGGAAATCTAGACATGCACAGTCAAAAAACTGACCCCGGTATAAAGATCAACAACAACCATTCAACTTCCTTTTTTTCTTCCCTTTTTGCCTGGGTTCGTCAACCAGGCAAGTTCACGTCCACAGCTCTTGGCTTGAAGACTTTTCCACGTGGACGACTGCTATCATGTACGAGCGGCTTTGCTGTGGCCAACACACACACACACACACTCTCTCTCTCTCTTTCCTTTTCTACATGCAGGACTGCAATTTCTCGTTTCTCTACTTTATTCCTGTCTTCTCCACACGCATAGTCGTCAACGACTGAATGATCACTTGTTTCACCTAAACCCTTTATTTTCGACAGAAAATAAATAACACGTTTATTTTATCCAGCAATTGAGTTTTGTTTCCGTCTTTCCATTCGTTTCATTATTTTCTTTTGTAGCAAGTTAGGATATTTATATCCTGACCCGTAACAAGTGATTTCCCTTAGATCATCCTCTTTACTCAAATAGGATATTACCAAACACTCTACTGCAACCATTAACATTCCAGATACACATTTGAAACGTAATCCGCAAAAAATTAATTATTCATATGTATATAAAAAGAGACTACAATAATTCTCAACAATATTACTTAATATTCTTCACAACTTGTATCCTAGACATTGATTTGACAGCCAGTCTGTGACACTGACTTCCGGAAATAACAAATAAATGAATAAATAAAACAGACATATGAGTGCCCCACCAAACAATTGTACACGTTTTCTTTTTTATCCCCCCACCCAAAGAAAAGATAATACTCTCGAAAATTAGGGACATCAACACTTACCATCTTGTACACGTATTGGCAAATAAATATAATTTAAAAATTTTACTAATATAGTCATTATTCTTTTATATATTAACTCGTGTCCACAGTGTTTCCTACGAACGGCATTGATATAGCCTTCAAACACAATTAGTCTTTAT
Organism: Euprymna scolopes; assembly: GCF_053919585.1. Lineage (NCBI taxonomy): Eukaryota > Metazoa > Mollusca > Cephalopoda > Sepiida > Sepiolidae > Euprymna > Euprymna scolopes. The sequence goes on from NC_136502.1 coordinate 50,594,490, forward strand.
TTGCACTTTTAGCAACAATTTTTTAAAAGTTTTTTATTTGAAATTTTAAGAAATATATGTTTATGAAATTATAATATTTTAAAAATTTATTTAATAAATATGTTTATAAAAGTATAAAAATAAAACTACTGTAGTCAAAATAACAAATTAAATTATTGAAATTAAAATAACAAAATTTAAAACATCATAAAAATAAAACATATCCTCAAAATAGTTTATACAGATTTTTAGCAGTGTTTTCAATAATTCTTTAAACAAATAAAAGCCCAAAAGGTGTTTTCAGTGTGTGGCCTTTTTAAAAAAATTTTTTTTTTTGGATTGAACTTTGCGCTTTTCGGATTATTTTGTTATATTTTTTTATAGATATATATTTTTTAAATTTTTTTTGGCCGTGTTTTTTTTTTGGGGGGGGGGAAATGGATACTTTTTTTGCCGTGTTTTGTGGATAGATGTTTTTTTTTTTTTTTTTTTGCTGCGTTTTTTCTTTTCTTTTTTGAATGGATATTTTTTTTGCCATGTTTTTTTTTTCATTTTTGGATGGATATTTTTTTTGCCATGTTTTTTTTTTCATTTTTGGATGGATATTTTTTTGGAGCCGTGTTTTTTTTTTGTTCTTTTTTTTTGTCTTTTTGGATGGATAAGTTTTGTTTGGCAAGAGTTTTTGGAGGAGACGGAGGGGGGGATGGATTTTTTTTCTTTCTTTTTTTTTGCCAGAGATTATAGTTATAGGTAATTATTAAAAGGAAAATTGATGCAAGTCCAGGTGATCATTTTTGACGATAAACAAAAACAAACAAGAACCTTTACGAGCACCTTTTATTTTCTTGAAAAATAATGATAATAAACCCTACTTTACGAGAACACGACTGTTTTTGTTTTAGTAATTATTTTTTATTCAAACGTAAAAAATAAAAAATTCAATTTGACTTGAACTTTGAGATTTTCTCAATTTTTTAAGCTGGATTTAACAACAACAAAAAAAAACAAAAGGAAAACAAAACAAAGTCAGTTTTGATGCTTATGCACTTATGTTACCGTGATTTTTTTGTACTTGTAAAGTTTAATTAAGACATTAAAAAAATATTGAACAAAAAATATATTGTATGTACTTGTTATGGAACAAAGTTTTCATGCAAAAAATTTTTACGTAATTTGATCAAGTTTTTTTTTTTTCACAAATCAAATCAAATTTTGATGAGATTGATCAGATAGCGGCCATCTTTTTTTATTTTTTTCGCTTAGGAAAAGGGGGCACCAGGGGGAGATAACTCCAATCACTGTTTAAAGTTTGTCAACATTTGACGAAATTATTTTGAAACATGAGCCAAAAAATACTTAAATAAATATTTTAGGGTTTTTTTTGGGGGGGAGGGGGGACGCTTATTTTACTGGGGTTCTGTATCTTTTTTTAATCCTTTTTTCATTTTGTCCTTTGTTAATCAATTTTTTGTTTAAAGGCACCCCCATCAACTTCCCATATTTCCTCCTATAACACAGAACACGCTAGGTAACATACAAATATCTGTGCATGAGGTCGCCAAGCTAATCAAGAACCTTGATTCCAGTAAAGCTACTGGCCCTGCCGGCATCCCAATTATAATGTTAAAAATGCTTCAACCAGAACTTGCTCCCATACTTACGAAACTCTTAAAGCGTTGCCTTAAAGAGAAGTGCTTTCCAACACCCTGGAAAACCTCATCAGTATGCCCTGTATTTAAGAATTCAGGTGATAAGTCATCTCCCTCTCAGTACAGACCAATAAATCTCCTGTGTGTCATGAGTAAGTTGCTGGAATCCATATTAAATAGAGAAATAGTCAACCACCTCAGCAGAAATAACCTTCTTAGTGACACACAATATGGTTTCCGTTCTGCAAGATCTACCGCAGATGGGCTAATGGTTATATCTCATAGGATTAGTGAATCTCTAGGGCAATTGCTCTTGACATATCAAAGGCCTTCGACAAGGTATGGCATAAAGGCTTACTTCACAAGATTTCCAGTTACGGTATAACTGGAAATATTTTCTCTATCATCAAATCATTTCTCTCTGATAGGCTCATAAGAGTAGTGGTCGATGGACAAAAATCAGACGCCTGCAGTGCTGGAGTCCCTGGGGCCAACTCTCTTCCTGATCTGCATCAATGATCTCCCTAAACACATACTTAAATCATTCGTTGCCATCTCTATGCTGATGACACGACCATCTACGGCAACACATCAAAGGCTGTAAATGATTCTCTCTCCTCTGATCTCGAGGACGTGGTTCAGTGGGGGAAGATGTCGCTGGTTACCTTTAATGCATCTAAAACCAAACTCCTATCTTTACATCATCAACGCTCTGATCCCCATCTGGCATCAATTGAAATGGATGGCTCTCGTCTTTACTCCTGATTTGAAATGGAACATATACATCAAGTTGCCAAGGGCGCTGGAAATGGAACATGCACATCAAGTTGCCAAGGTCGCTGGAAAGATGGTGGGATCCTTCTATTGCTCCAGAAGATATCTCACTACTGGTGCAATTCTCTATCTATATAAAAGCCAAGTACGCCCAAAGATGGAATACTGCTGCCATATCTGGGGGGGGGGGCTGCTGCTAAAAACAGCCTATCCTGCCTTGACAGAGTACAAAATAGACTTCATAGCTTAGTGGGGGATGTCCTTTTCTCTTCCCTGCAACCTCTCTCCCACAGAAGAGACCTTGCAAGCCTATCTTTGTTTTATCGTTATTTCCATGGCAGGTGCTCGTTATGAACTCCAATCTCTGATCCTGAGGATCCTCTGTCGCCAATCTTTTATGAAAAATACCCGTCTAGCTTAATCCACTTTCAAAAATTTCCCCCACTCTTTATCTGTGCCTAAATCAAAACAAAGGTCCTTTCTTAGAACTGCACGCCTGTGGAACTCTGTTCCGTCTGCTTGCTTCCCACCTGACTACAACCTGGATGTCTTAAAGTCCAACGTAAACAAATTCCTGATAAACCGCCCCCTTAAGTAGACACTTTATTAAATCCCCACACTAACGTACTGTACTTGCAATAACTCTTATCCCTGAGTGGCTTCCGGGCCTTGATAAGTGGTGATCACCTTGTAAAAAAAAAATAATAAATAATCAATTTTAATCTCAACGGCAAACATTACAAGAACGTTTAAAATTTCGTGTTATAAAAGGGACAAAAAGTCACGATACACCGTGTAGACAATTTGTTGTCTTATAAAATGGGAGAGTTGAGTAGAGTAATCTATCGACTTAATAACACCGTGTACAACAAGAGTTTCTAAAACGAGTAAGTATTCCTTAATTAATTACTCGAACCAAGTTAAAGGAAAGGATTAGTTTGAAGCTTTCCTTCTCCTAGGTTCGTAGTTTAACATTGTATTCTGCGAATTCCATTAGTCAAGTTGATAACGGTTTGGTTGTTTTCATGAGAGAAAAAATATCGAGTTTATTTTAGAAATTGGCCAGTCTTGCAGTTAAGCCCGGCAAACTCGAAAGTAAGTTCGACAACTCTAGAAGGGTCACATCAGTATTTACACCGTCAAATCATGTGTTATTTTGTTTAGAAAATTATATCGAACGAATTGGAAGTAACCACTTGATTAAATAAAGTTAACGAACAAAATAGGCGCTTATGTCAATGGATCATAAAATCTAAGGGAGGTAACCAGCATAAACATAGCAAAAATAAGCATATTTTGCAAGATATAATTTGGGACACTGAAATAATCTTTATAATCAGTAGAACAATGAAAGAATGTTAAAAAAAAAAAAAAAAAAAATGATTACACGATAACTGTACCTATTTACTATGCCTCCCCACGGGACAGAGTTAGACACCAGGGTCGTTTTTTAACGTGGAGAAAAGGTACAAAAATAAAAATTGTCTCAGTCGTGAAGGATTTCTCCTCCACCGAAAGAGAACAAGAAATAGAAGTGCAGCAGCATCTGAAGAACAGATACTACACTTTGATCTTGTCCCGAAGGTTAGCCGAGTCCGGAAATTGCTGAAACTGTTTACGAAAAGGGGGAAAAAAAGTCAGCGGTTAATCAATATAAAATATAACAATGTTAAGTAACAAAATGAACTTATTAATTAACGTATACAAATCAAAAGCAAACTGTTACAATGTAAATAAACTTGTTAATTAACGAAAAAAAACGAAACTTTTTTAAGGAGATTTTGAAGTATTTGAACCGTCATTTAATTTCTTTTTAAAACGAAAATAAAAAAAATTAAAAATAAGAAATTTGTTTTTCTTTATTTTAGGTAATCAGTCAGCATCATGGAAGTTTTTGCAGGAGATTTTAAAGTATTTAAACCGTCAATTTCTGGCTATGATTAAAGTTTAATTTAATTTTTTTTTTTTTGTTACTATTTTGTAGTTTAATTTTGCAAGGTATAATTTGGGACGCATAATAATTAACTTATACAAACAACGAAAATAGAAAACTTTTTTGAAGTACATTTTGAAGTATTTAAACCGTCAATGTAATTTTTTTTAATGAAAATATTTAAAAAAAAAAATGGCAGTTTAAATACTTCAAATCTCCTTTCGTTATTTTCGTTAATTTAACAAGTTTATTTAATTTTTGTAGTGGATTAATTAACATCATTTAAAATAAGTTTATTTAATTTTTGTAGTTGATTAATTAACATCATTTCAAAAAAGTTTATTTAATTTTTGTAGTGGATTAATTAACATAATTTAAAACAAGTTTATTTAATTTTTGTAGTGGATTAATTAACATCATTTCAAACAAGTTTATTTAATTTTTGTAGTTGATTAATTAACATCATTTCAAAAAAGTTTATTTAATTTTTGTAGTGGATTAATTACCATCATTTAAAATAAGTTTATTTAATTGTTGTAGTTGATTAGTTAGCATCATTTAAAATAAGTTTATTTAATTTTTGTAGTGGATTAATTAACATCATTTCAAATAAGTTTATTTAATTTTTGTAGTGGAGTAATTAACATCATTTCAAACAAGTTTATTTAATTTTTGTAGTGGATTAATTAACATCATTTCAAATAAGTTTATTTAATTTTTGTAGTGGATTAATTAACATCATTTCAAACAAGTTTATTTAATTTTTGTAGTGGATTAATTAACATCATTTCAAATAAGTTTATTTAATTTTTGTAGTGGATTAATTAACATCATTTCAAACAAGTTTATTTAATTTTTGTAGTGGATTAATTAACATCATTTCAAACAAGTTTATTTAATTTTTGTAGTGGATTAATTAACATCATTTCAAACAAGTTTATTTAATTTTTGTAGTGGATTAATTAACATCATTTCAAACAAGTTTATTTAATTTTTGTAGTGGATTAATTAACATCATTTCAAACAAGTTTATTTAATTTTTGTAGTGGATTAATTAACATCATTTCAAATAAGTTTATTTAATTTTTGTAGTGGATTAATTAACATCATTTCAAACAAGTTTATTTAATTTTTGTAGTGGATTAATTAACATCATTTAAAATAAGTTTATTTAATTTTTGTAGTGGATTAATTAACATCATTTCAAACAAGTTTATTTAATTTTTGTAGTGGATTAATTAACATCATTTCAAACAAGTTTATTTAATTTTTGTAGTGGATTAATTAACATCATTTAAAATAAGTTTATTTTTATTTTTGTAGTGGATTAATTAACATCATTTAAAATAAGTTTATTTAATTTTTGTAGTGGATTAATTAACATCATTTCAAACAAGTTTATTTAATTTTTGTAGTGGATTAATTAACATCATTTAAAATAAGTTTATTTAATTTTTGTAGTGGATTAATTAACATCATTTAAAATAAGTTTATTTAATTTTTGTAGTGGATTAATTAACATCATTTAAAATAAGTTTATTTAAGTTTTGTAGTGGATTAATTAAAATCATTTCAAACACGTTTATTTAATTTTTGTAGTGGATTAATTACCATCATTTCAAACAAGTTTCTTTAATTTTTGTAGTGGATTAATTAACATCATTTCAAACAAGTTTCTTTAATTTTTGTAGTGGATTAATTAACATCATTTCAAACAAGTTTCTTTAATTTTTGTAGTGGATTAATTAACATCATTTCAAATAAGTTTATTTAATTTTTGTAGTGGATTAATTAACATCATTTAAAATAAGTTTATTTAATTTTTGTAGTGGATTAATTAACATCATTTCAAACAAGTTTATTTAATTTTTGTAGTGGATTAATTAACATCATTTCAAACAAGTTTCTTTAATTTTTGTAGTGGATTAATTAACATCATTTCAAATAAGTTTATTTAATTTTTGTAGTGGATTAATTAACATCATTTAAAATAAGTTTATTTAATTTTTGTAGTGGATTAATTAACATCATTTCAAATAAGTTTATTTAATTTTTGTTGTGGATTAATTAACATCATTTCAAACAAGTTTATTTAATTTTTGTAGTGGATTAATTAACATCATTTCAAACACGTTTATTTAATTTTTGTAGTGGATTAATTAACATCATTTAAAATAAGTTTATTTAATTTTTGTAGTGGAGTAATTAACATCATTTCAAACAAGTTTATTTAATTTTTGTAGTGGATTAATTAACATCATTTCAAACAAGTTTATTTAATTTTTGTAGTGGATTAATTAACATCATTTCAAACAAGTTTATTTAATTTTTGTAGTGGATTAATTAACATAATTTCAAACAAGTTTATTTAATTTTTGTAGTGCATTAATTAACATCATTTCAAACAAGTTCATTTAATTTTTGTTGCGGATTAATTTACATCATTTCAAACAAGTTTATTTAATTTTTGTTGTGGATTAATTAACATCATTTCAAACAAGTTTATTTAATTTTTGTAGTGGATTAATTAACATAATTTCAAACAAGTTTATTTAATTTTTGTAGTGGATTAATTTACATAATTTCAAACAAGTTTATTTAATTTTTGTAGTGGATTAATTAACATCATTTCAAACAAGTTTATTTAATTTTTGTTGTGGATTAATTAACATCATTTCAAACAAGTTTATTTAATTTTTGTAGTGGATTAATTAACATCATTTCAAACAAGTTTATTTAATTTTTGTTGTGGATTAATTAACATCATTTCAAACAAGTTTATTTAATTTTTGTTGTGGATTAATTAACATCATTTCAAACAAGTTTATTTAATTTTTGTTGTGGATTAATTAACATCATTTCAAACAAGTTTATTTAATTTTTGTTGTGGATTAATTAACATCATTTCAAACAAGTTTATTTAATTTTTGTAGTGGATTAATTACCATCATTTAAAATAAGTTTATTTAATTTTTGTAGTGGAGTAATTAACATCATTTCAAACAAGTTTATTTAATTTTTGTAGTGGATTAATTAACATCATTTCAAACAAGTTTATTTAATTTTTGTAGTTGATTAATTTACATCATTTCAAACAAGTTTATTTAATTTTTGTAGTGGATTAATTAACATTATTTATACAAGTTTATTTAATTTTTGTAGTGGATTAATTAACATTATTTTTACAAGTTTATTTAATTTTTGTAGTGGATTAATTAACATCATTTCAAACAAGTTTATTTAATTTTTGTAGTGGATTCATTTACATCATTTCAAACAAGTTTATTTAATTTTTGTTGTGGATTAATTAACATCATTTCAAATAAGTTTATTTAATTTTTGTAGTGGATTAATTAACATTATTTATACAAGTTTATTTAATTTTTGTTGTGGATTAATTAACATCATTTAAAATAAGTTTATTTAATTTTTGTTGTGGATTAATTAACATCATTTCAAATAAGTTTATTTAATTTTTGTTGTGGATTAATTAACATCATTTCAAATAAGTTTATTTAATTTTTGTAGTTGATTAATTAACATCATTTCAAATAAGTTTATTTAATTTTTGTAGTGGATTAATTAACATTATTTATACAAGTTTATTTAATTTTTGTTGTGGATTAATTAACATCATTTCAAACAAGTTTATTTAATTTTTGTAGTGGATTAATTAACATCATTTCAAATAAGTTTATTTAATTTTTGTAGTGGATTAATTAACATCATTTCAAACAAGTTTATTTAATTTTTGTTTTGGATTAATTAACATCGTTACATTGTAACAATTTACTTTTGTTTTGTGTACGTTAATTAATAAGTTTATTTTGTTATTTAACAGTGTTATATTTTAAGTTCGTTGATTAACTTGTTTTCTTTTTGTTTAAATTTCCGGGACTAACTTCAACTTCACCCGGCGCTTGAAGGTGTATTATTTGTGTAATCATATTTTTTTTTTCATTTAATATTTTTTCATTGTTCTACTGATTATTTCAGCGTCCCAAATTATATCTTGTAAAATATGCTTTTTTTGTGAGTTATCTCCCTTAGATTGAATGATCTGTTGATATAAGTGCCACAAAATATACATTTTTATATATTTATGACTATTTATTTAACAAAAAGAAACAATTTTTAAATGTATATTATTGTCTTAACAGAACAATATAATTTAGAAAAAAACTGAAACTTTGTTGTGTGTATAGCGTAAAACTTGAAAAAAATATTTGAAAAAAATATTTGAAAAAAAATTGAAAACATTAATAATTTGTAATATTGTGATAAAACTTTAATAATTCGTAATATTGTGATTTGATGGTTTTACTTTCAAATTAAATTTAAAAAAACATATTAAAATAATTTTAAAATACCGTGAAACTTTGCTGTGGGCAATAAAATATTAAAATAATTTTTTAAATATTTTTATTAAATATTTTTTATTTTATGTTTTTAAAACTTTATAATTCGTAATATCGTGATTTAATAAACCAAGTACTGATATGACCCTTCTAGAGTTGTCGAACTTTGCCGGGCTTAACTGCAAGACTGCCATAAATTGCAGCATAGAAAAAGGGGGCGGAAGAAATCAACAGTCCACACAAACCGTTACAACAGGCAAAGACACTAAGCATAAGCGACCCATCCGGTGTCAAACGAAAACCTAACCCCGATGTGAAAATGGTCTGATTACCAAAACCGAACTTCCTGCTGGAGTTTAAAAAAAAATGAGCACATTGACATAAAAGAAAAATGGGAAACTTTTGAATGTGTTATTTTTAGTTTTGAAATATATCTTTCAGATTTATTTTTAAATATATCTTGGAGATTTATTTTGAAATATATCTTTCAGATTTATTTTTAAATATATCTTGGAGATTTATTTTGAAATATATCTTTCAGATTTATTTTTAAATATATCTTGGAGATTTATTTTGAAATATATCTTTCAGATTTATTTTGAAATATATCTTTCAGATTAATTTTTAAATATATCTTTCAGATTAATTTTTAAATATATCTTTCAGATTTATTTTGAAATATATCTTTCAGATTTATTTTGAAATATATCTTTCAGATTTATTTTGAAATATATCTTGCAGATTTATTTTTAAATATATCTTGGAGATTTATTTTGAAATATATCTTTCAGATTTATTTTTAAATATATCTTTCAGATTTATTTTGAAATATATCTTTCAGATTTATTTTGAAATATATCTTGCAGATGTATTTTTAAATATATCTTGCAGATTTATTTTGAAATATATCTTTCAGATTTATTTTTAAATATATCTTTCAGATTTATTTTTAAATATATCTTGCAGATTTATTTTGAAATATATCTTTCAGATTTATTTTTAAATATATCTTTCAGATTTATTTTTAAATATATCTTTCAGATTTATTTTTAAATATATCTTTCAGATTTATTTTTAAATATATCTTTCAGATTTATTTTTAAATATATCTTTCAGATTTATTTTGAAATATATCTTGCAGATTTATTTTGAAATATATCTTGCAGATTTATTTTGAAATATATCTTGCAGATTTATTTTGAAATATATCTTGCAGATTTATTTTGAAATATATCTTGCAGATTTATTTTGAAATATATCTTTAAGATTTATTTTGAAATATATCTTTCAGATTTATTTTGAAATATATCTTTCAGATTTATTTTGAAATATATCTTGCAGATTTGTTTTTAAATATATCTTTCAGATTTATTTTGAAATATATCTTTCAGATTCATTTTGAAATATATCTTGCAGATTTATTTTGAAATATATTTTTCAGATTTATTTTGAAATATATCTTTCAGATTTATTTTGAAATATATCTTTCAGATTTATTTTGAAATATATCTTTCAGATTTATTTTTAAATATATCTTTCAGATTTATTTTTAAATATATCTTTCAGATTAATTTTTAAATATATCTTTCAGATTTATTTTGAAATATATCTTTCAGATTTATTTTGAAATATATCTTTCAGATTTATTTTGAAATATGTCTTTCAGATTTATTTTTAAATATATTTTTCAGATTTATTTTTAAATATATCTTTCAGATTTATTTTTAAATATATCTTTCAGATTTATTTTGAAATATATTTTTCAGATTTATTTTGAAATATATCTTTCAGATTTATTTTAAAATAAATCTTTCAGATTTATTTTGAAATATATCTTTCAGATTTATTTTGAAATATATCTTTCAGATTTATTTTGAAATATATCTTTCAGATTTATTTTTAAATATATCTTTCAGATTTATTTTTAAATATATCTTTCAGATTTATTTTTAAATATATCTTTCAGATTTATTTTGAAATATATTTTTCAGATTTATTTTGAAATATATTTTTCAGATTTATTTTGAAATATATCTTTCAGATTTATTTTTAAATATATCTTTCAGATTTATTTTTTAATATATCTTTAAGATTTATTTTTAAATATATCTTTCAGATTTATTTTTAAATATATCTTTCAGATCTATGTTAAAATATATCTTGCAGATTTATTTTTTAATATATCTTTCAGATTTATTTTGAAATATATCTTTAAGATTTATTTTGAAATATATCTTTCAGATTTATTTTGAAATATATCTTTCAGATTTATTTTTAAATATATCTTTCAGATTTATTTTTAAATATATCTTTCAGATTTATTTTGAAATATATCTTACAGATGTATTTTTAAATATATCTTGCAGATTTATTTTTAAATATATCTTTCAGATTTATTTTTAAATATATCTTTCAGATTTATTTTTAAATATATATTTCAGATTTATTTTGAAATATATCTTTCAGATTTATTTTGAAATATATCTTTCAGATTTATTTTTAAATATATCTTTCAGATTTATTTTTAAATATATCTTTCAGATGTATTTTTAAATATATCTTTCAGATGTATTTTTAAATATATTTTTCAGATGTTTTTTTAAATATATCTTTCAGATTTATTTTTAAATATATCTTTTAGATTTATTTTGAAATATATCATGTAGATTTATTTTTAAATATATCATGTAGATTTATTTTTAAATATATCTTGTAGATTTATTTTAAACTAAAACAGGAAGTTCAGTTTGGTAATCAGAATATTTTCTACACCGTGGCTAGGTTTTCACCTGACACTGGAACGGTCACATTTAGGGCCGCTTATGTTTCTAAATCAGCAGATTTGCGGTTTAGTTGTACAAATATCCTCGAACCATGTAATCACTAAAATGAATACTTTCAGTCAACAACGTTTTCCTGCTTAATGTGTTTTATTCTATAATTTAAAATGCAAATCATTGAACCATAAAAATAAAATTTGGTTTAATTTTACAGTTTTAAAATAAATTAATTATGAATTATTTTTATTCAATGTTTTGCATTTTAAATTATAAAATGAAACATTTATTCAGTTTACACCCTCATCTTGCATTTTCTCTTTTTATTTGTTAAACAATTATGATTATATACAACTGTTGCACTCTGTTTGCATTAAGCGAAATACCGGTGTTGACCGAAAGTGTTCATCGTAGTGATTACATGGTTCGAGGATATTTGTACAACTAAATGGCAAATCTGCTACCTTTTTCTTCTTACATGCCTTTTTTTTTTCTTTCGCTATTGTAGATGGTTTTAGAGTTTTCGTTTTAGGCGTCCCAATTTCAGCGAGGCAGTTTGGGGGAGAGAGCAGATTTTAATAAGACATTTTCAATGAAAATTGTTTTTAGGTTATACTTTAATGTGAGGGAGTGAGAGAAATGTTAGATGATAAATCCTAGATACGTGCAAAATGAATGGCCGATCCCCAAAATGTATAAATAGTTTGACCTCTCACTTCACTTAAAAATTCACCCAAATTCAGGAAATCAAATACTTTTAACGAGATTTTCAGTAGTTATTACTTAATGGTCAAAAAATATAATAAACTCATTATTTTTTAATATCTTGGTAAAACTTTTTTATTTTTTTTATTCAATCTTCACCCCAAACAAGGCAAGTGCCACTTTGAAGTAGGGGGCTACTATCAGGGACATAATTTGCGGGAGCATTATGAAGGGAGATGAGTAGAAAGATGTTTGTTCACATTACACTTGAACTTCTGCGCATCAGTACAGTTAGGAAAGCAGTATCCCGGAAGCGAGTTCCAAAGACTTGCAGTTCTGGGGAAGAAACTATTGGAGTAAAAGGCTTTCTTACACCTAGGGATCTCTACTGTAAAATGGTGGGACTTAGTTGCTTGTCGGGTTTGTTGAGGGTAGTCACTTCAAGGAGGTACAAGTGCTTGCAGTTTGTCAAAGCAGCCACCATTAAAGTATTTGTAGAACAGGCAGAGGGATGCAACATTTCGTCGATGGGACAGAGGCTGAAGCTTAGATGATAGTTCAGGACCTATCAGGTTGGCGATTCTCTTTTGAACCCTGTCCAGGAGTGAGAGACAAGCAGCAGATGCACCAGCCCAAATGTGACAGCATGCGTAAACAAAAAAAAAGACCTAAAAATATAGTTTCAAATACTAAAAAAACATGCATGAATTTATTTTTGCTTTTTTTTTTAATGAAAATAAAGTATCATAGATGTTAAATATTAAAAAAAAATTAAAACATTTAAGCAACATTATGAAAAAAGCCTCTAGAGTAGGCACTGCCAAAAATGGCCGAAAAATCAAGTTGTTGTTGTTTTTTAAAACGAAATTACATTTATTAAAATCCATTATTTCTGAGTAACTTTTTTTTTCCAGAAAGATAAAACCTTGAATTTTATCATATAGAAAGCAGAATAATTAAAAACTTTTTCTACTATTTTTAATTAAATTTTAAATGTTAAATTTTCCCTAAAAGTTAACAATTGACATTTTTTGTTTTGCACAAAAAACGTATATAAATAGTTAAAAAAAAAAGGTTTTTGAAAGAATTAATTTGTTTATTTCTTGTCTAACTAAGATTTAGGGTGATTTTCTATGAGAATATGCAAAATTATTATAATATAAGTACCTGGATTTCAAATAATTCCACTTATTCATATAGGCAACCAGTTACTTCGAGTCGATTTGATTACTGTTTACATTTGTACTTGATAAAAAGCAAACTACGGAAGACCAAACAGGCCAAAAAAAAACTTATTTTTCAGTGACGAAAATTTCAATGTATTATTAACACTGAGGCTGGCCAGTACCGGATGGGTGACCATTTGTATGAGTTTGGTTTTTAATGTGTATGTGTGTGTGGGCCAGGCTCTCCAAAATGGGGAGGGGGCAATTTAAAGCAGAATAAAAAAATTATTTCAGCGCGTTTGGTCAACCGTAGTCGAAAGGTGGCAAACGTTTCCAAACTTGATCGAAAAAAATAATGATATTTTTAACACAAAGGGCGCAATATTTATCGAATTTTTTTTGTATCGATTCTTCAAAGCATGCCCTGTTTAATAATGGTCATGCATTATTCGGCTCGGTAAAAAAACATTGTTAATTTATTTATCAAAGATTTTAAAATGGCTTTTTCCGTATAAATATTCAAATTTTTTTTTTTTTGCTTAACTTAAATTAATTATTTTACTTAACATATTCACCGAGTTTCACACTTCAAAACTCAAAAGCGGGATAATTAAACACAATCGAAGTTCTGATATTTAGACGTCAAAATAAGGTATGCAAACATTTTTTTTTAAATCTATAATCCTGTCCCTTACAACGACACAGTATGTTTTGTTCAGTTCCAGATGATTATTTTAAGCATATTTGGAACCCCCTCAAAACAAGGGGGGGGTTTGTAAGCAAAAATATATATATATATATAAATATCGTTTATGAAAAATAAGTACACTGTTATATCTCTTAATAATCGCTGAAAATTTCGTATTGATTGGATAATTACCTGATTTTTGGTAGATTTTTAAAAAGACGGTCCGTCAAAAAGTACTTACCTGCCTTCCCCCCCCCCAGTTTTGGCGGTGTCTACTCTAGAGTAAGTTTTAATGGAATTCATACAACTTAAAGAAAAATTAATTTCGCAAACGAATGATATTATCATTGAATTAAGCATTGTTTATTCAATATTTTCACAAAAAATAATACAATTGCAAAAATATTTCTTGTGATTTTAATAATAATGGTTAATGTAATATAGTATTTTCCTTGTATGCATGAATGTGTAAACAGCGACATGAGGAATTTTTTGTATAATCTTAAAAAATAATTGAAAAATTTTAGATCCAGGATCACTTAGAAAGTATAATTAAAAAAACAAACAAGCACAAAATAAAATACAAAACAAAACAGATTGTATTTGCATTCTACACACCATGTTCTATTTAATTATTAATAAATGTTTTAGCTTATTATTTATTTCAATGAATAAATTGACAATGTAATCAGTGATTTTAATTTACTTTTTTCATACTTAAAATACATTTTTACTTTTATTTAAAAAGGATTACTTTAATTGTTACGCCACATTTAATAATAAATCAAGTCATTATATAAAACAATAAATAAATACGGTGAATATAGTGATACACTACAACAGAACACCGACCACTCTAATTTGTTTTTTAGGAGTATTCGAGGTCTCTGACAACAAATCTGATAATCAAACCCGTCGCAAATTTACCGTTTGCATGGTATTAACCCCTGAACCCAGGGACTTTTTTTTGGGGGGGGTTTAGACAACTTTTTCTTCTAATTTTAAATTGTCCGCTAATAAAAAAGAATTGAAAATTTTATGTTCTGAAAAAAAAAAAAATGTCTTTTTCTTTTCTTCTTGTTTTATTTCTTTTCCGTATAGTTTTAAATTGTCCACTCCAGAAGATCCATACGCCATGTGAAAAGGCAGTTTGCTATGCGAAGGCACTTAACAGCCATCATTTATGCTACCATGTGTAGCGTAAACGGAAGCTGTAAAATGGTGGAAAATAGTTCCTGGATTCAGGGGTTAATATAAGACCAAAAAAGGTCCAACCTTGAACGCCCTTTGAGGCTCGTGGCACAGTGGATAGAGATGTTGAATCTCTACAGTTCCATGTGAGCATTGTTTGGAGATAACGGTTTCGATCTGACTCAAAGTCATCCAGAGGATTAGTTGGCCAAAATGTGGTGAGATGATAACAACTATAGAAGGTAGTAATTACTGAAAATACAGTTGAAGATTCGGCATTTTTATCCCATCACAGTTAACAACCTGATGAAGGCCAGGGGAAAAGTTGGCTGAAACATCATTAAACAACAACAGCTATAAAAAATGAGGAGAATAGTCCACAAATAAATAAAAAAAAGAGCAGTGCATATTTTAAATAGTCAAAAATTTTTTAGTGCTTACTTAAATACGCAATAAGCTCAGAATCTTTGTGATAATTTTAGTTTCAATAATTATTTTTTATCTTAATTTAAAATTTTATTTTTTATTGGATAAAATTGCATTTGTCACCATTATTCTTTAAAGTAATGTACCTATTTACTATGCCTCCCCACGGGACAGAGTTAGACACCAGGGTCGTTTTTTAACGTGGAGAAAAGGTACAAAAATAAAAATTGCCTCAGTCGTGAAGGATTTCTCCTCCACCGAAAGAGAACAAGAAATAGAAGTGCAGCATCTGAAGAACAGATACTACACTTTGATCTTGTCCCGAAGGCCAAGTTTGCAGTTTAAAGTAATGTAGCACACGAATTTGAATTTGCACTTTCTATTCTCTCATTATATGTATGAGAATTAATATTTGGCATTTTTCTCAAGGGCAAGCCGATTCTAAAACTAAACTCTGATACTTTCACAGTCTGTCCTTCTCTGGTCTCCTGAAGAAAAGCAATTTATTTCAGTTACATATAAAAGAACGGATGATTTGTATTGCCCAGCAAAAAACATTTTTCATACATATTTCCTTAATTTGTCTGTTATTCAAATACCCCCCACACATTCCCTCCCTCTCATATTTGGATATATTTTCTTCTCATATGACTAGGGCATATTTTCCTGCTTCTTTCACAAGAATATGCTTCAACTGTTTACAAATTACAGGTGTTGGCTAGCTCTCAACTTGCTCACTTCTCAAAACAGCTTACTCTCCCTTGCCAAACTTTTAATTCATCTTGCAGTTTAATATTCTCAAAATAAACAATTTGTTTAAGTGAAATTATAATTTAAATCTCATACTAATACTAGGGACCTCAAAATTCCATTGAGCTTTTTTCTTATGCAGTTCACACTGTGAGAATGTCACACATATGAATACGCCACATATTTTTGCTGAGCAAGACTCAAAATCGAGTAAAGCATCTGAATTTTCTTACGTTTGTATTTGTATTTTGTTTTCACATTTTGTTTTGTTTTTACATTTTTTACATTTTGTTTTTACATTTTTTACATTTTGTTTTTACATTTTTTACATTTTGTTTTTACATTTTTTAGATTTTGTTTTTATATTTTGTTTTTCCATTTTTCCATTTTGTTTATACATTTTGGTATTACATTTTTCACATTTTTTACATTTTGTTTTAATATTTTTTTCACATTTTTTAATATTTTGGTTTTACATTTTTTTACATTTTTCACATTTTGTTTTTACATTTTTTATATTTTGTTTTTACATTTTGTTTTCATATTTTGTTTTTATCATTTATGAATGTGCGAGTTTTTTCAACTCAAATCTCTTATTTATTCACAGGTATTCCATCAATAGTACGAATGGAAGACTTCTTCATGTGAAAATAAGGAGATACATATTATAACTGTTTATAAATAACAATATATTAATGTGAAACCATAAATTCTAATCCAACAACCAATATTGGAATACATTCATAATTCACTACATACTCTAATAAAAAACAGACGAATCTAACAAGAGAACAACTTAATTTGTTAAGTCTGCAGTTAAATATAATTCATTCAAATCCACTCTAGGGAAAAACCTTTTTTGGATTTTCTGATTATTATTTTTACAGAATGCATTTGTTTTCATTAAAACAAGTTGCAGTTTTTGACGCATCATTCATCATAACTTATTTAATGCAAAGGAAAAACGTGCAAAAACATACAATCTTTACAACTGAGGTTTTAATTACAAATAATATATCAATGTGAAAAATAAAACCTAATCGAAAAGCAAATACAAACTGAGAAAAAGAACATTCACAATTCACATCACACTGTAATAAAATATACTAATATCCAGGAAGAACAACCTAACTTCTTAAATCTAGGGCTCAGTATAATCTATTTTAATGACATTCAAGTCCACACTAGAAATAAAAAGTTTTTGGGTTTTGGTGTAATTTGTTGATCATTATTTTCACAGAAAACTTATATTAAATAAATTGAAAAAAATATTTATTAATTAATATTGAGCATTCCAAGTAGTAGTCAATGCTAACAGCTTAAAAACTGAATTCTGAATATTTGGCCGGCATCAAGCTACAAGATTTTTCACATTATTTGTTCCTTTAAAATTTAACTGGCAAGATTGTCAAACAAACATAAGTGTCCTGGAAGAATCAGGTTGCTCGGCTATAATTCTTAAAAATTATAATTTGAGCTAGACTGGCCACATTGTAAGGCTGAGCAGCCAGTCCTTTCCTGAGAAAATATTTTATTATTTTGGCTAGTATCAAGTAACAGATTTCTTTCAACTTATTCATTTGAAACTGGCAAGATCGTCAAACAAACATAAGTGTCCTGAAAGAGTCAGGTTACTCTAATATAGAAGCTTTAGTTCTTAAAAAAACACTCTTTTTGGACTAGTCACGTTGTAAGGTTGAGCAACCAGTTTTTTCCCAAGAAAATATTTTATTCTGAACTAAATGTGTGAGCTAGGAGAGTTGAAAGACAGATGAAGCGATACAAGTATTAACAAGTTTATTTAACATTTTTGACATATAATTAGAAAATTCAATGTAAAAAAACACAACAAAAGTATGCAGAAATACATGGGAGATAAGCCTTATATATGTGAAGTGTGTGGTTCATCATTTAAAAAAAAATCTACGTTGGAGATACATGTGCGTATCCACACAGGTGAAAAACCTTATACATGTGAAGTGTGTGGCTCATCATTTACAGGAAAATCACAGTTAACAATACACATGAGAAAATACACTGGGGAGAAACCATATTCTTGCCAACTGTGTAATTCGTCATTTATAACAAAGCAGAATTTAAAGAGACACATAGAAACCCACACAGAAGGAAGGCATTCTGAATTGTGCGATGTGTGTGGCTCTTCATTTACATCGAAAGCTGTTTTGAAGAGACACCTGAAAACTCACACTGGAGAGAAACCTTTCACATGTGAGGTGTGCAGCTCGTCATTTACAGAAAAGTATGTTTTAGCAAGACACATGAAAATACACACTGGGGAGAAACCTTATAGTTGTGAAGTATGTGACTCGTCATTCACAAGAAAAGATGATTTAAAGGGGCATGTACGACGGCATAACAGAGTGAAAAACACAGAAAACCAAACTCTAGAGAAACCTTTTTCTTGTGGAGTATGTGGTTCATCGTTTACAGAGAAATCTTCTCTGAGAGTGCATATGCGAATACACACTGGAGAGAAACCGCACTCTTGTGAAATGTGTGTCTTATCGTTTACAACAAAGTCTGACCTGAAGCGGCACATACGGATCCACACTGGGGAGAAACCTCATTGTTGTGACATCTGTGACTCGGCATTTTCCCAGAAGACGCATCTAAAGATCCACATGCAATCTCACACTGGCGAGAAACCTTATTCCTGTAACGTGTGTACCTCAGCCTTTACAGTAAAAGCCAATTTAACTGTACACATGCGGAAACACACTGGAGAGAAACCATATTCTTGTGAAATATGTGGCTCTTCATTTGCAAGAAATGAGAACCTAAAGTCGCACATGCAAATTCACATCAGAGAAAATTTTGCACCAGGCTTCTCTTAAGACATAAACTCTGACCAAATATTTTAATCATCATAATCATACTCTATGAATCCATAGATCCTACTGCTGGCATTGGTTTCCCTGATATTTTGAAGTGTGTAATATCTTCACTAAACGATCTATAAAAAGTTGAATATAGAATGCAGCAGAGAGTCCCGGGAACATGTTTATCAGAAAGAACAGTTGGAAATAAGTCATACACCATCCACTATGACGATGCAATTCCTTTATCTACCTACTTAATAAAACTTGACATAGTCACTATCATCATATCGTATGAATCCGGTGATTCTTTTGTTGGCATTGGTTTCCCAATATTTTTTCTAGTCAGAACACTTTCTAGAATATTTATGGGGTACTTACAGGAGTTACCACGAGAAAGTTGTTAACATCCTAAGTGAAAGTGATGTTTGTGGAACGAACTGTATTCAGACTTGAAATACCCAGTCTGTGTCGATAACTACTTATCCAGCGTCACTACCCAATATTTTAATAAAAATGTTTATTAAAACAAAATATCAAAACTTGAAAGATATAGACTAGAATGAAAACCCCCATTTTCCATTTGACCATGCACTGAATTATACAAGTAAAATAATGTTGAAGCTCTAAATAACTGGATTAAGCTTCATATTCCACCAGCTCAGCTCAGTTGTGGCCAGGTAGATATATACTTCCTTCTCGCCACAGAAAGATGTGGCAAAAGGTTGGGATATCTGTAGGGTCATGCTAATACTCTTAAAGGAGAACTTTGGCCTTTTAATTATTACCTTCGTAGTCCCATCAGCATTCCCTGGTCGGGACGTTTCAAGCAGTAAGCAATAAACTTGCTCTACCCAAAATATGGAAGGCAACAGGCTGAGAGATCTAGGACTACCTATAACCACACCTCAGCTTGACAAATGCTCAAAAATGGCCAAGACTGTCAGACTGTGTCGAGGATGTATCCTTAACTGGCTTTAATATAACCTATTTAAACTGGTATTTAGCAAAACTAGACAAGGGATGGAATACATGAAAAACAGTGAAGTAGACTATTCAAGAGATAAAACTATTATAAATCAACAAAATGCTAGTCACAGGAAATTGTTTTATTGGATTATCTTAAATTGTTTTATTGGATTATCTTTAAAAAAAGCAAGATAAAACTTTAATTTATGAAATTGGTAACTTATTATATTTTTATTCTCATACCATTCTCCTCTGTAACACTAATAATATAGGTTTACAAAACTTCTAACCTATATAATTAATGATGTCTTAAAATTTAAAGGATTTCATCATATCAGTCATTCTTGGAGAGTTTGTGAAAATTAAAGATGAATCGTCAATGAACGTATTAACAATTTTCGGATTTTTTTGTTTTGATTTCATATATATACTTTTATATGTTTGCTTTGACTTTTTTATTTAAATTAGTAATATCTTCTCTCTCTCTCTCTCTCTCTCTCTCTCTCTCTCTCTCTCTGTATATATGAAAAAGCATTAAAAACTGGTTTATTGTGAGTAGCAGTAGTATTTGTATTATTATTATTATAAGTAGTTTGTGGTAAGAATGATACTTTTCTATAAAAATGTTTTTACTTTTAAGAATGTTTCATATAAAAAAAATTATCATTTACACTAAACTACTTATAATAAAACAAATACTACTACTAATAATAATTATAATAGTAATTCATCTAACCTGAATATCGAGTGGCTGTGGAGCTTCAACCAGATTATGACCAAGAACTTCGGGCATGGATGGACAAGGGTTGGCTTGTGCCATACCTGGAAGACAACATCGGATTTCCCAAGCAGTTAATTCCATTGATGGTCATGATGCAGCAGAATAAGGCAAAGGTGCGACCAGTGATGGATCAGCGTGAACTGAACAATCATATAGATGCATTCATGGCGAATGCAGGTGTTTGCGCTACTAAGATGTGTGAGTGGTGACAAAAAAAGGACCAAACGTATTACTGCTTGACCTCCTGAGAGCATATCTCCAAGTATGAGTCCACAAGACACTGTGGCCATACCAGGGGTAGAGGTTGATGGAAGTAGATACTGTCTGACACTTTTGGGGTTCAGCTTGAACGTGTCTCTCTCATAATGAAGGCTGTCATTAGCAGAATACTATCACAGGAGGAAGCTGTGGATCGCGCAACATCAGCTAATATCGATATTTTTGTTGATGAAGACGTGTCTGCCTCTCGAATCTACAAACATTTAACGATTTGAATTAGAATGCAAGGACCCAGAACGACTTGGAGACGGCACATGTGTGCTGGGACTGATAGTCTTAAGAGAGCATGGTGTCCTACACTGGAAACAAGGGAATGCAATCCCAGAAATTCCCAATATCATAACACGACTGACTGTATTTTCCTTGTGTGGAAAGCTTGTAGGGCACCTCCCAGTATGTACGTATCTGAGTGTGACATGCGAAGTAATAAAGACAAGAGCCTGTTCAGTCGCAAATGGCTGGAACGACAAGGTGACAGACACAGTAAAGCAGAACGATTCAGTTTGTGGGAACTGGTGCGTGGACAGCAGGGAACTGAACATCTGGGTTGATGCCAGCACGCTAGCAATCAGAGTTGCATTAGAAAGAGATGGAACTGTGGGGGAGCACACTTGTTGGCTGTGACCTGAGAACAATGTGCAGCATATTAATCTGGCTGAATTGGATGCCGTGTTAAGAGGAATAAACTTGTCGCTCCAGTGGCAGACCAAAGTGTTGCACATTAAGATCGACTCTGGATGATGTGTACACAACTGTGTGTCAGAAACTTTCAACAAGAAAGCATGAGTTCACACCAAGGCTGCCAGTAAGATGCTCATTAGAAGACGACTGAATACTCTTAAAGAATTGATGAAGTAATATGAGCTCTCAGTAGACGTGGCATTGGTTGCATCAATTCACAACATAGTCGATCAATTGATGCACATACCACAATGTTTCAATGCCATGAAGGAGAATCAAGCCACTGATCAGTGCAGTGCATGTTACTGAGCTGGACGTGGGTTAGATCATGTCCATTCACAGAAACAGTGGACAATCAGGAATGCAACGCGCCACTTATTTCGCCCAGAGAGTTTATCCCGTGACAACAAAGGCAGCAGTTAGATTGGTAATGTGAACATGCGTGGGATGTCAATCTATAGATTCAGCACCAGTTCACTGGGAGAAAGGAAAGCTGGAGGTGAAAGTGATTGGCAACGGTTGTGAATGAATACTACACAATACAGTACTTACCATTTTCCTAACTACCACGAATTGTGAGCCATCATGGTTTTCAGTGTGGAGGCAATAAAATCAGGAAAATATTAATTTTTATTATTTTTTTCATCCTTTTTATTAGACTGAATGTACGACAATCGAGGCCACCATGTTGTTTTTAAAATTTGGCCTTTTTAACGTTTGACAGATTGGCATTTTTAAAGCCAAAATTGGCCTTTTTTATACTCTTTCATGGGACCAAATGATGACAAAATAATAAAAATGAATTTTTTTCTGGTTGTATTTAAACCTTAGTGTCTAATAATGCGTTTTATATAAAAATAAATAGTTTTTATAATTTTTTTATCTGTCAAATAATTTACGCCGTTAAACTACACATTAACCGAAATGAGAATGGGAATTTTGGAAAATAACGACCGCTGTATACGTAACGTTATCTTGTGTATACAGTAAATGTATACATTAGTAATGGGTTTACCACGTTTTATTGCTTGTATTTTCGTGTTGACAAGCAAACCTGAAAACTATTGCAAGACCACAATAATTTTCCAACTTGCTTTAACAAAAGATAGAAATAAAATCACGAAATCCTTTCTCATTTTACATGTTATTTTCAGGTTTCTATTGAAATTAAAATTATCAGATAAATTTTTTGTAGATTTCAATTTTATTTACGATCAGAACAAAGTTTAATATATTTCATTATGTAATAAATGAACGTTCTTTAAGTACTGTCTCCGAAGCTGAACGATCAATTCTCTGCTTTATAAAGACTAATGTGTACTCACCAAAATATTAACAAGGCTTTATTAGTTGTTATAAATATCCATCTTCAGCAAGGCCGTGCTTAGGGTACCTGCAGACTCCACAATTGTGAAGTGGGGGACACAAATTCTCATGGCCCGGGAAACTGCAAGGTTCCTTAGCTCCACATATTTGACTTGACTTTGATTTTGACATATAGATGCTTGAAGTCCAGGTTTTGGACCTGTTCATCGTTCCCAGGGAAAAATTTTCCTAGGCAACTTTGTATTTATTGTAATGAAAAAAAAAAATTAGAATTAACTGGAAAATTATTGTCATACTCGTATGTTGAAATATATCTATCAAAAAGTCTCTCTCTCTCTCTCCCCCCCACATATATATATATATATATATATATATATATATATATATATATATATATATATATATATATAAGAGCAAATAGTTAATAAAACATGTTAAAAACACTTTGAAAAAGAGTTAAAAACATATTTAATCTGAAAAGGAAACACTAAATAAATGGATAGTCCTTAATTCACGGAGTTTCAAAGAAATACTTTCCTTCTCATCAGAGGGTAGAAATTAACAAAATGCGGGATCGGATTTTGCATACAAAAGTATTTGATGAAACTGCAAGTAAGTCAAAGATCTTACTTGATAACAAAAAGTGAAGCAGAGGGAACATGGTGAAGAAAAAGGTGACCTCACGCGAATGGATAGTCTGATGAAAGGTAAATTATCCAATGACGGTAAAGTCCAAAAATATAAATCCAAGAAAGTTAACTGAATTTCCATTCGCACAAGTAAAATCCAAAGAAATCGAGTAATTGGAAGATGGTCCAAAATAATCCAAAAGGCCGAAATCCATGGAATAATTCACAAATATGTACAAAGAAAAGGGGGAAAATTCAAATAATATCAATAAAAGAAAAATAAGATATGCGTTTGACACGGCTGCAGAGACAAAATGTAATTCTTATTATAAGCTCTATCTCCTATTTGGTTTTATTGAGCTTTTACATCCGGTTGAGATTACTTTATAAATATTAATTCTTTAATATTTATAGTATACTTTAGTTTTACCATCTTGGATCATTTTGGTAAATTTAATTGTAATTTTTATTTTATATATATATATATATATATATATATATATATATATATATATATATATACTAGTGTTGGAACGATTAATCGGAATCAGGAATCGGAAAAATCGAAGCTTTTTTGAGTATAGGCATCGGTATCGGAAAAAATTTAGCCTCTATTCTAATGCCAAAACAGGCTCCTTAAATTAGCTTCTTTTTTTTTTTTTGATTTTGCTTTAGGAAACATTTTCCACTACTTGTAGTAATAAAATAATAGTTATTGATTTAAACTTCCAGTAAAACTAAAACTATAGATCACCCCCTCAAAAGTGTGTTTTTATGTTTGAGAAAATATATGCACATTTAAGATGTGCTTTTATAGTAATCGGGACAAAATAGCACTTTAATAGTTAAATATTTAGAGATTTATAAAGAATCAGAATTGGTAATCGTATCAGAATCGAGAATTTAGTTCAGAAGTTGTAGCGGAATCGGGAAAAATTTGAATCGTCCCATCACTAATATATACACACACGCATATATATATATATATGGGAGTAGCAGTTAAATCTTGTCTATCACGTCATAAAAGTAACATCTATAAATGAACAACAAATAAAGAAATAACGGTCACTAACCTAAGTAACTTACAAACTGTGTGAATTTATTATAGGCAACACATACAAAACATACATAAGAAAGTCATGAAGAGTGTAGTCTTAACAGGACCAAGAAAACCACAATGAGAGAGAAAAGGGGAAAGGAAATCGATATCGCCACCTATGGGCTGAAAAATGCAACACATACGTCAATTTTTTTTACTATATATAATATATATATATACGCACACAGTCCTGGTCAAAATCATAAGACCACTTAAGAAAGTAAGCGTTTACGCATAATATCGAATTTTTAATCAATCATATTTTCCCTTTTGGCAATGGTTTCAACCATTTGTTTGATTAAAAATTCGATAATGTGCGTAAACGTTTACTTTCTTCAGTGGTCTTATGATTTTGACCAGGACTATATATATATGTGTGTGTGTGTGTGTGTGTGTGTGTGTGTGTGTGTGTGTGTGTGTGTGTGTGTGTGTGTGTGTTAGAGGTGCTGGTGGGTACTTATCGTTACACCTGTTACAAACTTTTGAATCTCTTTGGATATTTGCAACCAAAATTATTGGATTTTGCTGAGTATATTTTTCATTCTTTCCTATACTCTTTTATTTATTTATTTATTTTTTTTTTACAAAAATTTTTTCCTCGACTGTTTTCAAAAATTGAGCTAACCAGCAAAAATAGATATTTATCTATACTTATCTTTTGCTAACGTTCCCCCCCCACTGAGAAGAAGAGCCCATCTTTGAAACTCCATGAAATAAGGAACCGTTCACCTTTATTTCGTATTTTTTGGTGTGAATAAAATATTCAATTCCACAAAATCTTGACGTTTTCTACTTTGTCAACATTGGCGCCAGGAAAGTTGAGATTTTGGGAAAGCATGTATAGTAAGGCCTGATCCTAATATAAACAACTTGCACTGACGGGAAAAGGCAGTAATCTATATATTAATATTGTAGTACACCTAGCTGCCTACGTGTGTCACGCTTTTGTGTAAATGGTTAAAATAACGTTTTTGTCAGCAAACTTCACACACACATACAAATATACACAAAAGTTCCTTCTGACTTTGATCAATTTAGACGGGTCATCAAGTATATCACAAGTTAACCCCTCTTCTTAGTTTTTTGTGATTTCAAAGTTTTTCACATTTATCTAAAACATTGGTGTCAATTTTTTTTTCTTCATTTTACATATTTGTGAGCTGGTAGTGAAACGAATGTTCCGAATATATTAAGATGCCATAAAATCAAAATACTTAAAAATAGAACTTTTAGTTAATGTTGAAACAGTTATTCTGATTATTTACTATTGGAACAGTTATTCTGATAGTCAATTTCCTTAAGACTACAAGCCGAAAAAAAAAAAATACTTGGCCTTTTGGCCAAGATCCAAGCACGCAGAGAGGTTGGCCTTCCTGAGCTGTTCGTTGTATGTAGACGTTCCATGGGTCACTGTGGTTGAAAGCTCGTTTTCCAATCTCACACCTGACCCCTCAGTCTCCGCCGTACTTCGACCGAGGGGGGGGGGAACAAACATTCTACGCTGAATGCCGGTCTGCACTTAAAGCGTTGTTGGGGACCAGTGTCCTCGAACAGTCTAGAAACAGGCTTTATCGGGAGCTAGTGGGGCGTAGCAAAAAGGAACCGCTAGTGAAACGGACGGGGATGTCGTTGGAGGAGGTCCGCTCCCAGTGGAGTTAGGCGTCGGGACGGGACTTTCTTACAAATTCAGAATTTTCCTTTACCTGGCGACTTGTCCGGAACGCACTGCCCCTCCTTGAGGAACTCAACCTTTACAATGAAGAAACCTGGGTCTACTGCCTGTGCTGCGACGAAGACATGAGAGAAACAGCCGGTCATGCCTTTTTCTGATGTAGCAGGCTCAAGACCCTCCTAGGGTACGTCAACGAGGTAACGGCTTGCATCGATGCCAAGCGCTGGCTTGAACTCGATGAATCATATTTTGTGGAGAACATTGATCCGCCGCTGCCTAGGGAGAAAAGAATTTTTTTTTAGCGATACTAGCAGTAGCGAGGATGGTCATATGGATTACATGCCTCAAGCGAGTCCGCGAAGGGATATCTGTTCCGGATAGGGATCTGATAGTCTACTTTAAACATCTGCTTAAAGTAAAGATCAGATGCGATTGGAAGAGGTTGCCTCGAGTGGCCTTTGACAAGAGGTGGGTGCATGACACTAGCTTGTGCATCTGACGAGGTGACAAGTTTTAATTCGTGTTACCACCATAGGCATGGCACATGCGGTACTGGGTCCTACGGAGCCCATCCCGCTAGGTTAGACAAATAAAAAGTAAAGAGACGCTTGACTGGTGGTACAAATGAGATCCTGTCCCCCGATTGTTTGTTTTTTGGCCTAGAGAACCTTCCGAGGCTACCCTACCACTACCCCACCTATCTTTTTGTTTTATCATCCTCTGATCAACCCCTACTTGAAGGTCGCCACCTAATATATTCCCCCCTTTTTTGTTTTTAACAATCTATTTATTTTACTCCCTACACCCGATATGAATTCTTCTCAATCCCCATTAGGGATCTCCCCGCTTGTTTTCGGTGCCCCGGAAAACAGTAGGCGATCTAACTACTTAAATTAGCTTAGGGAGGGACCTGACTAACAATGCACTAATTTTATTTTTTGTACATTTTTTCTATATTTCCCACTCCCCAACACGAACTATTTTTCTTCCAAATTCAAGAACTTTTTATTTTTTCCAATGAATTAAACTTTTTTCACACACACACACACACACACACACACACACACACACACACACACACACACACACACATTTTAATTAAAAAAAAAATGCGCACACACACACACACACACACACACACACACACACACACACACACAGAAATTGCATATATATATCGTTTTTGCAAAAACGCTGGGGTTTTCATTAGTTAGCTTTAGATTCCAAAGAGTGAATGAGGTATTGTGGTAAATGTTGCCAGTCAAGAGTAAAGTCGCCACAGACGCCATTCTTACTTTAGTTACAAAGACCCTGCAACACTCCCCTCCCCAGATCTTAAAGGGCCTTGTGCCTAAATTCGTTTTGTCTTTTAGAGAATTTACTTTTTTAAATTTTTAAATTTTATATTGGAATTTTTTTAATTGTAATTTTTTCTTTAAACGAAATAAATTAAATATAAAGATCAAAGTGTAGTATCTGTTCTCTCAGTTACGAAACTTGATCCACCATCGGGCTTTTGGGCTAGGTTAAGGTGTTTTTTCACACTAACTTTTGTTAGCAAGACCGACCCCTCCTTTGGGGAGTCAGGACCTAAAGGACCGACTCCACATTTGAGGGAGCTTGGACCCGAAAACCGATCCCCTCTTTTGGGAGACTGGAATCTCGGGACCAACACCACTAGCTGGTAGTTGAGACCTGCCTTTGTTGGTTTTTGCATGTTTTTCTTCGTTCCGGTCTCTTCCCTCTAGAGACAGGGGATGGTCTACTTTCTCGCCACTTAATTGGCTGAGCAGCACTCTGATCTGCCAGGCCAAAACTGAGTTTATTTTCGCTGCTCTCCCGTTGGATCGAGCAGACAGGGTTCTCTTTCTTGCTTCCGTTGGGTAGTTAGTGAGTAGGGTGACGTGGGGGTAGGGCGGGTGTTCTGTTTCTGCTCCCCTCTGTGGGCAGAGATGTCTATTCCCTCTCTCTCTTAATTGCGACGTGGCACTCTGACCCGCTAGCACACACTGTGTCTTTCTTCTCTGCTCTCCCCGCTCGCAGGGGGATTCGAGCTGCTAACCCGACATCCCCGTGAGGGGAGGTCAAAAACACTAATCTCTTCTGAGCTCGCTCCTTCCCCTCCACCCCTCCATTCCTCTGGGTTTTCTTTTCTCCCTGCTACACTTTGGTCTGCGTCAGCGGCCAGTAGTTCCACCACCATGATGCCAGGCAGACGGACCATACCGTTCCAAATGCGGAACATCGCACTCCTCGAGGACTCCCCCACGAAGGGAGCTAGACTTTCTTCCCAGAAGATGAAGGCGGAAGGCAAGGTAGGGCCGCAGCCCGCGGCGACCTTGTACGAGAGCGACGGGGTAGAGCCGCAGCCCGCGACGACACCAGGATATGCTACAGAAGCAACGGCTCCCCATGAGGACGACATCTCTGGAAAAGGCGCAGCCAGGACACCAGAGGGAGGAAAGTCAATGGATTTTGGGCCAGTGACACCCATAGGCTCGGAGCCCATCAAAGGAATGCCGGGGCAAGTCTCTCCCGCTCCCCTAAAGGGCGACTCCCCTTCAGTGGAAAAGGAAGACGAGAGCGGCAAATCCGAAGATCTGTTCCTCGACACAATCACCTCCATTAAGTCACTCTTCAAGGATGGAGCGGAAAACTTGGCCTCCAACACTCCCCAAGAGGGCAATGACCAGAAGGTAGTGGAAGAAGAGAGCAGCAACGCACCTGCCTGCGCCGACCTAACCAAACGGGCAGGAACTACACCACCCCCAGCCACCACACATTCTACATCATCTGCCGGAGGTGCATCCCCAGGAGGGGAATCATCACCTAGCCCCAAGGAAAAAGGTGCTCAGCAGCCTCCCAAGAGGAGGAAAGGAGCAACCCAGAGGGACGGCCACAGCCAGGATGCTAACATATTGGTAGACTAGCCAGCGCTGTCCCCCAACATTGAGACGAGCCAAGTGGATCCCAAACCCAGCCAATCCAACAGTAAAGGAGCAGTGCCAGCAACCCCACGCACGGAGCCAGCTAAAACCAAGCACGGCGAGAACACGGCATGGGGTTCTCAATCCCAAGAAGAGCAGCTGACATCCGAGGGCTACAGAGAACTGTTTTCCTCGACTTATAAGGAGTATACAAAAGGAAACATCATCCTTCCCCACCCCGGACAAGTCGAGGAATTGGAAAAGCGGGTTATCTCCCTCGTCACTTAAGACCTCAAAACAAGGAGCCTCACGGGAGTCAGCAAGGAGACAATGATTGAACTCCTTCTGGACCAAAACATTCCGGCAAAATACGTCTGCAGAAGGAGTTATGCGATGTGGGACGTGCTGCTCCCTAGTCAAGAAGAAGCGGCAAGACTGTCCAGGATGGACCGGAACTGGAAAAACATCCGCATCCAGCCGGAATACCTGAACAAACGTAGAACCAATGTCACCGTACTGAATGTTACATGTGACTTAGGGGCCAAACAACTGGGTGCCATACTCAGCCAGTACGGTGACGTGGAGGCTGTTACCCGGGTCAAGGGCCAACGCAACGTGTTGACCGGGGACTACAAAATACGGATGGTCTTGAGCAGAGCAGAATTCAACAAAATTCCGGCGATGCTCAAGTTTGACAAGTGGACAATGTCAGTGATTGTGGAGGGAAGAAAACCACAGTGCTGGCATTGTCAGAAACAAGGCCACATGGCCAAGGACTGCTCAAAAAGAGCCCGGCCAAAGCCCCGGAAAAAACATCAGACAAGGCAACGACTGAGGCAGTCCCAACCAGAGTGCCATCAACGGTTCAGACTCCCCCAGCAGCAGAGGCTGGATGGTCGACGGTCACCAGGAAGGGTAAACCCTCCAAAAACTTACCCAAGCAAGTGGTGATCAAAGACCATCCTGAAAAAGCCACTAGTGTTTTGGCCATGGAAGTGGAGGCACCCTCTTCCTCTGGCAAGAGGAAGCTACAAGAGTCCGAGGAGGAGGAGGGGGCATCCGAAGAAGAGGGCGGCCAACCCGAAACGACCAGCAACAATGCCACAGGGACCACAAAGGAGGAGAGAAAGACGAGTTGGAAGAAAAGCCGGAGAACCAAAGCTACTTTCCCGGACATTACCACCAGTGAAACCCCCTTACCCCCAACCCCCATTCAGCCAGAGCCAAAAAACCCCTCCCCTCCGAAATCCCCCAAGAAGTCATCCCGGCACCCCTCTGGAGACACGGTTAAAGGGACTGAAAATCCCCCAAACCCCCCTACTCAGGACACTCCTCCAAGTCCGGTCACTACTCCCACCCCTTTTCTTCCCCCTCCTCCCCCTCCTACCACCAAAGAAGACCAGGTCACTGCGACGAAAGTCTGTACAGAACGGACTAAGAAATTTCCCTTCCTGCCAGGAGACAGGATATGCGAAACGGGCTCTCTGCTACAAATTCCGGAGTTGAAAGGGAGGCAGAAAGCACAATACGAGAAGCTTTGGAACTTTGTGTTCATTGGGGCGGAAAACATTACCAAGCCCAGTAACTTTAAAGACATGCCAATGCTGACAACCTTTGTTCGGGAGAACAAAGACTCCAGAACTTAAGCCCTCTGGAATATGCTAGAGGCAACGAGGGATGCCATAAAGGGCCAGCAGCTGGTGGACATGGCGCACCCCTTGCTCAGAAAAATAAACTTTCAGTGTGAAGGCAGAATCTCCATCTACTGTCATCCTTCCTTCTACAGGGCGTTAAAATTAACCTTTCCCCTGGACGTGGGAGGCGTGGCTAAGGATGGACAGCCTTCTACGGATTTACTTACCGGTAGCCTTGGCCAGACCTTCTACATCCTCACGGCCGAGGATTTCAGACCCGTCTGTGACACTACTTGAGGTAAGTGAACATGTCTTTGAACTTGGCCACTTTTAATGTGAGGGGCATCAGGTGTCGAAGCAAGGCCTCGCACATTGTGAGAGACTTGGTGTCCCTTAAGGTAGATATTGCAGCTATCCAGCAGACCCACTTTATTTGTGATGAGGATTGTCAGGTGCTGGTGAACGACTACAATGTTTACTCAGCATATGGCAATACTTATAGTCGTGGAGTCTCCTTGCTAGTGAGTCGCACCCTGTCAGCGTTGGTGAATGTTGTTCACGCAGGCGAGGACGGGTGGCTAGTTGTTGTTGATGTTGCCATTAATAGTAGTGTTTTTCGGATTGTCGCTGTTTATGCTCCCAATTCTGCTGTAGAGAGGGCATCCTTTTTTCGATGGTTGGAGGGCTTCTTAGTGGATCCGGAACGGTTAGTTTTAATGGGTGATTGGAATGCAATCCTTGATCCCAATATAGATAAGGTCGGGGGGACTAGTGGGTTGGTGCGGTGTGACAGCACTCTGTTCGACCTGATGGCCTCGTGCGATCTCGTCGACAGATTCCGTCTGGATTATCCGGGGCAGGAGATGTGGACATGGCATCCTGTAGTGCCTTCCCATCTGAGTACTTACTTGGATCAGATGCTAGTTAGAAAAGGCGACGTAGACTTTCTATCGTGCCCCATGTTCCACTTGTTAGGACACTCGGACCATAAACTCGTTATAGCCCGTTTGAACTTAAGTGCTAGGCCTAAACTAGCTGGATACTGGAAGTTCAACAGCACCTTGTTGGAGTTGGAGGACTACCGGTTGAAGGTTACCGAATTAATTCAACAGGCTTTAGTGGGGGCGGTTACAGGGAGTAAGTGGTGGGTTAGTCTTAAGGCCAAAATTAGGCGCTTCTCTGTCCAATACAGCCAATGCCTCACATTAGATAAGGCTAAGGCAAAGAAGCGCTTAGAGGATAAGCTGACCCGGGGTGGTGGAGGGGGGACCCCCTAGAGGTAGCACTAGCTAAACAAGACCTCAGCTGCTTGGCTAGCGAGCGGTATGAAGGTCAAGTAGTTAGGGCTGTGAATGTTGATGCTGTTGAGTGTAAGGCTGCTTTAAAGCACGGTTCGGACGGGTACATTCGTAAAGTACATAACCTGGAAGGACAAACCCTAGTTTCGACTCGGGAGATCTGTGAGGGATTTCGGGAGCATCTATCAGAGCGCTTCACCCAACTACCCGGACTCAGGGTCGAGGAGTTTGGCAGCTATTTGGCTGACTCGCCCTGCCTCACAGCGGCTCGGGCAGCTAGCTGTGATGGTCTTGTTACTGAACATGAGGTCATTACTGCGTTGAAGCAGGTCGGCTACAACAAATCCCCGGGGCTTGATGGTTTACCCTATGAGTTCTACTTGAGGCTGTCACCCATGTTGGTCCCTATTCTGAAGGATATGTTCAACCATTGGTTTGCTCAGGGTTCCATCCCTGGACAGGTGACCAAGAGAGTGATCACATTGCTGAGGAAAGGTCAACGGCATGGTGGGGTGGAAAATTTCGACGATTTTAGGCCCTTGACTCTGCTAAACACAGAGTTAAAGATTTTGGCAAAGATTCTTGCGAATCGTTTGCAGGTTGTCATCACTGACTTGATCGATCCGGACCACACTTATGCTGTGAAGGGGAGATCGACTCAAGACAATTTGCATTTGATATGCTCGATCATAGAGGGGACAGAAGACGATGCTGAAGCCGCGCTGATCAGTTTAGATCAGTCCAAGGCATTCGATAGGGTCGACCATCGGTTCCTGGGAGCTGTGCTAGAGGCCACCGGATTTAATCCGGACTTCCGCAAGTGGATCTTTGTCCTGTATGATAGGCCGACGGTAGCGGTGCAGATCAATGGTAAGCTGTCGGAGTCATTCGCTGCCTCTTGGTCGGTGCGTCAGGGTTGTCCGCTGTCGCCTCTGTTGTACGTCCTGGCATTGGAACCCCTCCTTTGCAAGTTAAGGGACGAGGCGGCTACACCAGTCCTGCGCGGAATAGCCCTCCCTGGAGGCACACGAGCCAGGGTTTCCGCGTTCACTGATGACGTCACCGTGTTCATGTCTTGCCACACAGATGTTCAAGCGGTGGTCGAGGTGCTCGCTCGATACGAAGAAGTCACAGGGGCCATCTTCAACTGCAGCAAGTCTGTCGGCCTGCGGTTGGGGGCCTGGACCGGGGTAAACTCGCTTCCAGGTATTTTCAGCTGGACCGATGGACCGGTCCGTATTCTCGGTGTCTGGTTTGGACTGGGACTTCAGCTGGAAAAGAATTGGTCGGAAGTATATGGCAAGGTCAAATCGTCGGTGAAAACTTGGATTGGAAGGAAATTGTCCTTGAAGGGTCGGGCGGAAGCGTGTGCTACATACTGTCTATACTTCCTCTCCCTGCAGAATGACTAACCCGCTTGCAATGGCGCCTCGATTCACTATTGTGGAATGATGGTAAGCATTATGTCTGCAGAGAGGTCTGTGTCCAGAGTCCAAGCGAGGGAGGCCTGGATCAGCCCAGTCTCTTGTGTCATAGAAATGCCGAGAGATTGGCTTTCCTGGGTCGTTCGCTTGAAGAAGACACTCCTTGGGTCCCTGTGGTTGAGAACTCGTTTCCCAATCTCAAACCCAACCCCCTCAGTAGAAGGTCGTCGTAGACCGAGGGGGGAGTCTAAGTTCTTCTCCGAATGCCGGACCGCTCTTAGAGCTTTGCCGGGGACCAGTGTCCTTGATCAGCCAAGAAAGAAACTTAATCGGGAGCTAGTGGAGGGTACCATGAAGGATTCACTTTGTAGGCGGATGGGATGGTCGATGGAGGTTGTCCATTCTCATTGGAGTAGGGCGCCGGGACGGAAGATTCTGAACAACTCGGAATTTTCCCTCACCTGGTGACTGGTCCGAAACGCGCTGCCCCTTCTTGACGAACTCTGTTGGTATAAAGAACATACGAGGGGCTTCTGTCCATGCTGTGACGAACGCAAGCCTGAAACGATTGGGCACGCGTTTTTTAGTTGTAGCCGGATCCAGCCCTTATTGGAGTACGTTGGGGGGGGGGTAACGGCTCACATCGATGCTGAATGTCCGCTCGATCTCGATGAAAGTTATTTTGTGTACAACATGGAGCCGCCATTCCCCAGGGAGGAAAGAATGGTTTTCCTGGCGATCATGGCAGTAGCGCGCATGGTGATTTGGATCACACGCCTCAAGTTGGTCGGCGAAGGGACATCTGTTCCGGATCGGGATCTGATCATTTACTTTAAACATTTGCTTAAAGTAAAGATCAGATGCGATTGGAGGAGGTTGCCTAGAGTGGAATTTGACAAGAGGTGGGTGGTGCACAGCCCTAGTTTGTGCATCCGTCGAGGAGCCAAGTTTCAATACGTGTTCCCTCCTTAAGCATGGCACGGGCGGTGCTGGGGCCTTCGGAACCCATCCTGCTTAGGTTCTAGCTAAGAAAAACTTAAGAAGGCTCTTGACTGGTGGTATAAATGAGATCTTGTTCCTGATTTTATTTTTTGGTACTAGAGAACCTCTGAGTCTGCCCATCCTATTTGTGCCACATCCTTGCTTTTGCAACATCCCCGGTCACTCCCCTACTCAGAGGTCACCTTCCAACCCCCCTCCACCTGTTGCTTTGTTTTCTCCCACTTCCATTAAGGTATTTTCCCCAATCCCTATTAGGGATCGCCCTGCTTGTTTTCGGTTCCCCAGAAAACAGTGGGGAGGTCTAGTCACCTAGATTAATACAGGGGGGGGGGTCTCACTAACAACCCAGTAGGATTTACCTTTTGTTTTTAATATGAACACTTTTGATTAGTTTTCCCCACTCCACGAACAATCTTTCTCTTTATTCAAAAACTTTTTATTTTCTAATGAAATTGAATTTTATTTTTTCACACATGCACACACACACACACAAAATTTAAATAATAAAAAAAAAATGCATACACAAACACACAGACAACTGTTTATAAATTGTAAATATGGTTTTGATTCTTAAACGCTGGGGATTTATTAGTTAGATTAAGATCCATAGAGTGAATGAGGTATTTTGGTAAATGTTGCCAGTCAAGAGTAAGACTCCAAAGTCTACATTTCTTAATTTTAATCACTTTAGTCACAAAGACCCTGAACCCTTCCCCTCCCCAATTTCTTGTAGGGCCTTGTGCCTAATTTTGTTGTTTAAAAATGTTTTGTTTTTTACTTAATTGTATTTTCAAAATTTTTAAAAGCAATAAAATATATAAACAAGATCAAAGTGTAGTAACTGTTCTTTGGATGCTGCCCTTCCATTTCTTGTTCTCTTTCAGTGGAGAAATCCTCCACGACTGAGACAATTTTTATTTTTGTACCTTTTCTCCATGTTAAAAAACGACCCTGGTGTCTAACTCTGTCCCGTGGGGAGGCATTGTAAATAGGTACAATATAATTGTAAGACTATTTTCTAATCTTAACTCTATGTTACAGAAATGTGAAATATGCTAAATGACACTCATAGTCCCGCAACAGAAGATTTCTGGAATCTTAAAGGTTAACGGATTATCAACGTCTAGCTGGGGAGGAGGCAAATCTTATGACCGCCCCTGGTGGCAAAAATAGTTTCTACACCACTGCTCTTGAAGTCTAATTTTTGCCAATATATAATTTTTTCTGTGGCACTATACGTTTGAATTTTTTGTTTAAATTTTTCGAGAATTCCTTTAAAAATTTTTGTCCAAAAATCTTTAGGCGAAACGCAGTGAAATGGCGGTAAAAATAGCTAGAAAATACTAAAAAGTAATTAAAAGTTGTGACAGCTTCCGTAATGTATAGCTTCAACACATGGATTCTGTGATTTCCTCCGTTTTTCTGTGATCACAAAATATCAGCATTCCAAGATTATGCTATTTTGTTTAAAGTACCATTTATTGTTAGTTCAGTATGTTGAGGGTCGTATTATGCGGGTAGAGGGACTGCAAGTCTAACTCTGCAGGGGATGCAGTTGCTAAGCACAACATTGGTCTTCATGTAAGAATAAATGAAAAAAAAAGGAAACCACAAAGGAGCGAATAATAACTAATCTCAGAAAGTAATTAAGTCCAAGTTTATTAAAAGAAATAAAAAACATTGCTTTTGTTTCCCAAAGCACGATTTAATTTAAGTAACAATGAAGAAAAAAAAAATTCTTTAAAGAAGAGACAATATTTGTTCTCGCCCTCCAGCGATGCTTATAATTTATTATAATTTAAATTATTAACAAAACTGGAGGAAGATGAGAATTCTTCTTGTTTTAATACCACAAGCACTATTAAAAAAATAAAAATAAAAAAAAACACAAAAACAACCTCGTATTTCTTAAATGAGGCTCAAAATAAAGAGGGTACAATAAAATTCAATATAAAAGGTCTTTCTTAAAATGTCTCTTCAGGGGCGTTCCTTTAAGTATTTTACCTCCGATATTACTCATTTCAAATAAGTCGCTTCTGGCTAAATTTTCTTTCTGTAACCTTTCAAGTAAAATGTTTCTGTTTCTATTTTCTTCTCTTGTAAAGGTTTTTTTTCGGTATTATTATACAAACACCGTGACAGCGTTAGGGTTAGGGCTAGGATTAGGGTTAGGGTTTGGGTTAGGGTTTAGGGTTAGGGTTTAGGGTTAGGTTTAGGGTTAGGGTTAGGGTTAGGTTTAGGGTTAGGGTTAGGGTTAGGGGTTAGGGTTAGGGTTAATTCGCTGTCACGGTGTTTGTATAGTTTTACCTTTTTTTCTTCTTAAAAGAAGCTTTCTATCTGACTTTCTCATCTTGACAGAGTTTACTTTTCTCTTGGAAAGGATCTCCACTTCAATAGAAAAGTTTCCTATTAACCGACGGCGACTTCTAACAAAGGGGGAATGTAGCAAATAATATCAGTATACACTTGTAAAATAGAATCGATTCATCTCAATTTTTTCGTTATTCTCAAGATTATTTTAAAAATCTCATATTTTTTACTCTTCTTCATAAAACCGGTGAATTTTCTAAAAAAATTCGCCAAAACGGTTAAAAACCGGAAAAATGGCACCGACAAACGAAATTTAAAAATTTTTTTCTCAAAACTCAAATGATTAATTTCATTTACAGGCCTAGTTGAAAAAAAGAAAAAAAAGCTGAACTATATATAAACTAAAATGAAATAATATTCCCTCCTTTCTAACGTGATTTTATCAGAAGTTTTTTTGAGGGTTGACGAAAGTCCATAAACACCCAAGTTTCACCTTCCCCCTTTTCCTTTGGCTGGCTGCTAAGTGCCTCAAAACCATACGATGACAACAATGATAATGATGACGATGACAAGGATGATGATTGGTGAGTCAGAGTACCGCAACGGAACGCCAACGGAACGCTCCAAAGGCAAGATAAGTTTTTAATGCTTTTACTTATTTCAAGATGTTTTTTTTAAGTTTGAAACACAAGTAGTGCCCAGTTATTAACGACAAGATCTCGAAAATAGTTCGGAATTTAGTGTGTACCAAGTTCGACTTAAATAAACACTTAAAAATAAGTTAGAAGAGTAACTTATCTTGCCTGTGGTAGCAGTTATTTGTTAAATAATAAGATTTTGACACTTTGTCGTTTGTTGGCATGAAAGAAAATGTGAACCTTTTGTAAACAATTTTAATTTTTACATATATTTTACAAAAATAAGTTGTAGCGACAGCTATTGAGCTATATACATCCGGAACAAACTTCGACAGAGACATTCTAATAGCAATCACCGTTTTCAACACGCATGTAAAGATTTTGTATGGAAATTAAGAAACAAGAAAAGTGAATTTATTCCCAAATGATTTAGATAATTATGCGAAAGTCAATGATTCAAAAAGCTTAATCTGAACCGATAAAATAGAATACAAGAAGCTTCAACCCCCAAAAAAATCTTGCTGAGGAGTAAGATTCATTAAAATTTAGTAAAATTAAATTTAGCTTACTTTTGATAACTTTTAACATGTAATTTGCCCATGTGCACAAATACGATAAAAGGACTATGTTATGTTTCGCACGCAGTAATATAACAAATTGTCCAGAATGTTCTAGAACGCTCCTATATAAGCTTTTGTGCATGTAAATCAAATCAGTTCAGGATGCAGTTTTATGGATAAACATCATGCTGCTCAACTTCATCGTGTGGGAGGTAAAACCACCAACATGACTTTGTGCACGTCATACACCTAAATTCTCAGCATGGAAAGTACCATATCAAATGAAAATTAATTCTTCTCAACAAGTTATTTCGCACTGCTGTTTGCATGTGTATTGAACACGCACACACACACACACACACACACACACACACACACACACACACGTCACTTAAGCAAGCAATGACTTTATTTTTCCTCCAGAAAATAACCACGTGTGTTCTCTCTCAACATGAAAATCTATAATCATGAACTTTTTGCCTTTTCTACAAGACACACATCAGCAAGGATTATGTCTGATGAACACTTTTTGCAAAAATCTTCACATTGAAATAATTTGAATTACTTTTTCTTAAACATGTTAATAAGTGTTCTTATTTTATCCCGTACAGCGATCTTGAGTTCTTATTTGAATGTCATTATTTTTCCAAAGTTATTCACACCTTTTTAATTTATGTGGATGTGGATGTGATATCAAATTTATCTTTAACGGTCCCAGTGATACTCTACCACTTTCGATTTATAGACATTCCTGCAACCTTGATGTCTAATATCGACAGATCCCGATTACAAATTGGTTATCATGCCGAACCACATTTTCCACAAAGTAATACTTGATTAAATTTTGCATTAGTATTATCTCTACAATTATATAAGATCACTTTGTGTGTATGTGTGTATGTGACTTTCTTCCCCGTAGGTTTCAAAACAACTAAGCCTCTCTATTGCAAATTTCACACATTGCTAATTTATGTCTGGCAGTGTTCTTATATATGTTTTGTAAAGAAATTTATCCGATAAGTATCGAAAATCGAAAAAAATCCGGTCCTAAAAATATACTTTTTTTCATTATAGGTAAAAAAGATTTACAGGGGAATATTTCACGTTACACCAGCCAAGAGATATAATAAACTCTCGGCAAATGACTTTTTCTAAAAATCGTAGGTTTATTGTCATCTGGAGATATAGCTCAGTGGTAGAACATTCCACTACAGATCGAATGATTCCCTGTTTAATCTTGAGTGTAGCTTACCATTTTATTTTAATTTTTTCTTATTAATGAGTTCAATTTACAATTAAAAAAAAAAAGAGGTAGCTTTTCAAATCTCTGCAAATCAATTTTTCGCTTGCATATTTTAAAACTAATCATTAATCAGAAGTGACTTTTCCAGGGCATTCATCATTAAGTCCAAATATTAGCTGACATGATATTGTAAACAAACACAGACAGAATTTGATGAACCACATTTTCATTATTTTTTAATAATTTTTGCAAATTAGTGACAAAATTAATTTACAAAAACTCTGCTGAAACAAATGACCCATTAAATTATTGCCCAGTTAGCCTCCTGCTTTTCACCAAAATATTTGAATCCTAAATTAATCAAGCTCTAGTCCACCACCGTACAGCTGCTAAACTTCTGCCTGCCCACCAATATGGATTTAGGCAAGCCATTCTACTGCAGATATTCTAACTGTAATCTCTGCACGTTTATACCAAGCATTGGATAAGGCCAGGGAGAGGAGGGCAGTAGGCCTAGATATATCTAGGGCTTTTGACATGGTATGGCACGATGGTCTTTTCATGAAAATAAATCCTATGGTATTACTGGACGAATGCTTAGGTTAGTTAAATCCTTCTTAAATGAGAGAAGAATCTAGGTTGTCTCGATGGGTGTACGTCCAAAAAATTTGATATAAATGCGCATGTACCTTAGGGATCGATCCTTGGACCTTTATTACTTTTGATATTCATAAATGACCTCATAAAAATTGTCACTGAGATGAGTATATTTGCTGACAACACCATGCTTTATAGCAGGCATGTAGGGAAAACTAATGAGCACATATCTAAGGTAATGGCCGAAACCCTAGAGGAAGGCCTTCAATCTGTAGTGGAATGGGGTCAAAAATGGATGGTAATATTCAACGCTGCCAAGAAAAAGCTAGTTTCCTTTAATAATTACATGAAACCTTACCAACCACCAATAGCTATGGCTAAAGATACATTACCTGAAAATACTTTGTTCAAATTCCTTGGCTTAACGTTCACAGGGAACATGAGTTAGAACAGGTACATCATGATCATTGCCAAGGCTGCTGCGAAGAAGGTGAGCTCTCTCTGCTGTGCTAGGAGGTTACTGACGCCTGAAAGTATACTGTACCTCTATAAGGCTACCATTCACCCATGTATAGAGTACTGTTGTCACATTTGGGCTGGTGCATCTGTTGATAGTTTCTCGCTCCTGGAGAGGGTTCAAAAGAATCACCGACCTGATTGGTCCTGAACTGTCATCTAAACTTAAGCCCCTGCGCCATCGACGAAACGTTGCATCCCTCTACCTGTTTTACAAGTATTTTAATGGTGGATGCTCTGACGAACTACAAGCCCTTGTACTCCCTCGATGAAAATACTCCTGACAAATCCAACAAGCAGCA
The DNA here is from genome assembly GCF_053919585.1 of Euprymna scolopes. Classification (NCBI taxonomy): domain Eukaryota; kingdom Metazoa; phylum Mollusca; class Cephalopoda; order Sepiida; family Sepiolidae; genus Euprymna; species Euprymna scolopes. Next base: position 50,635,610 of record NC_136502.1, read on the forward strand.
AAGTCCCACCCCTACACAGTCGAGATCCCTAGATGTAAGAAAGCCTTTTACTCTAATAGCTTCTTCCCCAGAATTGCTAGATTTTGGAATTCTCTTCCAGATTCCTGCTTCCCCAACGATACTGACATGCAGAAGTCCAAATGTAATGTGAACAGACATCTTGCGACTTAGGTTCCTACATCAAAGTGGCAATGTGCCTTGCTTGGGGTGAAAATGTAATTAAAAAAAAAAAATAAAAAAAAATAAGAATTTTACAATTTTTATATAACCAAACAAGCAAATGCCATTTTTTTTTCTAATAATTGAATTAAATAATAATTACAAACATCATTTGTAGTAAAGTAGCTTCAATATTGTTATTTTAAGCTTTATATTTTTTGTTTGTAGTCCCTGTCGGTCACCTTACATTACGACAACTCGCGTAAATGACAAATTGCAGAAATAATTGTTGTAAATTTTTAAACTTCAACAGTAATTGTCTGTATTTTTGAGATGAGGTGTTTTCATTGATTGAGATTGTCGGACTGACTTCCTCATCTTGGTTGTTATTGTCACTACGTTTCGGCTGTTTTGCCCTCTGGCCTTCGTCAGGTGAACCGTTTGTTAGGAGTCTCGAACCCAACCCTTTATTATTATTACGGGGGTACCATGTTCGAACTCCAGCTAGGCTTTGGGACATAGTTGCTGATTCTCTGTTTTCAATGTTACTTTTTCACTGCCTTCGTTTGGGTAACTGTAAACTTTGATACAACGTCTAGGACCACTCGGCCATATGTCACTAGGACAATTCTTAGTTGGTTTTTGTTAATGTTAAACCTATGTTGTTATTCAAGGTTTTCTCTCTCTATCAGAGGTGTCCAAATTGCATTCAGCTCTATGCTTGGTTTGCTCAGTAGGTTGTTATGTCCGAGCATGTGAGCTATTTCTTTAAGTTTTCTCACTTTCCAGTGGGTCTCTCTGTTTATTATTTTTACTTCATCCCATAGGGGGCGATGGTCCCCCCTCTCCATCCAGACATGGTTGGCTATACCCGATTTTTCCGTCTCCCCTTTAGTTACTGCTTTTCGGTGTTCTTCCACCCTTACTTTAAGGGGGCGGCATGTTTCACCCTTGTAAACCTTTCTGCAACTGCATGGGATGGAGTATATGCAGTTTTTGGTCGTGTTCTCATCCATGCGGGGCTTCACTCGTACCAGGTGTCGTCTGAGTGTTGACTCGCTTTTGAATACCGTCCTGATGTTGTAGGGGGCACATATTCTCTGAATCTTTTCGGAGATGCCTCGTATGTATGGTAGGCAGACCGTTGGAGGTTTTTGGGTTTCATTCTCCTCTCTTATACTATTAACACGTCTGGTGGATAGTATGCTATCGGGGTAGTTGTTACGACAGAGAGTATTCTTCAACCTGACCATTTCTTGGTGGTATGTAATGGTGTCGCTACTTATTGTCGCTCGACACCATTACAATACGTAGTGACAATAACAACCATATTCTTATTTTTTGTTATCTATTCTTCAAAACATTCTCTTCTTAATAGTATGTAGGCAAAATTCCGCTTTCTAAAAGAAAATCTTTAACTGACTTTTAAAGATTTACAAGTAGCGTTTTTCCGTAAACAATAATTAAAACATTTTTATGCTAATCTGAAAAATAATTATTAATAACATATGCAACGAATTTCACACTTCAAAATACCAAATGATGGAAAATGAAACGCATTTAAAATTCGGATTTTCAATCGCAAAATTTGAAAAAACAGCTTTTTTTTCTTTTTTTTTTTTTTTTTTTGTAATTTCTAAAATCTTCATCCTCCTTCCCCCATACAAGAAGTATATATTCACTTCTGACATTTTATTTTATGAGTAGGGCCAGGGGTGTCTACGAATGAAGACGGAAGGGGGGGGGGTATGTGGGCAACAAAAATGTATGTATTGATTATGAAAAAAATTAGACTTTTGAAAAGGTTATTCGGAAACTCGGTTATTCTTCACCTAATACTCGGGGAAAATTACATATTTTTTAATTTAATTCATTTATTTTTTATTCATCATCATCATCATCTGCTGCTGCTGATTTTTTGTAGATATTTAGAAAGACTTCCTGAAACCTTACACTCCCGCCGTCACTGCAAAACAAAAAAGAGACTATAAAGACTAGGAAAGTGAACCTCCTAGGGCTGGACAGAACTGTATCTTAGCTCAACAAGAACAACAGCTGTCGAACTGATTGTGAAGGACGTATCTCCAACACACCTACTAATACGATGTCACGAACGTATTTTTAATTGTGTATGAGCGTAGTATGAATAGCTTTATTAGAAAAAGAAAGTGAGCTAAGTTATGCCGCCTATCGGAACTCACTAATAAAGGAAACCATATACCTTGGCTATAATGCATTTCTAAATAAAGAATACACGTGAATGTTTACGTATTCGCTACACACACACATATAGATAACAGGTCTGTATGCGATTTTCTATTATGACAATCGATAATATTTGTAATGGTTTCTATTTTAACCTCAATATAAGTATGTTTCATGAGCTAAAAAGCTGTCCTCCAACTTAATGAAATATCAGAGTAAGAAGGGTAAAAAACAGTTATTCGGAAGTATTATTGATTGCTCTATGGGAATTGACTATTCTACTAAGACATGCATAATGCATTTAACCATTATGTATTTTAACATTTTAAAATATTTTACAAGTCCGCATGTTAAAAGTGGGCAGTTTTTATAGGATAATGACATTGTCTATTGAATCTTGCAAGTTTTAACGTGTGGACTCGAATTGTAAGCTTTGTTAAGTTGTTAAAATACATAATAGTTACATGCATCTCTTAATAAAATAGAGTTACTTCCCTTGGAACAATCAGTAATGCTTTCGATTAACACACACACACACACACACACACACACACACACACACACACACACATATGACGGTTGTAACATTTTTACACTTCAAACGTGTTTTTCTACCGACTACATGCGTATATACTGAGTAGCTTTTAATTTGAAATTTAATAACAATAATAATAATAATAATAATTGCGCATCTACACTATTGGAACGAAATTTCGGAAATCGTAAAACGTAATTTCACATGAAAATAATGGTATCTACGTATTATTCCTCATATTTTTATAGGCACCGCCAAAACTGGGGGGGGGGGCAGGTAAGTACTTCTTGACGGACCGTCTTTTTAAAAATCTACTAACAATCAGGTAATTATCAGATCAATACGAAATTTTCAGCGATTATTAAGAGAAGAATGAACTTTATAGCAGTGTACTTATTTTTCATAAACGATATTTATATATATATATATATATATATATATTTTGCTTACAACCCCCCTTGTTTTGAGGGGGTACAAATATGCTTAAAATAATCATCTGAAACTGAACACAACATATTGTGTTGTTGTAAGGGACAGAATTATAGATTAAAAAAAAATTGTTTGCATACCTTATTTTGACGTCTGAATATCAGAACTTCGATTGTGTTTAATTATCCCGCTTTTGAGTTTTGAAGTGTTAAATTCGGTGAATATGTTAAGTAAAATAATTAAGCAAAACAAAAAAAAATTTTTTTTAATATTTATACGAAAAAAGCCATTTTAAAATCTTTGATGAATAAATTAACAATTGTTTTTTAGCGAGCCGAATAATGCATAACCATTATTAAACAGGGCATGCTTTGAAGAATCGATACAAAAAAAAAATTCGATAAATATTGTGCCCTTTGTGTTAAAAATAGCATCATTTTTTCAATCCCGTTTGAAAACGTTTGCCGCCTTTCGACTAAACGCGCTGAAATAATTGTTTTTATTCTGCTTTAAATTGCACCCCCCCCCCCCGATTTTGGGGAGCCTGGCCCCCACACACATACACATTAAAAACCAAACTCATACAAATGGTCACCCATCTGGTACTGGCCAGGCTCAGCGTTAATAATACATTGAAATTTTCGTCACTGAAAAGTAAGTTTTTTTTTGCCTGTTTGGTCTTCCATAGTTTGCTTTTTATCAAATGCAAACGTAAACACTGTCGATCTAGACTCTAGATCGACGCGAAGTAACTGGTTGCCTATATGAATAAGTGGAATTATTTGAAATCCAAGTACTTATATTATAATATTTTTGCATATTCTCTTAGAAAATCATCCTAAATCATAGTTAGACAATAAATAAATTAATTAATTATTTCAAAAACCGTTTTTTTTTTTTTTAATATTTATGTACGTTTTTTGTGCAAGACAAAAAATGTCAATTGTTAACTTTTGGGGAAAATTTAACATTTAAAATTGAATTAAAAATACTAGAAAAAGTTTTACATTATTCTGTTTTCTATATGATAAAATTCAGGGTTTTATCTTTCTGGAAAAAAAAAATTACTCAGAAATAATGGATTTTAATAAATGTAATTTTGTTTTAAAAAACAACAACAACTTGATTTTTCGGCCATTTTTGGCGGTGCCTATATTTTTAAGATGATTATACCCGAAAATTATGAAAATCGATAAGGTAGAAAATTATTTATTAAAGAAAATAAAAAATAGAATTTGCTGAAAACGATCGTAAGACACAAGAGAGTTCAAAAGGGAGATAATTTTCCGTTTCCATTTAAACAAGATGGCCGCAATTTTTTCACCTGCTAACACGATTAAAGTTGTTTTTTTTAATCATGCAGTAATATTCAGTTTCGACTGCAAAATTTAGAAGCTACCATTGTAACTTATTAGAAGTGACAAAAAAAAGCAATAGAAACCTTTGTTTTAATCTGAAAACGCCATTTATCGACTACAAAATTTCGTCCAAATAGTGTAGAAGCGCAATAATAATAATAATAATAATAATAACTATTTTTCTCTTCATACACAATTTTTTAATCGCATTGTTTACACAATCGATCTATTTGGAAAAAAAAAACCAGTTTACTTTATCGAAAACATTTATTTCGATTTTTCTGTGTATTCTCATATTTTGTTTAAATTTTTCAACGTCTAGATTGAAATTAATATTATTTCCTTTATTTATTACTAATTAACAGCTGAAAATTTTCACATTTTTAACAGAATAGAAGATATTCAAATTCTTTCTCCATGTCCCCCCCAAAAAAAGCCCAATTTTGTTGATATTTTTTAGCATCATAAGACAACAACAAAATAAGAATTTTCAAAGACAAACGTGAAAGTTTTGCATAATTTATTTAATGATGAATGAGTAAATTCCAAATTCCCTTTTCACACATTTACAATTCATGTGATGCTTGTTGTGTAGAGGATTAAATTTACAATTCATGTGATGCTTGTTGTGTAGAGGATTAAATTTACAATTCATGTGATGCTTGTTGTGTAGAGGATTAAATTTACAATTCATGTGATGCTTGTTGTGTAGAGGATTAAATTTACAATTCATGTGATGCTTGTTGTGTAGAGGATTAAATTTACAATTCATGTGATGCTTGTTGTGTAGAGGATTAAATTTACAATTCATGTGATGCTTGTTGTGTAGAGGATTAAATTTACAATTCATGTGATGCTTGTTGTGTAGAGGATTAAATTTACAATTCATGTGATGCTTGTTGTGTAGAGGATTAAATTTACAATTCATGTGATGCTTGTTGTGTAGAGGATTAAATTTACAATTTATGTGATGCTTGTTGTGTAGAGGATTAAATTGCATGTTTTCGACTCTGACATCAAAATGCGACAACAAAGGACGAATTTACTTATATACAAACAATACATTTATTTATTAACAATAGAAAAACATAAGAGCATGTGTATGTGTGTGCACATATGATCAGGCATGGGTCTGGATTGTCCATTACAGTTGTTGGAGAAATTAATTGAATTGATCATTGTAGTCATTAATGTTTATGATGAAATTAAATTACACTTACTTCGAGTATAGGTGGAAATTTGCTCTTTGATGGCGTGTATTTTGGATCAAATGCAAGTTGTGTGCGTTCATAATTGTGTAGAGATGAAAAGAGAGCAAGAGAAAAAAAGGAAATTGAAGGAAAAGGTCAAAATAAAGTGTCTCTGTGTGTTTGCACCAGACACAAACCTGATTTAGCAGTCGTAACAGTTCATATAGTTGCTTAGTTCTGCTATTGTATGCCTTCAGTGAATTGCTGATGTTGGTTGGTCTGGCCAGTCTGGCTATAGGATATTGACCATTCTAGAAGCCAGGCTTATTCTTAATATTGCAGGCTGCAACTCCTCTTATCCTGAACAAAATTAATTTTTTATTTTTTAGTATTGAAACTGATTTTAAATACAGATTATAATTTCCCCTACTCGATGTCAGTGCCTAAAACTAAATGAAAATGCAATGAACAAAGATCCTTTCCTAGAACTATGGTCGTGTGGAACACAATACCGTGAGGCTGCTTCTCAGCTGATTATGCAAATCTTATAAATACATTCAAAACTTTTGCAAAGTTTTTTGTAGTTGAAAAATAATTCTTAGATTCTACTTCATATGTTTTCAGCTCTTTAATTTTTATTTAAATCCCCAAGTATGTTGATCACTCTTCATTGAACACATTAATTTTATTAATTAATTTTAGCTAAGTTTTTTTAATGCTTTGAAAGTTTTCAAGATGTGAAATTTAAAAAAAATAGTTCAAGACTTTTGACATAAAGTAGAAGTGTTGATCCAGATTCTTTATTGAAACTCTTTAATCTTTCAGACATTAATTATTGTCTTTATTTTAAGTAGCTCTATTTTTTGTCATCTAAATACTATCTAATTACAAAAATGAATCGAAGTTTTGCAATATTTTAATACTTGCTACAGTGAAAACTTTTCAAACACTGTTGAGAAGCTATTTGTATACGTTTATCAGAAGACTTTATTTAGTCTTAAGAAAAAAAATGTTTTGTTGAATGACTAAGTAAATTATACTGAATATCTCCAAAGATTTTTTTGGAATAAATTTTTGTAAGGTACTTGCATTCTGTGTTTCTTAATTACTATATTCTTATGAAAGTGATTTTGTAAAGAAGAGAGGAGAAGGGAAGAGACGATTACTTTACTCACTCAGAATTATTTTTTGTATGAGTCAGTGGGAAGAAAAAGAATGACGGATTCTTTTGTGCACAAAACGATATTCACCAATTTAAAACATCAATTTCAACACTTCAGAAAGTCCACATTTACAAGGTCTAGTCAAATGTTTGGCAATATTTGAACATTTGCAAATTTGTATATAAATGATTAAAATAGTTTGAACTGTATAATGCAATATTTGAATATTTGCAAGTTTATATATCAAATTATTAAAATAGTTTGATCTGCATGAGACAATATTCAAATATTTGTTAGTTTATATATAAAATGCTTGAAATAGTTTGAACTGCAAAAGACAATATTTTGATATTTGTTAGTTTGTATATAATAAGTAAAATACAAGGAGGAACGGGAAAAAATGTCTCCCAAAAGAAAACAACACTACAGCTTTATTTTAAAACTTTTATTGAAAAAAATCAATTCAGGTAACTTGATTATATAGTAGAGCTGACATCTATTTAATGTAGCCGCCTTCAGCCTCTAATCACCATGATGATACAGGTCTGGGACTGGGAGCATGCCTCTTCCCTAAGCACTGGTGGGAGCTCAGAAAATACTCAGCAGATTGTGGCGATCAGGCTGGGTTTGGTATTGTGGGAGGTCTTGGCCGTTTTCAAAGTTTTGTGTTTTGTAATTGGCTACTACTTATAATGTTGGACAGAGGTAAATTCTCTAATTCTCTAAGTGGTGGGCTATCCAGATATTTTCTACAAATTTGAGAGTTCTTTGATTTTTGTGCGAAGGAATTAATCATTGAAAGTTCCTTCTTTTTCTGAAAGGAAAAATCTTGAGCAAAGCTGACAAGTTTTCTGAGGCTTTCACAGTTCACAGATACCTGTGGTGTGGATAGGTGGGGGGGTTATACCTTTATTGCCTCTGTTACAGGTTTCCTTTTTGGGACTGGGGATCGATGTTGGCGGGGTAGATTCTTTTTTTGTTTGTTAGAAACTACTCTAACAGTATATGTGGATGCAGTGCATGGTGGTAACTGGACTCTACCACTGCTATTATTACCAAGTGGGCTGTTCACCTAATCCTTAATTGGTTAGGGTGAAAGGTTATTTAGGCTTGGTTTCTTTGCAACCAGTCTGCACCTAATGTCAACTCTCAATCTAAGTCTGGGGTGATATAAAACCTAGATGAAGTTTTCGCCTTCTTCATTTTAATAGACACATGGGACATGCTTTTTAGTGGCATCCTTTGCCCATTAGCAAGAGTAACTGTTAGGTTAGAACCCCTTAACTCTCCTTTATGCATTTTTAACTCTTCAAAAACTGATGTTAAGTGTTGAGACCTGTTGAACAGAGTGCAATCACCATACTGAGTGTGAAGTGTTTTCCAGTAACAGAGATGGCGGCAGTAATTGCTAGTAACGAAGATGGTGGCAAAGAATCAAATGCTGTCCGTGACGTAGTTAATGGCGAACTAATTGAATCTAAAATTCAACAATTTTTATAGTAACTTTGGAAGATTTTCATTAGTTGGTTAGCACAGCCGGTGGTTATAAAAATGATTGTCAAAGTCATTGGTGTCATACCCCCATTAGGAGTCAAAAACATTTTACACACACCCTTTTTGGTATAATGGAAAATCCTTTTGGATTCAATTTTGGTTTGACTTGAGAAAAGGAAAGAAAAATAAATAAATAAAAATAAACAAATAAATGAACAAATAAAGATAAACCAATAAATGAACAAATAAAAATAAACCAATAAAATAATTTATTTTATTTTATTTTTTTTTTGTTTTGGGAGAATTTGTCTTTATTCTCATTGGTCAAAAAGAATTAATATATTGGTATATGTGCAAAAGAAGCCATCTTTTTTTTTGTAAATCACATGGAGATTTTTTTCTATAAATGCAAAACAATCTGAACCAAATATATGCATTTTGTTCATTTAAGGTTTTACACCGCAAAACGCTTCATACAGTGTTTTGCCTAATCTTTTATTGAACAATCTATTTCTGATATATGCTGCTTCTATTAAAGTATAAGTCCATAAACTATGTGCCAATTTCGATTCGATGAGTAGGCATCTTCTCATCTCAAAAAGGATTCGTCATGCTCTTTTGGAAGGGGGAATACAATGCAGATTTCTCATGTTTAATACGGTGGTTAATTAATAGAAGTTCAAAGTCTTTACTAGTAAATTCAGTCCCATTGTCTGAACAAATGCATTTTACCGAGCCGTACGGGGCAATATCAGCTAAATATTTTTTAGCGGCGAGGATAGTGTCGGATTTGTTTTTTAGAAAATAAACTATAATTAAACTGGAAAAATCATCAATAAAGTTCAAAACGTACCTTAGATTATTTCTCCTCATCAGGCTGATCGGACCTGCTAAGTCACAATGCACAAGTGAGAGAATTTCCGTAGCCTTTTTGTCTGGCGTTCGGATTATATATTTTGTCATTTTCCCCTGTGCACACACATCACAATTTGGGAAATCGTCTGGAGGTATTATTTTCATGTCTTCAACTACATTTGGTAATTTTTTAATATCAGCTGTATTGCAATGTCCTAGAATTTTATGCCAGGTTTCCAAGTCATGACAGGCAGTTTTTGAGGGAACCATACTTTTTAAATAATATAGTCGGCCATTTTCTTTAATGTCAAATACAGTTCCATTGGGGTATATCAATTTTGACTTGTTTTGGCCAAATTTATATTCACGCCTTGTTTAATTGCAGCCTACACGGAAAATATGTCTTGCTTGAATGTAGGTATGAACAGAGCATTTTTTAGAATACAGTTACAGATTTCGCCTTTATTATTTTTAGGGATATTTTAGTATCGCCTCTTTTCAAGACCATATCATTTATTTGACTACTGTCGGCAAGTTCAATGAAATGACTTTGTGGATTAAAGTTTGAATCAAAATTAATAAAATCAGATTCCTTGGTGATAACGTGTGCTAGCACCACACTCTATAAGGAGATTTTTACCGTTTGTGGTATTGTCAAAGTTACATGTAAATAGAAATGTATGTTCTTCCTCAAAGTTCTCAACATTTTTTACAGAGTCCATTTTAGAGCGTTTTTATTGGCATTGGAAACTTTTGTGGTTGGGTCGTCCACAATTATAGCAGATAATTTTATTCTTTTTCTTGGGAAAATTACTTTGGGAACACGTTGCGGTGAGGTGCGTAATTTGGTGGTGTCTGTTTTCAAGAAGCATTTTTGAACTTCATAATATTGCTGGAGTTATTATTGTCCACAAGCATACGATTAGTCTCTTCAACATCACAACATAAAGAAATCAAATGACTCGGAAACATGTTCTTTATTGCACATTTAGTGCTTTTTGAAAAATCTAGAGTATCTTTATATACATAATGTTTCGGAGACAGTTGAATTGAGGAATTTACTGCATCAACATTTGTTAGAGTTCTGGCAAAACTAGGAAAGCCAAATGCTTTTCTTTGTAATGTCTGTCCATTAGCTCTAAAATTAGCAACCCATAATAAAGTACTGTTCCGAATTAATATGGGCTCGTGTCTTTTAAGTTCAAATGTGCCAAATCATTTTCAAACATCCTTCATATAAATTTATTAAAATACTTTGAGCTGCATGAGACAATATTTTGATATTTGTTAATTTGTGTATTTAGTGATTAAATCGTTTATGTTACATGACGCAATATTTGATTATTTGTTAGTTTGTATATAAAATGATTAAAATAAACTATTTTAATCATTTCATACACAAGCTCCATAAGGAAATATTTATATACTTGTTAGTTTGTGTAAAAACTGATTGACATAGTTTAAGCTGTGTGAGACAATATATGAATATTTGGAAGTTTGTATATAAAATGAATAAAGTAGTTTGAGCTCCATAGGGCAATATTTGAATTATTGTTTGTATTTGGTATGATTAAAATTATTTCAGCTACATAAGAAAATATTTAGATATTTGTTAGTTTGTATATAATATGATTGAAATTGATTGAGCCTCATGATACAATAATTTGATATGTGTTAGTTTGTATATAATATGATTGAAATTGATTGAGCCTCATGATACAATAATTTGATATGTGTTAGTTTGTATATAATATGATTGAAATTGATTGAGCCTCATGATACAATAATTTGATATGTGTTAGTTTGTATATAATATGATTGAAATTGATTGAGCCTCATGATACAATAATTTGATATGTGTTACTTTGTATATAATATGATTGAAATAATTTCAGCTGAGACAATATTTAGAACTTTGTCACTTTGAATATAAAATGATTAAACTAGTTTAAGTTGCAAAAGACAATATTTCGAATATTTATTAGTTGCAAAAGTGAATATTTCGAATATTTATTAGTTTGAATATAAAATGAATGAAATAGTGTGAGCTCCATAAGGCAATATTTTAATTATTTTTAGTTTGCATTTGATGAGATTAAAATAATTTAAGCTGCAAAAGACGATATTTTCAATATTTGTTATTTTGTATATATAATGTTTAAAATAGTTTCAGCTGCCTGAGACAATATTTTTAATATTTGTTAGTTTGTATGCAAAATGATTACAATAGTTTCAGCTGCATAAGGCAATATTTGGACATTATTTAGTTTGTTTATAAAATGATTAAAATAGATATAAAGCTATATAGATATATATAGTATAAGGATATATTCGGATGTCTGTTAGTTTGTATGTAAAATAATTTACCTAATTTGGGCTGTGTAAGGTACATACTCTGCTTTATATTACTTTAGTGTTCAAAGCACAAACAGTGAAGCATTGTTTCTCACCTATAAAACTTTTCCAAAATATTACAAAACTTGATATGCAATAGAAATGTCGATTCAGAATTATCATCCTCTCATACATTTCAGACACAACCATTTTTATAAGCAATATTTTGCTTTACTTTTTGTCTGTTTGTCACGCGTATTGATGTATTGTTTAATTAAATCTTTTATTTGTTCACAGGTAGCAACAGAAAATACTTTTGTAACTCATGGGACTCTTAATTGACAATGAACTCTACTTTAAAGAAATGTACATTAATCTACACTAGAGACCCTCTCATTTGTGAAATTAGACACCGTATACTTCTAGGCCATATTTCGATTTCCAAATCTTAAGTGCAAATGTCTTTGTGAAACGAACAGGATTCAAACTTTGTAAAAAAAAAAAGAAAAAGAAAACATGAAAAAACATACTGGAGATAAACCTCATAATTGTCAAGTGTGTGGTTCATCGTGTTTTACAAGATCTCAACTCGAGATACATATGCGAACTCACACTGGAGAAAAACCATATTCCTGTGAAGCATGTGGTTCAGCATTTACAACAAAACAGAATTTACAGCGACACGTACAAATTCACAGTGGAGAAAAAAATCATTCCTGTAATGTGTGTGGGTCATCGTTTACAACGAAATCTGATCTAACAAGACATGTACTAATCCACACAGGAGAGAAACCATATTCATGTGAAGTATGTGTCTCATCGTTTACAACAAAATCTGATTTAAAAAGACATATCAAAATTCACACGGGAGAGAAACCTTTTTCTTGTGAAGTGTGTGCGGCATCGTTTACAACAAAATCTGATCTAAAAAGACACATACATGTACACACAGGTGAGAAGCCACATTCCTGTGATTTATGCGATGCATCATTTGTAACCAGACATGAGTTAAAGCTGCACATACGAAAACACACTGGCGAACGACCATTTACTGTGAAAAAACCTTATGCCTGTGAATTGTGCAGCTCATCATTTGTAACACCATCTAAGTTAAAAATACACACATTAATCCACACTGGGGAGAAACCTTATTCTTGTGAAGTGTGTGGCTCAGCATTTACAACGTCATCTACGTTAAAGGTGCATATACAAATCCACACTGGGATTAAACCTTATTCTTGTGAAATATGTGACTTTTCTTTTACAAGAAAACAGAATCTAAAGGCTCACCTACGAGTTCACACTGGCGAGAAACCTTATTCTTGTGAAATATGTGGCTTATCATTTGCATGGAAAAAAACCTTAAAGGCCCACATGAAAACACACAATAGAGAGGGTTTGTCAAGATGCACAAACATAAAGAAACTCTCTTCTCCAAAGTAAACAGTGTCCGAGAATTCTAATAAAAATTAATATTCAGAAATCAAGCTTAAAATATGGATAAAATCTTAATTCTGAAAACCAACTCCAAATTAAATTTTAAAAGAAACAATTTATATTCATCTGAAGTTTGCAGCTCATCAGTTTCACATAAATCAAGTGAATATATATTGGTGAACTTGTGTCTATCTATATATATAAAAGCGAAAATGTATGTATGTATGTACGTGTGTTTGTATGTCTCGCAAAACTTTTGACACAGGCCACGGATTTTCACGAGATTGATATCATTTTTAAGCTCGAACATTCGCCCAACAAATATGGCAAAATTGGCCAAAAACATTAATTCCTTCACCCGAAAATCATCAGTTTTATACAGGGAGGGGGCAGCAAAAGCCATCCTCTCATGACAAGATGACTTCTATGCATGCACAAATGACATCGGAACATGATTTAGTTTAAATATTAACCCCCCCTCCCCAATTTTGTCACCGTCGTCTTAGCTCACTTGATTAGAGGTCGGCGTCATTATCTAAAGGTTGTAAGTTTGAATTGTGGTGTGGGGTGTCTTTTTTTTCTTTTTTTTTTTTGATTTTTTAAATTTTAATATTGAAACAGGGTTATTTAAGCCATTTTTCACGTAACGTTTTTTTGTTTTGATTTTTCAGATTTTTTAAAGAAGTTTTACCCTTCGTTTTTCTGGGTTTTTTCCATCACATTTGCGGTTTCCTTTTTTTGTTTTTGTTTTTCCAATTTTAAGAAATTTTAACATTGTTTGCCTTGCGTTAGTGTTTTTTTTTAAACATTTTTTTATATATAATATGAACAGGGTGATTACTTCGCTTATTCTTTTGTTTTGATTTACCTACCCCCACACCCATCCAAGCACACACACCTCTAAACACCCGGGCAATACCAGATTCCCTCGCTAGTGTATAATAAAGTAATGTTTGTAAAAAAAAAACATACAAAATATATTACAAGAGAAAAAAAAAACGTTTTACCTATCCAATCAGTTTTATCTAATGAACTTAAAAAAATATGGTGCTATTCACTTTAGACTGGTTGAACCATGCAAGAATAAAAGTTTGATGTGTGGTTTACACTAACCATAATGTAAATAAAGTTTTTTTTTTTATTTCACAACCTTTTCATGTGAATGTGTACTTCTTTTAGATTATCTTATGCATATTCGTTTTATTTCTATTGTTTATGAAAATGAAAATATAGAATTATGTGGTATACTTCTTATAACAGATTTATATTTGTGTGATTGTATCATATAATTATAAAAACTTCAATCAAAGATTGGTTGGTTGGTTGTTTTTGTATTACGGCATATCAACCCTTTTCGGGTTATTTAATGCCGAATCCAAAGATTTTAAAGAAAACTTTTTTTAATAGAATATATTTGTTGTTTTCACATAGTTGGGACCCTAACAGGTACTACTACTCCGGATCAGAGTGGACCTGGGAGCAATGGTAATTAAAGGGTGGATCCACACTCCCCAAAGCTCACAAGCTGGGGCCTCACCACTGGATATAGTTTAAGGTCATATCCAGGACCCCCATTGAGGGACTTTTACCCTCTGCAGGGGGGCAGTCGGCATATTCTAATGCCCCACCGACAGGCCCATTCAATCAAAGAAAGATTTTTTTTATTTGTGACTAAAATTAATCCCTTTTTGTATGTCTTTTTTTTTTCTTGGCCTTCGGGACAAGATCAAAGTGTAGTATCTGTTCTTCAGATGCTGCACTTCTATTTCTTGTTCTCTTTCGGTGGAGGAGAAATCCTTCACGACTGAGACAATTTTTATTTTTGTACCTTTTCTCCACGTTAAAAAACGACCCTGGTGTCTAACTCTGTCCCGTGGGGAGGCATAGTAAATAGGTACAAAAAGTAAAATAATTTTTATTTGAATGCCGAACAATAATGTAAGTAAAACTTGTATCTACAATATGCCTTAGACTTGAGGGTTTTCAATAGAGAAGTTTAAACAATTTTGAAATTGAAACAATGATACAATTTGTAGAATGCTTACACTAACCCTAAACCTTTATTAATTAATTTTAATGCTGTTAGGTGTGTGAATTAAATTTTCTATGGTGTATTTTTTTTTTATGAAATTACTGTATTTCTAGAGGGATAACATTCTGAAGTGTTTGGTATTTATTAATTTTATTTTTATTGTGAATTATTATTCTCATCTTTATTAGTTGTTGTTTTCATGATGTTTCGCCAAGTATTCCTCTGGCCTTAATCACGAATCTCCTAACTGCATTCCCAGCAATCACTGCCATCGGTAGTTGTTGTCATCTCACCACGTTTTGGCCAAGTAAACCTCTGGCACACTTTGGGTAGGATTGAAACCGCTATCTTCAGACAATTCTCACCTGGAACTGTAAAGATTCAACGTCTCTATCAACTGCGCCAGTTTCCTTGGCCAAAATGTGGTGAGACGACAACAACTACAGATGGCAATGGTTGCTGAGAATGCAGTTAGGAGATTCGAAGTTTCTATCCGTCGAAGGCCAGAGGAATAGTTGGCCGAAACATTGTGAAAAACAACAACCAATAAAGATGAAAACAACAACTAATAAAGATGAGAATAATAGTCCGAAATAAAAATAAATTGATATATATAATGCTCATCTCAAAAATGAATTCCAATTAAGGAATAATATATATACCAATCGGTAAGGACATGACTATGGAAGATCAGATAATTAATAAACGTGGATTTATAAGATCAAAGAATCCAGCGTTGATCGCACTTCGGAGCCCTTGGTGCAGTTGATAGAGATGTTGAATCTCTACGGTTCCAGATGGGCATTGTCTGAAGATAGCGGTTTTAATCCTACCCAAAGTGTGCCAGAGGTTTACTTGGCCAAAAACGTGGTGAGACGACAACAACTATGGATGGCAGTGATTGCTGAGAATGCAGTTAGGAGATTCAAAGTTCTTATCCATCGCGGTTACCACTTGACGAAGGCCAGAGGAATAGTTGGCCGAAACGTCATGAAAAACAACAACCAATAAAGATGAAAACAACAACTAATAAAAGATGAGAATAATAGTCCGAAATAAAAATAAAATTAATATATATAATGCTCATCTCAAAAATGAATTCCAATTAAGGAATAATATATATGTTTGGTATTTGTATACCTTGCATGTATAATCGGTTAAATAACAAAACATTTGTTCTGCCTATATCTTCACAAAGAAAAAAAAAACTCTATGATTTTCTCATCAGAACATGTGCCAACCAACGAAAGGAAAAAGAAACATCATGAAGTGCCTGAGACTGGCACGGGGTCCAATACATATATACAAATAGAGACACAATGCAATCTGTACAAGAATACTGTAAGAAAACAGAAAGGCAAAGTTTACTTATTTTAACAAAGGATTCATTACTGTAATTGTTGCTCAGAAAGAATATTTAACATTAACCAATTTATCCTAAATGTGCCTTTCACAAAATTTTCACCCGTTTCCTGTATGTCTTCAATCTTGTTTTATCGATACTTTTTCTGATGAAAAGTAATTATTTTTAATGTTTTTGCTAACTTTTCAGCAGACATCTTCCATCAATTTATCTCCCTTGCATCCTTAAAAAAGAAAAACAAACATTTCTGTTTTAATGCCCTTAAAATGCTACAATGGCCGATAATAAATGATTATTTTATCATAAATTGATATACAAAACTTTAAATTCAGCGATTATTTAGAACTAGCCTGGGTGCCCGACGTTGCTGGGTATTTGGAGGTGTGTGTTGAGAAAAAAAAAAGTGGTAGTTGGCAGGCAGGCTCAAACCTGTACTGTGAAGGAGGGAAAGAATGTGAAGAAAAAAAAAGTGTTGTCTTTGCCGTAGCATCCATCGCCAAACCGGAAGTAGTGTAGGTTTAAATTAAGGTTAGTCAATCAAAAAGAGGGGATGACTTTTGGAAATATTGGCGAAAAAAGCGACCCTTCCATGTAGAAAAGTGTCCAGTTGAGGGTGAAGGAATTAATGTTTTTGGACAATTTTTCGATATTTGTCATCTGAAGGGTCAAGCTTCAAAATGATACTGATCTCGTGAAAATCCGTTGCTTTTGTCAAAAGTTTTAGGCAGACATACAAGCATACATACATACATACATACATGCATTTCAACAGACAGGTGAGATTTATAGATTACACAAATTTTTTAAAAATACAGAAAACTCTTTGTAATGTATGTATTCGTCACAGAAAAAGATTAAAAATCACATAAATTGATAAAGTACTTTTTTAATTAAGAAAATAAAATTTTATAACTAAGTAAGATGCAGTGATTTGATTAATCATGATGTATAAATTAAATGGAGACAACTCAATTCGAACCATCGAGATCAAAATCAGTGTCATAATTGAAATATTTTAGTATTAAAATCACTAAATATCGCAGACTTTTATTTTCTTTGTTTTAAAAAACTTAGTGAATTTAAATGATTTTTGGAATATACTCGTACCATATTTATTCTGCACAAACGTGATAAAGATTTTCTGTATTTTTTTATAAATAAGTGTAATTCTAAATAAGCACCCTAAATCCTTTAATAATTGATCTATTTCTTATTTATTTACTTTTTGGTCATTTACGCCTATGCCCCAAGATGTTCATGGTGTCAATTAGGGACTGCCAAAATTCACCACAGAATTACCCCACCATATATGTAACACGATGTAAATTTATTATAAATTAATATTATCAGTATAACTTTTGTACCATTTAAAAGAAGCAGGGCAAATAAACCAGTAATAATTTAAAAAAAAATGTTTTGCATCGAATGAAAATAATGAAATTGTGAGACGAAAATCGTGTTTACATAATTGAGGCTTTAAAATAACGTTCTCATGTAGTAGACATTCCGAATGTGAAAACATACCCGTGTTTAATAAATCCAGCAAAAATCAACTAATGGTCAGATTTTCGTGAAATTTTCGATACTTATCCATTTTAGAATGAAAGTACATATAAAATGCGGTTTCCGTAAAATATATGAAGGGAAATATTTTTCAGTGCCTGTTCCCCCCCCTATTTATTTTTTCGAAATTCGTCCAAAATATATTTAAATCTATCGAAATTTCTATTTATTATGAAACATAAGAGTTCAAATAAGTAAAAAGTATTTATTTTTTTAAATTTAAATACACATATTGAAAAAAAAATTACCTTGAATCTGCAATTAAAAAAATGATATAAATTTAATATTAATATGTTTTTTCTTTAAATAGCGTTTTTTCGAATTAATATATACTATAATCAATTGAATTGCCAAGAAAAAGAAACTTCATAAGCATTAATTAATTTTTAAAAGATTAAAACGATTAAAATTCCATTATTTCAAAATGTTCCGTTACAACATAGATTTTTTTTATTAATTGTGTTTAATTTTTTTTTTAATATTAAGTTTTTACACAAATATGGCTCTTGTCAGCTATTTTATCGCCAGATTAAAACAGATTTCAAAATATTATTGCACAAATATTAAGCATTTTGTAGCCCTCCCCCCTATTGTGTTCATCTCTTTTTTACCGGACAAAATATGGAAGCCTGTAGGTAAGCAAAAGGACATCCAGTAAAACCATATTTCATATTTAATATACAAATGTTTATAATAATATTAATCATTAAACTGTAAATCTTAAAACCTAACAAAATTATAACAAAGATTAATTATTAATTGCAGCTTGAAGAAGATAAAGGTTTTAAAAATCATTATGTCGCTTCTGATTTTTCATAGTTCATATAGTTGACACAAGTGTGACGTCACGGAAACATGCGCTCCGTTTTTCATATTGTTTTGGGGATACCTAGTGTCCATAGGTAATCATTTATATTAAAGATGTATGTGTTTCTTTCTTTTGAGGGGGGGGATACCATTGCTAAGTTAACCAAAACAGTTTATTTTTATATCCCTACTTATTTATGACTTATTTTCATTCATAAAACTTGAAATTTCAAAGAAGCGATTTAGGAAAATAAAGCAAGGTGGACATTTTCATTCTGGGCAGAAAGTAAATACAGAACTGGAGCAGAAATAAGTATTGACTGATCCAAGCTTTACTTGCTTCTGTTTCAGTTATGTATTTAGTTCCTGTCCAGAAACAAAATAGTTGAACGCCGATTACTTTATTCAACAACTAGTTATGGTAAAGTAAAACGGTTTAAAACTTGTTTGCAATTATCATGTGCTTTGTCGATATTTCCTACCGACGAGTGGGGTGGAGGAAAGAAAAGACGTTTAGTTTGCAACGAAAAATTACCTCGTTGCTTACAAGCAAACGTATTCTTGTAAATATAACGCGCTGTTAACAGTTGTCGTACCGGTCTGATAGATTTCTAACAACGACAAGAACAAACTACAACAACAACCTACAAAGGTGACTCTTTTTATAGTCTCAATCTCTCGTTCAGCGAGATTGAAACGAGACTGGAATGTCTATTTAAGCTATAAGGAATAGACATCCTATTTTCTTCATTAACAACACCAGGCCGGGGCGTTCACAGCCATAAGTGTCTTTCCCTTCCCACCGAGCCACCCTCGGTAAGTAAATCAATTTAATTATCACAGCTTGAGTCTAAAAGGCTAAAACTCAGAATTAAAAATGAAAAAAAGTGTTTATTGTACATAAGAACAAAGAAACACAAAAATATTTACAAAGGGATGTAGAGAATAGGAACGACCATTAAGACGGGACACACAAAAGAGTGACACCGTCGTCTGATTAGTAGTATATATAGAGCACGCACGCACCGGGAGAAGAACGACGACTACGACGATAGTCGACTCGGAAACCTTACATGGCGCTACGAACAGGATTTATTTTTCAACATAATTTCTTTTGCACGATTTTTGGAGTATAATGGCGTCAGGACAACATGAGGACGGCCAATACATGCAGTTGATTCAACAACTAATAAATCTGCAAAGAGAAAACAATGAGCTTCGCGGAGGGAGTGCCTCGAGTCGGTCTAACACCAAGAAACCAGACCGGCCACGTATCGAACATGGATTCACCGACGCGGACTGGGCGCTTTTCATCGACTCGTGGGCCCGATACAAACAAATGTGCGGCCTTACCGACCCCGTGGAAATCCGCAATGAACTAAGGACAGCCTGCTCAAATGAGGTAAATAGACTTTTATTTGACTTAGTTGGGCCTGGAACCCTCAATTCTGTCACAGAGGAACAACTCTTAAGGCATATACAGTTCATTGCGGTGAAAGGTCTACACCCGGAGGTGCATAGACATAAATTTCATAACATCAGACAACAGACGGGGGAGGGACCCGCACAGTTCTTGGCAAAGCTTCGGTCCCAGGCACGGTTTTGCAATTTCACGGTTCTGTGCCCCAACGAGAACTGCCGGCAAGCTGTAAACTATTCGGAGGACATGATAGCTGGCCAACTCGTAGCTGGTCTGGCAAATGCGGAGTACCAGTGTAAATTGCTGGCCGAAGCAAATATTCTAACCACTGTGGAGCAGAAGCTTCACAGGCTGGTTAGTTTAGAAACTACAGAGACGTCTGCTCCTCAGTTGCAACAGGGCTCAGAGGGACACTCGACTTTTGGACTACTAAAAACCGAGAAAAAACCATCTCGGAAGGAGCAGCCGCTCAAAACCCCTCAGAATAGTCCTTGTGAAGGGTGTGGGAGGACCTCACACCCCAGTGGGTTAAAAGGGCGGAAGAACTGCCCGGCGAGGGGGCTAAAATGTTTTAATTGTGGCGTCACAGGCCACTTACAAAGAGTGTGCCGGAAACAGGAGAGGTCGACGGCGGAGTCAACAAACGATGCCACACGTCAATCGAATATTTTCGGCAGCAGAATGGAGGGGGCACCGGCATGTTACAATCAAAAAGGTAGAATAGCAGCAGTGCCACACCTTGCATGGAGCAGTGGTGGGTTCAGGAGAAGTCCCCCTGAGCCACCACCCTCATTAATGGTCGATGTGTCCCTGATACCAGAGTCCCAGGCTAAATTCGGGTGCGCTTTGGATAAGGGAGTAAGCCGTCGAAAACACCGCATCCAGGCCATTGCAGATACCGGTGCCCAGACGTGTTCGAGTGGCCCAGAAATATTGGAAATATTAGGGTGCACCAGCAGGATCCTGATACCTACCACCCACAGGATACGGGGAATCACAGACGAACCCCTAGATATCAAGGGGGTGGTCCTGACTCAGATTAAGCTCGGTCACAAGGAAACGCGACAAGTGGTCTATGTTTCAGAAAACACGTCAGGATTCTACTTGTCAGAATCGGCCCTCAAAGACCTAGGAGTAATCAATCGCAACTTCCCGCATCGAGTATCAAAGGCCGATTTATCGGCTTCAGAAAGTGAGACAGCACCGTGTGGATGTCCAAAAAGAGAATCCGTCCCGGACAAGCCAGCGAGGATCCCGTTTACCCCCACTGAAGATAATAGGGAACGGTTAGAGAAGTGGTTACGTGAACACTTTAAGTCCAGCGCATTCAACACCTGCCCCCATCAACCGTTACAAGTCATGGTAGGGAGGCCACTGGATATAACTTTTACCCCGGGGGCGAAACCATCGGCCATACACACACCCATTCCAGTCCCTCATCACTGGAAGAAAAGGGTAAAGGATGATTTGGATCTAAATGTTACGTTGGGTATTATCGAACCGGTACCAGCAGGCACACCTACGATCTGGTGTTCGAGGATGGTAGTCGCTCCAAAGAAAGACGGGTCACCAAGAAGGACGGTAGACCTACAAAAATTGAATGCAGCAACGATGAGAGAGACTCATCACACACCGTCCCCTTTTAATCAGGTGTCCGTGGTGCCTGCCCAAACCAAAAAGACTGTCTTGGACGCATGGAATGGGTACCATAGTCTGCCACTCTCCCCAAAAGCCCGGGACGCGACCACGTTCATAACGGAATGGGGTCGTTATCGGTATCTCAGGGCTCCCCAGGGTTTTCACGCATCCGGGGACGGGTACACGCGCCGGTTCGATGACATCACAGTTGACATGCCTCGAAAGACCCGGTGCATAGACGACACACTCCTATGGGACAGGTCCTTAGAATTGGCTTTCTGACATACTGTGGACTATATTACCCATTGTGGTAAAAGTGGGATAGTCTTTAACCCTGACAAATTTCAATTTGCTGATGATGAAGTTGAATTTGCTGGCTTTGTGATAACCTCGGACGGCGTGAAGCCAACTAAAAAAATGACGGAGGCTATTCTCAATTTCCCGACCCCAACGAGCATTACTGGTATCAGGTCCTGGTTTGGTTTAGTTAACCAGGTGTCGTATACATTTGCACAGGCCGATATAATGGCCCCTTTTCGAGAGTTGCTGCGGACAAAGAACCGTAAATTTTACTGGGACGACACATTGAATAGACTTTTCGAAGAGTCAAAGAGGAATATCGTTCAGAAAATCGAAGAAGGGGTGAAAACCTTCGATATGAACAGAGCGACCTGCCTTTCAACCGACTTCAGTAAGGTTGGCATTGGGTATTTTCTGTTCCAGAAGCATTGCCAATGGCCAACGGAATTAGGTCCCAACTGTGGTAAGGACCACTGGAAGATGATTTTGGCCGGGTCTCGCTTCACGAAAGATGCAGAATCTCGTTATTCCCCTATAGAGGGGGAGGCCCTAGCACTGATTTATGGCTTGGAGTCTTGTAGGATGTTCATCCTGGGATCCCCAGACCTATTGGTCACCGTGGATCACCAGCCCCTAGTGAAAATTTTCTCGGATCAGATCCTGGAGAATATAAAAAATCCCTGCCTGTTCTCATTCAAGGAGCGGTCGTTGATGTACAGGTTCCAGATTAAGCATGCTCCCGGGAAACTCAACGCAGCACCGGACTGCACATCCCGATACCCGGCGCCGTCAAGACACAGCAGACTAAAGGGCACTGACACTTCCCAGCAAATCGAGGGGAGTATACAAGCATCCATCATAGCTGCATACGCACATGACCCCAAGTTCCGAGCGATCACCTGGGATAGGATAGTCGCAGCTGCAGCCACCGATGAGGAGTGCCGAACGTTGGCGTCATACATTCAAGACGGGTTCCCAAGGTCACGCCACGAACTACCACCAGAAATCCGGCAATTCTGGCCGATGGCAGACCAAGTATATTGTCTGGAAGGGGTACCCATAAAAGGGGACAAAATTTTGATACCAAAACGGCTTAGAGCCGAGGTGTTAGAGGCATTACACTCCGCCCATCAAGGGGCGAATGGTATGTTGGCTAACGCCAGACAACGGTTATTTTGGCCTGGTTTAGACGCCAGCATCCGACAAACAAGGGCGCAATGTCGGAGTTGCAATTCGATCGCCCCATCCCAGCCTAGGGAACCATTAATGCCACCCATAAACCCGGAATTCCCATTTCAAAAGACAGTCACTGACTTGCTAGATATGCACGGGAAAAGTTACATGGTATACGTGGACCGATATACCGGTTGGATTGAGGTCGCACCACTACCATCAGGAAGGGCTGCAGCGGTGTGTAACGCCCTGAGGGTTTGGTTTTGCACGTATGGTGCGCCGGAGGAAATATCATCCGATGGAGGGCCACCATTCGATTCACTAGAATACAAATCGTTCCTAGAAGACTGGGGCGTAAAAAGGCGCATATCATCTGCACATTACCCCCAGAGTAATGGCCGAGCTGAACTGGCCGTAAAAACGGCCAAAAGAATGCTGATGGACTGCGTTGATGGCTACGGACACCTACATCATGATCGGGCAGCACGGGCGATGATGACTCCTAGGAATACGCCCAGTCAGGACCTTGAATTGTTGCCGGCGGAAATGCTATATGGTCGAACAGTAAGGGGCCATCTCCCCGCACTTCGCAAAAAATACTGCATCCACAAGCGTTGGACGGAGACCAGAGATTTGAGAGAGAGGGCGATGGCGAAAAGGCACGTACTTAACAAAGAACAGTACGACATACACAGCCGCCCCCTCCAACAGCTCCGAGTCGGCGAGTCTGTGCAGGTGCAGAATCAGGAGGGACCAAATCCACGACGATGGGCGAAAACTGGGAGAGTCGTTGAGACAATGGGTAACAGGCAGTACAGGATACGGTTGGATGGTAGCGGCAGGATCACATTACGCAATCGCCGTTTCCTCAGGAAAATCAAACCAGTCCTGGATACGCCGGAGTATCCACCCACTCAACAACCCCATCAACCACCTCCCCAAGCACCAAGAAGGGAGGACAGCAAACCACCGTGCAACATGCATGAGATGATGGAGGTGGAAGAAGCTGATTATGACACATCAGAAACAGATATGGAGGTGGACCAAGATCCGATCAACCACAAGCCAATGCAGACGAGTCCGGTCCCACGACGCAGCATGAGGGTAACACGAGCACCAAGGCCACTTTCCCCTCAAATGCAAGGACCAACTCACTACTACACGGAATTCTCCAGTCACATGACCACAAAACGACGGTAGTGTGGTCACATGGTGGGGGGAGGGCATGTAGAGAATAGGAACGACCATTAAGACGGGACACACAAAAGAGTGACACCGTCGTCTGATTAGTAGTATATATAGAGCACGCACGCACGCACCGGGAGAAGAACGACGACTACGACGATAGTCGACTCGGAAACCTTACAAGGGAGATAAGCAACTTACTAATTCAGTCTAGTTTACATTTAGAAGAAAGACCGAGTTATTGAGATTTAATAACAATATTTCATTGGTCAGAGATTGGTAGACATTTTCATGCTGCTCAGAAACTAAATTGTAGCAGAATTAGCAGTAACCAAAATGAGAAATAGAGCTTACCTCGGATAGGTCTATTTTGGGTTGAGCGAAAGAGAGAGTTCCAAGATGGCGTCCATGGGCTTTTATTAGCGTTTACCCAATGTGATTATCATTGAATCACGTCTGCTCTCGCGCGATTATGCAAATATGTCGTTCCCGGACGCTATAAAGGCAGGAAACTGGAAAGGAGAGGGGGCGTTCTGCAGATTGTGTGTAGGTGATTCTGGCGAGTAGATTGTGCTTGTTACGACCCACGTGTCTGCGAGAAGCGAGTTTTTGTTCCGTCTGTTTTTAGTTGTATTTTTTTTTTTTTTTTTTTTTTTGCCTACTACATTTTTGTTTCATAAATACATAACCAGAGCAGAAATTAATAATAACCGATTCAACCTTCACTTGCTTCTCTTCTGGTTATGTATTTAGTTTCTGTCCAGAAATAGAATAGTTGAATTACTTTATTTGATGACTATTTACGGTAAATTAAAATGGTTTAAAGCTTCTTTTCAAGTGTTACGTGTTTTAGTCTATTTAGAAAACTAAAACACAGTTTAATAAAAAGGAGAAGTATTTATTGTATATAAGAATAAAAAAAACAAAAAAATATTTACAAATGATCTAAGGGAGATAAGAAAGTTGTTAATTCGGTCTAGTTTATGTTTAGAAGAAAGACCAAGATATTGAGAATTAATAACACTATTTCATTGGTCAGAGAGAAGATCAGAAAATCTTTATATTTACCAAATGTGTCCATTTTTTCTTTGAAGGTGCTTGTAAGTAAGTCTTTTTATTAGATTCTTTTCAACCAGATTTGGATCCCTAGGAAATATTGGCTAGAGTTAATCTAGTCAGCGTCTGACAACCTAGAGCAGTATAACGACTCAAACTGACTCACTAATAGATTAACTAACTGAAGAGAATACACTATCAGCGTTCTTTTATAGTTTTTGTGAATGGAAAGTTCCAGAAATGCTCCAAATGGAACACCACAACTTGGAATATTCCAGAAACTATCGAAAAAGAATATTTTCGTATTATGTATTTAGAATTCTCCCTAAACTGTTTAAAAAGAACATTTTTATATTCTAATTTTAATGTAATGTTTTTTATCATAATAATTATACATTTTTAATATTATTATAAGAAATTGTAATATCTTAATACTTTTATAAGGAAAGTGTCCCTCCATGACACAATAGTAATTGTTTTTTGACACAAAAAGATAAATTTCCCAACTGTATATAAAAGAAGGCGTTTCTTAGTTATAATAGAGAAATTCAAAATATTGAATTTCAAGTAAAAACAATGGTATCTGCTCAATTATCATGTCTAATCTTCGTGTAATCATTGACCGAAAACTGTCCTTCACTAAGCATGTTTAATTCCATTTCAACAAAACCAACCATCAAACACGTTTACAACTCTGGATACAACATCTTTCCTACTTCTTTATAAATCCTAAATCCACCCACACTTAGAATATGCTTCTCTGGTCTGGTGCCCAAAATTAAAAAAAGAAAAGGACACTCTGGAAAAGGTCCATTGTAGAGCAACAAGACTTGTACAATGCATCTCTGACTTGCTTTACTCTGGACGCCTCATCTCTCTCAACCTCCCTACTCTTGAATTCCACAGACGTGCCAATATATTACAAGCCTACAAGATAATAAAGGTTTTTGACAATGTTTACTATAACAGACCTTGCACCAACTGTGCCAACTCCTTGTTCACTGCAGCCCTCAACCCATCCACAAAGGGACACAATCTGAAGGTGCAGATACAGCATCATTCTGGCTTCTATGACCAGTTCTTCTCTAGTAGTAGTAGAGTGCCTTCTACTTGGAACGGGTTAAGTTCTCACACCATCAATGCCCCCTCAGTAAATGCCTTCAAGTTAAGTTGCAGAATGGAAGAACCACAACGACCCATATCAATACCAATTTTCCTTCTGAGCCAGTGACTCTCCCCTCATATTTTTCATGTGAATGCTGCTTGACGCTCTTCGACAGAAGAGAATCAAAATCTTAACATATGGTCTTAATACCCTGGTCGAGTAACCAATGACCCAGACTTATGATGATTAATATTGACTGGTTCTTTATCATGAGTGTGATTCGGCCCAATGAAATATTTTGTCTCAAAAAACAGCAAAACATTGAACCGAAAATGAAAATATAAAACGAAACGAAACAGCTTTCTTCAGTAAATGTTTACTTTAACTACAACAGAACACCAACCAATAAAATTTGTTTTTATAGGTTTTTGGGGTCGCTGGCAATGAATCTGATATTCAAGCCTTCACACTATTTTGTGCCAAATCACCATATTCGTTAACACTATGCGTGAACAATTCATAAAATTAAAAAATATATAGTTTTCATCTCATTAATAATTAGATGAAATACTTTAAATAAGATTTTTTAAAATTGCTTTCACCTCATTTACTAGTAAAAATAATGTTAGTAAGTTTTCATGAGTGGTTTACAAAAACATTTTTGTTTTTTGTTCCTTTTTTTTTTTAGGGGGTATTCAATTATAAAACTTGTATAGTACTTTCTGCAGTTTAATTTACTGCTTTTCTGTAAGTAACGCGCCGACATACACCGAGCAAAAGAACTTTAATTTTTCACAAAAATTTTGTTTACATTGGGGGGGGGGGGGTGGCAGGTGTAAACAGAATTTTTGTGAAAAATTACACAGTTCTTGTAGGCACCTCCAAAAGTCATCGCAGAATTACCCCCCCATATGTAAAACGATGTAACTTCATTATAAATTAATATTATCAATATAACTTTTGTACCATTTAAAAGAAGGGTAAAATAAACTTGTAATAATTTGAAAAAATTCTTTTCATTGCACAAAAATAATGAAATTGCAAGACAAAAATCATGTTTACAGAATTGGTGCTTTAAAATAACGTTCCCATGTAGTAAGCATTTTTAACGTGAAAACATACCCGTGTTTAATAAATATAGCAAAAATCAACTAATCGCCAGATTTTCGTGAAATTTTCGATACTTATCCATTTTAGAATGAAATTACATATAAAATGCAGTTTCCATAAAATATACGAGGGGAAATATTTTTTTAGTGCGTGCTCCCCCCTCCTATTTTTATTTTCGGAATTTGAACAAAATATAGTTAAATCTATCGAAATTTCTATCTATTATGAAACATAAGAGTTCAAATAAGTAAAATATATTTAGTTTTTAAAAATTTAAATACATGTATTGAGCAAAAACTTAACTTGAAGTTGTAATCATTATGTTTTTAGATAGCATTTTTTCGAATTGATATATACTATAATCAGTTGAATTGCCAAGAAAAAGAAACTTTGTAAGCATTAATTGAGTTTTAAAAGATTAAAACGATTAAAATTCCATTATTTCAAATATTCCATGACAGCATAGTTTAAATTTTTTTTTAAATATTATAAACGTGGCTCTTGTTAACTATTTTATCGCCAGATTAAAACCTATTTGAAAATATTATTGCACAAATATTAAGCATTTTGTAGCCCCCCCTCATATTTTGTTTGTTTCTTTTTACCAAATAAAATATGGAAGCCGTAGTTAACCAAATGAACATTTAGTAAAACAATATTTCATATTTAATATACAAATGTTTATAATATTATTAATCATTAAACTGTGTAAATCTTAAAACCTAACGAAATTATAACAAATATTAATTATTAATTGCAGTTTGAAGAAGATAAACAAAGGTTTTAAAAATCATTAAGTCGCTTCTGCTTTTCCATAGTTCGTATAGTTAACAGAAGTCTGACGTCATGGAATCATGCGCTCCTTTTTTTCACGTTCGGCTGGCAATGCCTACTGCTTCGTGTATGTCCGTGCGATACTTACGGAAAAACGGTAAATTAAACTGCCAAAGCACCTGTTAACTGTTATACAAGTTCTATAATTGAATAACTTTCAAAAAAAAAAAAATGAACGGAAAACAAAAATGTTTTTGTAAACCGCTGGTGAGAACTTATTTTTTAGATCACTTAAAAAGCATCAAAAACTACATAACAAATGAACGACAGTTTTTTGTTTTTGAAAACTTTCTTGTTATTTTAAATGTCTGCTAAAAAATTATTCTGGGATGTGACAAGTCACTTCACTAAGCGCGTGCACGTGCAAATACATCATGTAAGAATAGCATAAACGAAGGCGGTGAGATGGCACAAAATAGTGCAAGGGTTCAAAAATCCAAAGAAAACGTTATGACACTATCTTTATAACTCCTGAAGTGTTACTTAGTGGAGTGCTATTTATAGGAAATAGAGCCGAACAGAGGAGCGAGTAAATCGACGTTTATTTAGCATGAGAGCTAGGCAGGTAAGGTTACATCCGGGCCTATACAAAGGGAGGTAATTGGTTTAGTGCATTACTACAACATCCAACCTGTTTAGTTCATTGTGTATATTTGTGTGTGCGTGTGTTTTTTTTGTTTTGCTTGTTTTGTTTTTGTTACAGTTCATGTCATTGGTTTGTGGAGTGGGGTCAGTCTTTGTATTGTGAGGGTGTTCTTATAGTTCTGCCAGATTTGGTTTGGAATGGGCCATACCTGCTTTTGTCCCGTAGGGGTGTGTTGCTGTTGGTTTCGTTGTTTTTGTCCTCAGTCTTTGTTTCCTCTGGCTTGGTCATATCATGTGGGATATCAGGTTCAGGGATTTAAAAACGTACTTTCTTAGTTGCTAGGAAAGGTATGGCATGGGTGCAGCTGTGATGGAGTCTTGTGCTAATAGGCGTTTTGACTATATAACTACTGGGTCCTCATCATTTTTGAGAATGGTCCCTGGGTGCCATGTGTGATCTGTCCTGTTGAGTATCCGCATACATTGGCCTGGATATAGTGGTGGTAGTGGTCTGGCTCTGTTGTGCTGATCATGGTGGGTCTTCATGTTTGACGACCTTGCCTGTAGTTGGTCACGGCGGTCTTCTTTGCCTGGTTTTGACTGGCTGGGTAGAGTGGTAGGTATTGGTCTGCCAAACAGCATTTCGGCTGGCGAAGGGAGTTTGCTATCTATTGGTGTTGCCCTGGCTTGAAACAGAGCAAGGTGGATGTTAGTTCTCTCCCTTTTGCACTTCTTTATGATCGACTTGATATGTCTCACATGTCTTTCCACAAAGCCATTGCTTCTGGCATAGCGGGGTGAGCTTGTCACATGTCTTATGCCCCAGGATTTTATGAAGTTTTGGAACGCATGTCCAGAGTACTTGGGGCTATTGTCGGTCATAATTACGTCCAGGCGACCAAAAAGTGAGGCATAGTATTTGATTTTGTCTGCCACTGATTTGCTGGTTATAGACGATGTCATTTCATCGACAATAGGATATTTAGAGTATCTGTCGACGGTGAGTAGGTATTGTTGTCCATCAATTTCAAATATGTCGGATGCGATGAGCTTACAAGGCTGGGATGAAATGTCGTGTGGGAGCAATGGTTCATGCCTGTGTGCATCCTAGTACTCCCGGCATAGTGTGCACGACTGGCACATCCTTTCAATGTCCCTCTTGATATTGATCCAGCAAATGTATTCTCTGGCAAATTGGCGGGTTTTTTCAATGCCTTGATGGAGCTGGTGGAGAATGTCTTCTCTCGTTTCTGGGGTGAGAACTTGTCTGCCTTTAAATAAAATTCTTGATTCAACAGCAAGTGCATTATGGAAAGACCAGTATGGACGGACCCCTGTAGATAAATCATGGATGTTGTCAGGCCATCCTTAGTGTATGACCTCCTTGATGAGATTCATAGTTGGGTCTCTGATAGTTTTCATCCGTAGCATCTTCTGCTTTTCCTGTGAGAAATTGATGGTTGAGATGGTTTGGTCTTTGTTGACCTCTGTGTTTAAGTTGCCAACCCTCTCATCCAGCTCAATTGATTTGTTGTCAGGGTTAGGTAGCCAGCTTAGGGTGTCAGCGAGGATCACTTCACTGCCCGGTCTATACATCATGTAGTTGTACCCCTGGATCTTTAGCAGCATGCGCTGTAACCGGTCTGGCGCTGAATGCAGTGGCTTGGCGCAGATTGTTACCAGTGGCTTATGGTCCGTGATGACAGAAAAGGCTTTTCCGTGAAGGTATGTATGGTACAGTTGAATAACATGCACCACGGCCAACATTTCCCATTCAATGTTGCTGTACGGGGTTTGGGCATCGGTAAGTGTCTTCGATCCAAATACAATCGGTTTTCCATTCTGGATCAGGGCTACTCCCAGGCCCTTCTGCAAAGCGTCCACCTCAAGCGTTATAGGCTTGGCCTGGTCGTAGTATGGTATGTGTCCTGGGAGATCATCTCTTTAAGCTGGTCATAGCACCTTTGGTGTCCAATGTCCCAAACCCATGGTGCTTGGGATTTAAGAAGACCGCATAGTGGGTGTGCCTTCTCAGCATAGTTGGGAATGTATGGGGACACGTAGTTCAACATACCCAAGAAGCGTTGCAGTTCCCCCATGTTTTGTGGGGTTGGTATCTTCTTTATATCACATACCTTGTCCGGGTCTGGCTTTATTCCATTAGGGGTATAGACGTTCCCAGAAAAGGATTATGGTGGAGTGTTTTATAAAGCATTTATGGCTGTTAAAGATGGGAGACATTTCGGCTGTTTGGGTCATAAGTTTGCGTAGATTGATGTTGTGGTCTTCGTCATTCTGGCCAAATACTGCCACATCATCAGCAATACTGACTACACCATCTAGGCCTTCAAGGATTTGGTCCATTTTTGCTTGGAAAGTATCCTGGGAGACGTTAAGGCCAAATGGTAAGCATTTCCAGCATATCCGTCTGAAAGGTGTCCTGCAGGTTGTCAAGAGCTGTGACTCTCGATCCAGTATCGACCAGTATCCAGCCTTGGCATCGAGTTTGCTGAATACTTTGGCTTTTGCAAAAGCTGGGTTCAGTTCTTCCACCGTGGGTATTTTGTGTGGGCACCTCTTGAGACTTGCATTAAGCTTCTGTGGATCCATGCATATTTGGAGCAATCCATCTTTATTTGTGCTGTACACGAGGCTGGAGCACCAATCTGTGTGTTCTTCGACCTTCATGAGCCTATTGATTTACTCCTTTATTTTATCCTTGAGGTGGATGCTGCATTTCCGTGGAGGGTCAATGAAAGGCTCGGCACCTTCCTTCAGTAGGAGTTTGGCAATCCCACTAAAATTTCCTATCCTCTCAAACTGATTTGGGAAATCGAACATTAGTTAGGTGATGGACATGATGGGTGCAGCTGGGCATCTTTTGAGGGTGTCAACATGAATTGTGATAAGCCTCAGCCTTTCACATGTTAGGAACCCCACGACTGCAGGTCCTGGTACTTCTACAATGTAGAACAATGTGTTTGTCCACTCTGAGTCCTTGTGCTAAATTAGGCATAGTAGAATAAGAAATTCTATTGAGTTTTTATTAAAAATTGAACTATATCTGTGTGGATATTTGAAAGAGTTTTCTACAATAATGAAGAATTCTTTAGGTATATTAGTTTTAACATTTACGCTAAATGGAGGATTAAACCAAATATTTTTCTTTCTCCTAGTGCGACAGGGTGGGTTAGAAGTATTACGATTAGCATGTTGGTTCATATTATATTTGTGGAGTGGACCATTGCTATTGATAGCAGCAGATCTTGTTATTTGAACTGGTTTCTTGCGAGTCATATTGTGTGTGATTACAGATTTAAAACGGCATACAGGTGGAGCATAATGGTTATATTGAATCTTTTCATTGTATCCTGAATTTCTTAAGGCATTATTGAAGAAAGTAGCATTTTGATTAAAGGTTATTTATCGGCTGAGAGCGTAGAAATTCTTCTAGAGACGGATGGTACTATAGATTTTATAATTGAATTGGGGTGGTTAGAAGATTTATGGATGTATAAAAGCGTATATATATATATATATATCCATATCCATCCACATATAGTACTGTTTCGTTGTATCACAGCTCATCAGTGCAGGTAGACAACCAACTACTTCAAGCCCGGATCGAAACTCGACCGCCCAAATGACAATCGAGGCTATTTGGCTACTGCTATGCGGGTAGTGAATTAATAACATTTTAGCATTATCCAAACAGTTCGATTTGTTTACACAAAGAGCATCGTTTAATACACTAATGGCTGTTTGTATATCAGTTCCAATTAGGGTGAACCCAAGATAGGGAGCTTTATAGTCATCCACATACAGTACTGTGTCGCTGTATCACAGCTCATCAGTGGGGCAAGCCAGGATCCAAACACGACCACCCAAACGACAGTCGAGGCTTCTAACCGCCATGCTTTAGAGTTAACTAAACAGAGAGAGAACAAGACTCCAAAAGGAAGAGAGTTCCAAATAAGAGGACATCACTCAGGTTGTCAAAGGTTTATTTTTAACAAAATGAAATGATAAAAAAAACCCAGAAAAAACAAAACCAAATAAGCTGAAATTCTATTTTAAAATAAAAGGAAAAATAGAATAAATTATTTTTAAAATGCCTAAATGATTGAAAAGTATTTTAAAAACCCTAAAAAACAGATACACGTTCGTAATCAATTTAAATTTAACCTCATGTTGATATATGAAAGAAAATTAAACTAATTTACGTTTATGTAGGCAATATGACTAATTATTTTCTCCGTTCATCGTGTAATGGTTCTAGGCTATTTTGCAACCTAAAATGCATACCTGGCCAAAAGGCAAGATAAGCTTTTAATGCTTTTACTTATTTTAAGGTGTTTTTTAAAGTTTGAAACACAAGTAGTCCCTTGTTATTTACTGCAAGATCTCGGAAATACTTCAGAGTTTAGGGTGCATAAGTTCGACTTGAATAAACACTACAAAATAAGTTAGAAGAGTAACTTATTTTGCCTTCGGTAACATGTATTTGTTATACATTTAGATTTTGACAGTTTTTCCTTTGTTTGCTTCTCTTTACAATACTCCCCAAAGCAGTGAATTGTTGTTATTTTTTATTTATTTATTTATTTGCATGCACTAATTTTTTATTGCAAAATTATTTTTCTACTTTATTTGTTTTTGTTGTTGATATTTTCGAATATTTAGAAGCAACTATCCAAAAATGCAGTGAAAAAGTGAATATACAGAATGAAATAATTAAAATTAAGTATTACAGTAATTACAAGAAAAAAAACCCCAAAGAAGTTTCGTTTCATTTCCTTAGGATAAGATTTTATAATTTCCTTCTTAAATTAACTTTAACACACTTTCAGACAAAATATTCTCAGCCATGGAAGCAGGTAAATGTTATATTACAAAACTGAGCGTATGGAAGCAAGAAAGTGACAAACGAAAAGGTTGAGTTTAAAGGTTTTATTTAAAGTTAAAACGATCGTGAAATGAACTGTTTGGTATGTCAGGATAATTTGGTGTCGGCGGCAGCAGGGAATTAGTAGGAATGCTGGTCGGGTGTTGCTATGAACTTGGCGATGATCTAAGTTATTGTCAAGCTGAGGTGGGGGCAGCGATGGCAGGAACGTGGCTTAGCGTTCTGGTGTCTGGAATATGTGTGCAGTGACAGTGATGACGGGAATGTGATTTAGTGTTCTGGTCTGGGATACGAGTGCAGCGATCCTTAATAGCTGGTATCACTGGCAAAGGGTTGATGGCTGTTGGCTGGTGAGCTGTGGTGATCTGACAACGGTAGTGATGGCGGAAGAGGGGTAATCTTCAAGGCTTGCTGTCCAGTATCACAAGTGAGATGGCAGTGGTGTGGCGGCGACTGTGGTGCAGTAATCTCAGTAGATGGTGTCGCTGGCTAAGAGTTAACTGCCGCTGGCTGCTGACAGAGCGAGATTCATGGCTGGCATGCAGGGGCCAATCTGCTGGTTTGTCGAAAACGCTGTCATTTTTATACTCGCGATGTGGACGTAGTAGTAGACAAAAGGCGACTTTCATCACTGGTCATCGTTTTCACTTTTTACTTGTGTTTGTTTTTTGTGTTTTAATATGATGCAGTGTTTGCTGTTTGTATAAATGTGTTATATCGATTTAAATCTAAAAAAGTTGTGAATATGTTCTAGTAGGTGTTGTAATGTTGCAGTGTTTCGTGAAATAATTATTCATGTTTATATGTTGCTGCATTTGCTGTGATGTTTGTGTTTTGTATTTTAACTTTCCTTTTGATGTACGGCTTCCTCTGGTGGTTTTCTTTGTTAAAATGAGGTGCGGGTTATTCTGTTGATGTGTGTACATAAAAGATTGAGATTTGAAGTTGCTGTGTGTGTTTAATGTGTTCATTTGCATTGTATCGATGAACAGGCTTTGTCTTAGCGTCGCCATTATTATCACTGTCGCTGCTCCTGCTGGTTTCTGATTTATTCATGTAAATATGGAGGGATATGCGATGAAAGAAACAGTCAACATTACTCAATTCTGTTAATGTCTTTGTTCATAATTCCTTGTATATAAAAAAAAAATCAAAAATGAAGAAAAATCGGCCTAACAGAAGAAGGGACGACTATATCCGGTCATAATTGTATCGAGTGGAACAAATAATAGTCTGGTTATCAAACCGGATTTCCATTTTTATTGTAAAACAAATAAACAAATTGGCATGAAAGAAAATGTGAAACTTTTTGTAAACAATTTTAATTTTTACATATATTTTACAAAAATAACTTGTAGCGACAGCTATATACATCCGGAATAAACTTCGACAAAGACATTCTAATAGCAATCACCACGCATGTGCATGAAGTACACGTAAATACATAATGTTGTAATTTGCCCATGCGCATACATGCGATAAAAGGACTACGTTACGCTTCGCATGCAGTAATACAACAAATAGTTCAGAATGTTCTAGAACTCTCCTATATAAGCTTTTTTTGCATGTAAATCAAATCAATAAGTGGATACAGTTTTAGGAATAAATATTATCACTGCTCAACTCCATCTTGTGGGACGTTAAACCACTAACATGATTTTGTGCACGTCATACACCTAAATTCTTAGCAAAAAAAATGATAGAATGAACAGGACTTTTTGTTTTGTTTGTTTTTTATGAACATAAAGTTTCGAGTTTTTTGGGGTTTTTTTTTTAACTTATTTAGTTTTTTGGGTTTGTATTACTGTACACATAGATTCGAAAAAGTTGTCAAAAAACAAATATATAACAAATAACTGTTATCAAAGGCAAGATAAGTTACTTTTCTACCTAACTGGATATGTTTTTAGTGTTTTTGTTAATGTAGCAAGCATGTTGTTTTTGTTTGTTTTTTGTTTTTTTATCAATTTTTTAAGTATTATAAATTTCACTAACATGCTGGGGAAATGTTTCATAATTTTCCATCCCGTTGTCAATTTTCATATTGTACGCCTCCCGATACATTGCTCCGTCAACATGAGACCATTTCATATTTAAAAAAAAAATTTTTTTTATTACATTTTCACCCCAAACAAGGCATATTGCCACTTTGGTGTAGGGGGCTACTATCAGGGGCAGCAACTACTGGGGCACTATGTTGGGATTTGGGCAGCAAGATGTCGGTTCACGTTACACTTGAACTTCTGCATGTCAGTACAGTTAGGGAAGCAGGGATCTGGAATGGAATTCCAGAGTCTAGCAGTTCTGGGGACGAAACTATTGGAGTAGAAAGATCTTTTACATCTAGGGATCTCTACTGTGTAGGGGTGGGATTTAGCTGTCAGGTTTGTCGAGGGTGTCTACGTCGTGGGGGCACAAGTGTCTGCAGTTCCTCAGAGCATTCACCATTAAAATACTTGTAGAACAGGCAGAGAGATGCAACATTTCGTCGATGGAACAGAGGTTGAAGCTTAGATGCCAGTTCAGGGCCTATCAGATGTGCGACTCTCTTTTGAACCTTGTCTAGGAGCGAGAAACTAGCAGCAGATGCATCAGCCCAAATGTGACAACAATACTCCATACATGGGCGAATGGTGGCCTTATATAGGTACAGGATACTTTCAGGTGTCAGTAGTTTTTTAGCACGGTAGAGAGAGCCTACCTTTTTCACAGCGGCCCTGGAAATGTTTTCAATATAATTGTTCCAACTCATGTTTCCTGTGAACGTTAGGCCAAGCAGTTTGAAAGATGTACTCTCAGACAGGGAGTCACTGGCCATTGCTATTGGTGGCAGAGAAGGTTTCTTGTAATTATTGAAGGAAACCAGTTTAGTCTTGGCAGCATTGAATGTGACCATCCATTTATGTCCCCATTCCACTACAGATTGGAGGTCATCCTCTAGTGTTTTTGCCATTTCTTTAGTTATGTGTTCATTTGTTTTCCTGTCATGCCTGTTATAGAGCGTAGTGTCATCAGCATATATACCCATCTCAGAGGCAGTTTTGTCGGGGAGGTCATTAATAAATATTAGGAACAATAGAGGTCCAAGGATAGACCCCTGAGGTACTCCCGCATTTATATCACCCTGTTTAGATGTATGACCGTCAAGGACAACCTGGATTTTTCTCTTATCTTAGAAGGATTTAATTATGTTAAGTATTCTACCAGTGATACCATATGATTTAAGAGATTACAGTGAGGATGTTAGATGTGGAACGGGCTTGTCTAAATCCATATTGTTTGTCAGTCAGAAGTTTAGCATCTATAAGGTGCCGGACTAGAGCATGGTTAATTATGGCCTCAAATATTTTGGCGAAAAGTGGGAGGAGGCTAATGGGGCGATAATTTGATGGGTCAGTTCTTTCCCCAGAATTCTTGAATACTGGTACCACAGAAGAAGTTTTCCAACAGCCCGGAAAGCATGATGTATTAAGGCATTTGTTGTAGAGTTTGGAGAGAACTGGAGCTACTTCGGCTGAGCACTGTTTTAATAGCACAGCTGGGATGAGATCAGGTCCACATGCTTTTGAAGTGTCAAGGTTTTTTATGATGGCGTGTACCTGAGCAGGGGTGATTTTTAGATCGTCTAGCGTGGCGTCTGTCTGCAAAGGAAAGTCAGGCAGAGGGTGGTTGGAAGGGTCCAGTGTGGAGTTCGAGGCAAACCGGCTGGCAAGCATATTAGCCTTCTTGGTTGCTGAGCAAACAACCTCGTGATTGTCCCAAAGACACTTCCGTAGTTAGAAAAAAAAAAAATAATAAAATATGGGTGACCGATTTACCAGAAAGTTGTAACTAAAAAGTGAGCACCCCTTTCAAATGTCGAAATGATTTTTTTTTTTTTTTCATAATCTGGTTAATTAGTGTGCAATCAATAATAATCCGTTGAAAAAATTAAAAAACAAACAAACAAACAAAAACTATCAGCATAGAAATTACGCATGGGGGTGATGGCTGTACAACTCCGCCAATTAGACTTTTGAAAAGGTTATTAGGTGAAACTTTCATATTCATATATTCATTCATATTCATTATATCATTATCTGATTTTTGGTAGATTTCCTGAAGCCTTCCTCACCTTCATTTTGTCCGATAAACTAACCCTTTTCTGAGAGAGAGAGAGAGACTATTAATGACTGAGAAAGTGAACACCCCTAGGTGTGAACAGAACTGTATATCTCAGCTCAACAGCAACAACAACTGTCGAACTGATTGTGAAGGACGTATCTCCAACACACCTACTAATACGATGTCACGAACATATTTTCTATTATGTATGAGCGTAGTATGAAAAGCTTCGTTAGAAAAAGGGGTGGGGGGGGGTAGCAAAGTTATGTCCCCTATCGGAACTCACTAATAAAGGAAACCATATATCTTGGCTATAATACATTTCTAAATATGCACGTGAATGTTTACGTGTACGCTACAAACACAAAAATATAAATAACAGGTCTGTATGCGATTTTCTATTATGACAAGCGATAATATTTAAATAATTGTAATGTTTTCTATTTAAACCTCAATATAAGTATGTTTCATGAGCTAAAAAAAGCTGTCCTCCAACTTAATGAGATATAAGATTAAGGGTAAAGATGGGCATTCTAAACAGTTTTTATCTAAAAATCGAATAAAAATAGTGAATCGACGAATATTTATAAATTATTCGGAAGTATTATTGATTGCTCTAAGGGAAGTAACTCTATTTTACTAAGAGATGCATTTAACTATTATGTATTTTAACAACTTAAAAAAAAAAAAATCGTAGAAATTGGGTCCAAAGGATAATGATATTGTCTATTGAATCCTGCAAGTTTTAACGTGTGCACTCGAATTGTAAGCTTTGTTAAGTTGCTTAAATACATAATAATTACATGCATCTCTTAATAAAATTCTTTCCCTTAGGACAATCATTAATATTTCCGAATAACGGTTGTAACATGTTTACACATTTCAAATGTGGTTTTCTACCGACTACATGCGTATATACTGAGTAGATTTAATTCGAAATTTAATAATAATATTAATAATAATAATAATAATAATAATAATAATAATAATAATGGCGCATTATTGGGACGAAATTTCGGAAATCGTAAAACTGAATTTCACATGAAAAAAATGGGGGTGTACACATAGATTCGAAAAAGTTGTCAAAAAACAAATATATAACAAATAAATGTTATCAAAGGCAAGATAAGTTACTTTTCTACCAAACTGGATATATTTTTCGTGTTTTTATTCAATGTAACATGTTTATTCAGCTCGAAAACCATACAGTGTTTACCGATGTATTGGAACATTCAATATCGCGTCTTATTCTCTCTTTAACACGGTAAGTGTGGGATAAGATGTTATAAATAAAAAACCGCATAAAATACTGTTAAAAATTTGCTCAATATATGTTACCGTGACATAGGTTGACATATATTCGGCGGGTTTTTAATAGTATTTTGTATAGTTTTTTTTATTTATAACACCTTTTTTCATACTTACGGTGTTAAAGAGGGTGTGAGACGCCATCTTGAATTTTCGAATACATCGGTAGCAGTATCAGAATTTTTGTAGGAATTTTTGACACCCCTAACACGAAACTGCGAATACAATATAAAAATCTCGTAATTTCTCTGTTAAAAGTGGGTTATTTATTTTCTTTATGGATTATACTTCCAAAATAAACTATTACAGTTGTTTTAAAAGTAATAAAAATATTTTTTTTTTTTAAAACAGTAATGAATTTTCTGAACTCAATATTTTTCAATTTTTAAACTCAATATTTTTAAATTTTTAAATTTTAAAAATCTATCAAAATTTTTCTATTGATTCTATTTTTACGATATTTTCAGGGTCAATGTGAAATTTTATGTTCTTTCCAATAAACCGAATATAATATTTTAGACAAACGTTTTTTTTAAATTCACGCCCCCCCATTTTCACGCCCCCCCATTTTCACGCCCCCCCCCCATTTTGAAATGTCTATTAAAAAGTAAATAATTAATTTATGTTTAATAGGTTTATATATCACAAATTGAAGAGAAAAGGTCAATAAATAATATATTCAAATTTAAAAAAAAAAAAAAAATCAGTTTTTTAGAAATTTACCTGTAAAGTCCGAAGTTTAAAACCTTATTTTATAAGAACACATTTTTTCTTTTTGTCTTTTTTTTTTTTTTTTTAATTAAACCTTGGTCCTTGCTCCTTTAATTGAAAAAAAAATTAGGGCTTGAATTACATTTTTCGAGGAGTTATAAGCTTAGAAAGATAGGGGGTCGAATAATTTACGCCTCTCATTTTGAAATGTCTATTAAAAAGTAAATAATTAATTTATGTTTAATAGGTTTATATATCACAAATTGAAGAGAAAAGGTCAATAAATAATATATTCAAATTTAAAACAAAAAAAAAATCAGTTTTTTAGAAATTTACCTGTAAAGTCCGAAGTTTAAAACCTTTTTAAAAAAAAAAAAACACATTGTTTTGTTTTGTTTTTTTTTTTAAATAAAACCTTGGTCCTTACTCCTTTAATTGAAAAAAAAAATTAGGGCTTGAATTACATTTTTCGAGGAGTTATAAGCTTGGAAAGATGGGGTGGAATTATTCACTATTTTCACGAAATTTCTGACACTGCTAATACATCGGTAAACACTGTATGTTTTTCGAGCTGAATAAATATGTTACATTGAATAAAAACACAAAAAATATATTCAGTTTGGCAGAAAAGTAACTTATCTTGCCTTTGATAACATTTATTTGTTATATATTTGTTTTTTGACAACTTTTTCGAATCTATGTGTACAGTAAAATAAACCCTTATTTATTAAAGAAAATAACAAATAAAATTTGATGAAAACAATCATAAGACACAAGAAAGTTCAAAAGGGAGGTAATTTTCCGTTTCGATTTAAACAAGATGGACACATTTTTTTTCACCTGCTAACACGATTAAAGTTGGTTTCTTTTTAATAATTCAGTAATATTCAGGTAATTTTGACGGCATAATTTGGGAAGCTGCCATTGTAATTTATTAGAAGTGACAAAAACAAATCGGTACAAACCATTGTTTTTTTCTCTGAAAACTCCATTTATCGATTACAAAATTTCGTCCTTATAGTGTAGAAGCGCAATAATAATAATAATAATAATAATAATAATAATAATAATAAAACAGCCATTTTTATCTCCATGCACAATTTTTTAATCGCATTGTTTACACAATCGATCTATTAATTATAAAAAAAAACCAGTTTACTTTATCGAAAACATTTATTTCGATTTTTCTGTGTATTCTCATATTTTGTTTAAATTTTTCAACGTCTAGATTGAAATTAATATTATTTCCTTTATTTATTACTCATTAGCAGATGAACATTTTCACATTTTTAACTGAATAGAAGATATTCAAATTCTTTCTCCATGTCCCCCCCCCCAAAAAAGACCAAACATCAATTGTTGATATTTTTCAGCATCATAAGACAACAACAACAAAATAAGAATTTTAAAAGACAAACGTGAAAGTTTTGCATAATTTATTTACTGATGAATGAGTAAATTCCAAATTCCCTTTTCACACATTTACAATTCATGTGATGCTTGTTGTGTAGAGGATTAAATTGCATGTTTTCGACTCTGACATCAAAATGCGACAACAAAGGACGAATTTACTTATATACAAACAATACATTTATTTATTAACAATAGGAAAACATAAGAGCATGTGTATGTGTGTGCACGTATGATCAGGCATGGGTCTAGATTGTCCATTACAGTTGTTGGAGAAATTAATTGAATTGATCATTGTAGTCATTAATGTTTATGATAAAATTAAATTACGCTTACTTCGAGTATAGGTGGAAATTTGCTCTTTGATGGTGTGTATTTTGGATCAAATGCAAGCTGTGTGCGTTCATAATTGTGTCAAGATGAAAAGAGAGCAAGAGAAAAAAAGGAAATTGAAGGAAAAGGTCAAAATAAAGTGTCTCTGTGTGTTTGCACCAGACACAAACCTGATTTAGCAGTCGTAACAGTTCCTATAGTTTCTTAGTACTGCTATTGTATGCCTTCAGTGAATTACTGATGGTGGTTGATCTGATAAGTCTGGCTCTAGGATATTGACCACTCTAGAAGTCAGGCTTATTCTTAACCTTGCAGGTTGGAACACTTCTTCCTCTGAACAAAAAGTAAACTTTTATTTTTTAGTACTGAAACTAATTTTAAATACAGACTATAATTTCCCCTACTCGATGTCAGTGCCTAAAACTAAATGAAAATTTAATGAACAAAGATCTTTCCCTAGAACTATAGGTCTGTGGGCACAATACCATGAGGCTGCTTCCCAGTTGATTATGCAAATCCCATGAATACATTCAAAACTTTGCAAATACCTTTCATATTTGGATTTGAAAAATAATTCTTAGATTCTACTTTATATGTTTTCAGCTCTTTAATTTTTTATCTAAATTTCCAAGTACGTTGATCCCTCTTCATTGAATAAATTAATTTTATTAATTAATTTAATAACAATTAATTAATGTTGCTAATCTGTGTTTGGCATCAAGTTTTCAAGATGCGAAATTATTAAAAAAATAGATCAAGACTTTTGACTTAAAATAAAAGTGTTTTAATTGAAGTTCTTTAGTCTTTCAGCCATTATTTATCGTCTGAATTTTTAAGTAGTTCTATTTTTTTAGTAATCTAAATACTATTAATTCCAAAACAATCAATGTTTTGCAATATTTTAATACTTGCTACAGTGAAATCTTTTCAAATACTATTAAAATTTGCCGAATGACTAAGTAAATTATACTGAATATCTCAAAGATTTTTTCTTGGAATGAATTTTTGGAAGGTGCTTGCATTTCGTGTTTTTTAATTACTATATTCTTATGAAAGTGATTTTGTGAAGAAGAGAGGAGAAGGGAAGAGAAGATTGCTTTGCTCACTCAGAATTATTTTTTGTATGAGTCAGTGGGAAGAAAAAGAATGACAGAAAGTTGTCAAGGTGTTTGAAAAAATAAACAGTAGCCGATAGGGGAAAAGTCTGGAGACTATGTTAGAAGGGGACTATGAATCATAGTCTAAATTGTTCGCCTTCTGCTAGGTGGATTTTGCTACATGCATTTGGGCTTTGTCAATGAGTAGAATTGGACCTTACCTGTTGACTAATGTTGGGTGTTGTCAATGAGTAGAATTGGGCCTTACCTATTGACTAATGTTGGGTGTTGTCAATGAGTAGAATTGGGCTTTACCTGTTGACTAATGTTGGGTGTTGTCAATGAGTAGAATTGGGCTTTACCTGTCGACTAATGTTGGGTGTTGTCAATGAGTAGAATTGGGCTTTACCTGTCGACTAATGTTGGGTGTTGTCAATGAGTAGAATTGGGCCTTACCTGTTGACTAATGTTGGGTGTTGTCAATGAGTAGAATTGGGCTTTACCTGTCGACTAATGTTGGGTGTTGTCAATGAGTAGAATTGGGCTTTACCTGTCGACTAATGTTGGGTGTTGTCAATGAGTAGAATTGGGCCTTACCTGTTGACTAATGTTGGGTGTTGTCAATGAATAGAATTGGGCTTTACCTGTCGACTAATGTTGGGTGTTGTCAATGAGTAGAATTGGGCCTTACCTGTCGACTAATGTTGGGTGTTGTCAATGAGTAGAATTGGGCCTTACCTGTCGACTAATGTTGGGTGTTGTCAATGAGTAGAATTGGGCTTTACCTGTCGACTAATGTTGGGTGTTGTCAATGAGTAGAATTGGGCTTTACCTGCCGACTAATGTTGGGCTTTGTCAAAGTTTCATCCATTTGTTTACAGTACTTTACCGCCATAAGTGTTTCACCTGCATTCAAAAAACTTGAATAGATGACACAAGTGGGAAACTACCCAATGACTTTCTTTTGATGCAACTCTGGCTTTGGGAAGTGTTGTGGAGCTTCATACCTATGCTGGTTGTTGTAAAAAACTTTTCATCACAAGTCACAACCCACTCAAGAAATGGGTCATTCTTGTTGCATAAAAGAAGGGAAGATGACATTTCATAATGGCGTTTTGTTTGGTTCTTGTTCAATTCATGAGACACCTATCAAGTTTTTTGTCTTCCCAATGTCTCTCAAGTGGTTGGAAATTGTTGCATGTTACACCTAATTCAGACGCAAGTTCTTTAACAGTTGTGCATGAATTGGCTTTGAATAAGGCTCTTAATTGATCGTTGTCAACATCTAATGGCTGTCTACTATGCTCGTTATCTTCAAGATTCTCATCACCGCCATAAAATTGCTTAAACCACCATTGTGCTGTGCATTCAGTAGTGGTTCCTGAGTCAAGTGCTTCATTGATATCGTGAACTGTTTCAGTAGCTTTTCTGCCTAGCTTGAATTGAAATAAGCAAATTATGCAACTATGCTTTTCTTCCCTCTTGTATGCAACATTCTGAAAAGAAGACATAATGGTTTTAAAATAATTTTAATTCAAACAATAGAGCGAATAACGCTCTTTATAATGATATATAAAGTAAAGGTACTATAACAAAACCTTATTTTAAAATGCATCATTTGAAATCAAAATTA
This sequence comes from Euprymna scolopes, assembly GCF_053919585.1. Classification (NCBI taxonomy): domain Eukaryota; kingdom Metazoa; phylum Mollusca; class Cephalopoda; order Sepiida; family Sepiolidae; genus Euprymna; species Euprymna scolopes. The sequence goes on from NC_136502.1 coordinate 50,680,442, forward strand.
AAAATTTTGCAAGAACTTTCTAGTCAACCTAATATATAAAATAATGAAAATAGTTTAGCTGCATAATGCAAGATTTAAATATATAAAACGATTAAAATAGTTTGAGCTGCATAAGACAATATTAAATATATAACAATGCATAAGACAATATTATAAGCTGCATAAGACAATATTAAATATATAACAATGCATAAGACAATATTATAAGCTGCATAAGACAATATTAAATATATAACAATGCATAAGACAATATTATAAGCTGCATAAGACTATATTAAATATATAAAAATGCATAAGACAATATTATAAGCTGCATAAGACTATATTAAATATATAACAATGCATAAGACAATATTATAAGCTGCATAAGACTATATTAAATATATAACAATGCATAAGACAATATTATAAGCTGCATAAGACTATATTAAATATATAACAATGCATAAGACAATATTATAAGCTGCATAAGACAATATTAAATATATAACAATGCATAAGACAATATTATAAGCTGCATAAGACAATATTAAATATATAACAATGCATAAGACAATATTATAAGCTGCATAAGACTATATTAAATATATAACAATGCATAAGACAATATTATAAGCTGCATAAGACTATATTAAATATATAACAATGCATAAGACAATATTATAAGCTGCATAAGACAATATTAAATATATAAAATGATTAAAATAGTTTGAGCTGCATAAGACAATATTTGAATATTTGCTAGTTCGTGCAGGGTGTCCCAAAATGATTTGATACATTTGTTGGTAAAAAAAAAAAAATTGACAACTAAATAAAGAAAATATTTTTTTATTTTTTAAATGTACATAGAATGCTTTTTTTTATTTCACGCAGTCTTAAATCGGCCAAATGCTTTCAATCATTGCTAATAAACGTTTTCAATAACTTGAATCATTTCAGGAGGAATAGCAGCAATTTAAAAATGAATAACTCGGTTTAATACTTTGAAAGATCAATGGTGCAGGCTGAATACTTTCAGCTTCAAATATCCCAACAAGAAAAAATTGCAATCTTGTGGGCCAACTAATATACCTATAAAGAAATCAAATAATTTGGAAACATTTTCTTTATTGTCTGTTTAGTGCTTTTTGAAAAATCTAGAGAAAGTGTGTTTATATACAGAATGTTTTGGAGGCAGTTGAATTGGGGAATTTACTGCATCAACATTGGTGGAGTTCTGGCAGACATAGGACGGCCAAATGCTTTTCTTTTTAATGTCAGTCCAGTAGCTCTAAAGTTAGCAACCCATAATAAAATAGTGTCCCAAATTGGTATGGGCTCATGGCTTTTAAGTTCCAATGTGTCAGACTATTTTGAAACACCCTGTATATAAATTTATTAAAATAGTTTGAACTGCATGAGACAATATTTTGATATTGATTATCAATATTTGATAATTTGTATATTTAATGATGGAATAGTTTATATTGCATAATGCAAAATTTGATGATTTGTTAGTTTGTATATAAAATGATTAAAATAAGCTATTTTATACACAAGCTCCACAGGAGATATTTAAAGATTGTTTAGTTTGTGTATAAAATGTTTGAAATAGTTCAAGCTGTGTAGGACAATATTTTAATACCAATCAGTTGAAAAATAAAATTATTTAAATAGTTTGAGCTCCATAGGGCAATATTTGAATTATTGTTTGTATTTGGTATGATTAAAATAATTTCAGCTGCATAAGGAAATAATTAGATATTTCTTAGTTTGTATATAAAATAATTGAATAGATTTTCATGATACAATATTTTGATATCTGTATATAATATGATTGAAATAATTTCAGCTGCACGAGACAATATTTAGACATTTGTCAGTTTGTATATAAAATGATTAAAAAGTTTAAGCTGCAAAAGGCTATATTTTGAATAGTTTTTATATAAAATGATTAAAATGGGTTGAGCTGCATGAGGCTATATTTGGATGTTTGTTAGTGTGTACAAAAAATAATTGACCTAATTTAGGCTTTTTCATATTACTTTTATATTACTGTATTATTCAAAGCACTAACAATCAAGCACTGTTTCTCACTTTTAAAACTTTGTGAAAAATATTACAAGACTTTTGACATGGAATAAAAATATTGATACAGAATTATTATCTTCTCATACATTTCAGACACAACCATTTTTCTAAGTAATATTTTGTTTTACTTTTTGTCTTCTCATCTATATTGATGTATTAATTGTTAAATTACATTTTTATTTGTTCACAGGAAACAACAGCAAATATTTTTGTACTGTGTGACTCGATAACTATAGACAATGAACTCTGCTTTAAAGAAACACACAAGATTCTGTTTTATTTGTTAAATTAGATTAAATTAATAATTAAAGCTGTGTAAGATACTGACTCTGGTTTATATTATCGTAGTATTTGAAGCGCTAACAGTCAGGCACTGTTTCTCACTTTTAAAACTTTGTCAAAATATTACAAGACTTGACATGGAATAGAAATATCGATTCGAAATTATTATCCTCTCATATATTCCAGACACAACCATTTTTATAAGTTATATTTTGCTTCACTTTTTGTCTGCTTCTAACGCGTATTGATGTATTAATTGTTTAATTAAATCTTTTATTTGTTCACAGGTAACAGCAGAAAATACTTTGTTACTTGTGTGACTCATATTTGACAATAAAATCTACTTTAAAGAAACCTACAGTATTCTAAACGACATTGTCTCTGAAATAGATAAACATTATACAAGATGTGACGGGAGCAACTGGCCTAATAAAAAAGAACTTTAAGAAATATGTAGAAGCAATCCCTGGAAGACGAAGCTGTAAGGAAATACAGATAGCAGCCATAAAGAGAACAATGTCTATTCTTAAAAGAGCTCTCAGATATGAATTTAAATTGTAACAGAATCAAGTGTTAGCCCCAGTAGGGAGTCCCTTGATCTCTTCAAACTTAAAAAAAAAGAAGAGACCCTCTGAGTTGTGAAATTAGATATCATGTACTTATAAGCCACATTTAGATTCCCAAAACTTTAGTGGAAATATTTTTGTGGAAGGAACAATATTTAAACTTTGTAAGAAAAAAACAAACAAACAAAAAAAACATGAAAAAACATACTGGAGATAAACCTCATAATTGTCAAGTGTGTGGTTCATCGTGTTTTACAAGATCTCAACTCGAGATACATATGCGGACTCACACTGGAGAAAAACCATATTCCTGTGAAGCATGTGGTTCAGCATTTACAACAAAACAGAATTTACAGCGACACGTACAAATTCACAGCGGAGAAAAAAATCATTTCTGTAATGTGTGTGGGTCATCGTTTACAACCAAATCTGATCTAACAAGACATGTACTAATCCACACGGGAGAGAAACCATATTCATGTGAAGTATGTGTCTCATCGTTTACAACAAAATCTGATTTAAAAAGACATATCAAAATTCACACGGGAGAGAAACCTTTTTCTTGTGAAGTGTGTGCGGCATCGTTCACAACAAAATCTGATCTAAAAAGACACATACATGTACACACGGGTGAGAAGCCACATTCTTGTGATTTATGCGATGCATCATTTGTAAGAAAACACGAGTTAAAGCTGCACATACGAAAACACACCAGCGAGCAGCCATTTTCTTATAGTGGGTGCAGCTCATCATTTACAAGAAACAATGAGTTAAAGAGACATTTACAAGTTCACACTGAGAAAAAACCTTATCCTTGTAAATTGTGCAGCTCATCATTTGCAACACCATCTAAGTTAAAAATACACATACGAATCCACACTGGGGAGAAACCCTTTTCTTGTGAAGTGTGTGGCTCATCATTTACAACGGCATCTACGCTAAAGGTACACGCACAAATCCACACGGGGATTAAACCTTATTTTTGTGAAATATGTGACTTTTCTTTTACAAGAAAGCAAAATCTAAAGGCTCACCTACGAATTCACACTGGAGAGAAACCTTATTCTTGTGAAGTGTGTGGCTTATCATTTGCATGGAAAAATAACTTAAAGGCCCACATGCAAACTCACAATAGGGAGGGTTTGTCAAGATCCACAAACAGCAAGAAACGTCCTTCTAAGTAAACAATGTCCAAGAATTCTAATAAAAATTAATACAATAATAATAATAGAAATAGGGAAGAACTCTTAATCCCGAAAACCAACTCAAAATGAAATTTTAAAAGAAAGAAGCTATATTTATCTGAAGTTTGCAGCTCATCAGTTTCATATAAAATCAAGTGAATATATATTGGTGGACTTGTGTCTATCTATATATATATATATAAAAGCGAAAATGTATGTATGTATGTACTTGTGTTTGTATGTCTTGCAAAAACTTTTGACACAGGCCACAGATTTTCACGAGATTGGTATAATTTTTAAGCTCGAACCTTCGCCCAACAAATATGGCAAAATTGGCCAAAAACATTAATTCCTTCACCCTAAAATCATCAACTTATTTCTATGTATAATAAAGTAATGTTTGTAAAAAAAACATACAAAATACATTGCAAGAGGAAAAAAAATGTTTTATCTATCCAGTCAATTTCATCTAATGAACTTAAAAAAAATATGGTGCTATTTACATCAGGCTGGTTGAACTAGCTTCCCTTTAAAGGGGGACTTTGGTTGGAATATAAAGTTTACAGTTAGTTTCTATTTTTTTTTTATTTATTTTTTTTTTATTCAATTTTCACCCAAAACAAGGCACAGTGCCACTTTGAAGCAGGGGGCTACTATCAGGGACTTAATTAGCAGGGTCATTATGAAGGGAGATGAGTAGAAAGATGTTTGTTAACATTACACTTGAACGTCTGCATATCAGTGCAGTTGGGAAAGCAGAATCCTGGAAGGGAGTTCCAAAGACCCGCAGTTCTGGGGAAAAAACTATTGGAGTAAAAGGCTTTCTTGCACCTAGGGATCTCTACTGTAAAGGGATGAGACTTAGTAGCTTGTCGGGTTTGTCGGGGGTAGTTACGTCGGGGAGGTACAAGTGTTTGCAGTTCATCAGAGCATTCACCATTAAAGTATTTGTAGAACAGGCAGAGGGATGCAACATCCCATCAATGGGACAGAGGCTGAAGCCTGCAGGAATATGTTTATGTCTTCTTAACTACAGTTCCTGGTATTTCCAAATGGTCACCCATCTGATCAAGCCCAACGTACTTTAATCTCGGTGGTATAATAAGAACAAGTTGTTCAATGAGATTAAGCCAAATATTAATCAACTTTTAGAAATAAATTAACTTGCATTTTCAAGTTCAGAGCTAATGGCATTTTTTTTTGACATGCTCTTTTGTTTAATCGGTTGTTCTAAACTAAATTCAGTAAACGGTCACGTTCTCTCAGAATTACTGTTCTCTCTTTCTTCTATATTTTACATTGTGTGTCTATGCATCAGACATGTTGGTAAATCATATGATTTGAGATATCATAGTGCAAAGTAAATTTTATAAATCATGCAATTTTCTTCACCCAACATGCTACAGCCAGGACTTTGTCATTTTTATATGTTGTCATTGTTGATGTCTCTCAGTCATACAAGAATAAAGGTCTGATGTGTTTGTTTTACACTAACCATATAATGTAAATATATTTTTTATTACACACCTTTTCATGTGCACATGTACTTCTTTTACATATTTTTCATAACAGATTAGTTTTATTTTTATCTTTTTAGAAAATGGAAATATAATATGTGGTATATTCCTTATAACAAATGTGTGTAATTGTATCATGTAATTATAAAAATCTCTATCAAAGAAACATTTTTTTTATTTGTGACTGAAATAAATCCACTTTGTATGTCTTATACAAAAAATAAAATAAGTTTTATTTGAATACCAAATAATAATGTAAGTAAACCTTGTATGTACAGTATGCTTTATAGTTGAGGGTTTTCAATAGAGAAGTTTAAACAATTTTGAAATTGAAACAATGATACAATTTGTAGAACGCTAACACTAACCCTAAACCCTTCATTAATGAATTTTAATGTCGTTAGGTGTGTGAATTAAAGTTTCTATGGTGTATTTTGTTTTTATAAAAACACTATTTCTAGAGGGGATAACATTTTGAAATATTTTGTATTTGTATGGCCAAATGCATAATTTGTTAAATAACGAAACATTCGTTCTGCCTCTCTCTTCAAAAAGAAAAGACTTATAGGTTATGGGGGAGTGAAACGGTGATCACCAACTCATGGCACGGACCTACCAATTTCTGAGAACAAGGTTGCAGGTGCAGGAATCTCTAGAAGTCGAAAGTAGTAGCGTATTACTGTGACCATCAAAGGTAAATGTAACGAGATCTCCGATTTAAAAAAGGCTTCCACAGAACAGCATCCACACCGATATCAAATAAAAATGAGTGAATAACTTCGGAAAAATAACAGCATCTGACAAAGAACTCGAGATCGCTGTATTGGGATGAAATAACATTTATTTACATGTTTAAGAAAGAGTAGTTCAAATCATTCCAACGTTAAGGTTTTTGCAATGAGTGTTCATTAAACAGTTTTTGCTAATAAGTATCTCATGGAAAAGGTATAACGTTTATAATCACTGATCTCGAGGGAAAAGAAAGTCATAAGCTACTTAAATGTCTTGCGTGTGTGTGTGTGTGTTTGTCACATGTTGGTCAAAATAGCATTGTTGAAAAGAAGAAATAATTCTCATTCGATATGGTAATTTTCCATGTTGAGAATTAAAGATACATAACATGTGGAAAATCATGTTAGATGATTGAACATCTGATAAGGACAGATTCTCGTAGACATGAATCGAGCTGGTGAAGTCTGAAGAGAAAGCTGGTTTGATGCTCGTGGGTCAAATCTTATATAGGCGAGCTCTAGAACATTCTAGTCTGCCTGTTGTATCACTGTGTGAAATGCAACTTTGTTCCTTTATTGTATGTGCGCGGATGAACAATTTATGACAATGTGTCTTTGCACATACTTCATATGTGTGTGTGTTGAAAACAATGATTGCTACGAGATGTCTCTACCAAAGATCTCTATGATTTTCTCATCAGAAAATGTGCCAACAATAAAAAGAAGAAAAAACATCATCAAGTGCCTGAGACTGGCACAGGGTCAAATACACAAGGTTAAGTTCTGCTTTCTCAGAGACAAGATGTAATCTGTAAAACAATAGTCTAAGAAAAAAAGAAAGGTAAAATTTACTTATTTTAACAAAGGATTCATTACTGTAATTATTGCTCAGAATATTTAACATTAACCACTCTATCCTAAATGTG